>NW_005054365.1:416586-473927 GCF_000277835.1 Geospiza fortis
TTGAAATAAAATGAGTTCATAAAATCAGTGATGCCAATGTATTAGCAGTTTGCCCTCAATATTTTGCTATAATGGTTATCAAAACTGCATTAATCTCTCTTATTGAAAACTATTTATACGCCCCTAATCATCATTAAAATGTTATTTTGTATTCAGCACAACAAATTAATCTTCTTTTCTATTAAAAAGAAATAATCTGATTTTTTTCACAGGGTTTGCCCCTTAATGATGCTTCTGTGAAGAAAAACAAGACAAAGCTTAAAGACAAAGAATTAACAGAAGAAATTAAAGGGAGAAACTGGAAACTGTTAATAGAAATTGCAGACAAGGTTTATCAGTCTCCACATTAATGGCCTATTGTTGCTGAAGGCTCTTTTAGAATATCTTTTTCACTGAAACACACAGAGATATTTACTGATTCTCGGAATTGATTAGCAGGCAGGCCGCAATAGCAAAACCTGCAGATCTGTCATGGAAAAAGCCACACTACCCACAAGTCTGAGTAAAACAGGAGCGAGGCAACAGCTGTATTAAACTCAAAAGCTATTAAAATTCAAAGTTATTAGATTAGACTGATTTTTTTAGGCTCAAGTCATTAATCATGGTCGAGAGTTCCAGTCTTTACTTCAAGAATCTAGAGCAAAGAATAATGAGACATGGTATATTATAATACATGACAGTACATCCTGTGAATACCTGAAGTTGTTTAGCATGACTGGCAACTTCAGGAATTCATATGGGATTTAAAAAACCAAGGAAACACTAAAACAAACATATATATATATATACATATATATATGTATATATATTTGGAATTTTCCTGGCAAAAATGGTAAAGATGGTAAAAATTAGGAAAACAAACTGCATAAAGAAAGAGGCAGTTAGAGTAGAACAAGACTCTCGAGTTTTCCTGAAATATTAAAACTGATTCAGTAGAAGTAGTCTGCTTTTACAGATGAGGCATTTTTCACCAAGGTAATGACTACAATCATACAGACTCTTCCTGAACAATTGAATGTAAAGGTGGTGTTTACAGCTTTGGGAAATGAGAACAAAGTGGCAATTCCCAGACATCTCTAATGTGTCTCTGCAGTCAAAAGTTCAGCTCACAGGCAACCAAACATTTGAGTCTTAATTTGGCAGTTTTGATTTGCCCTCATCCAGTGTGGATTATGATACTGAGTATTCAGTTCTAGTGAAATTTTCATTATCCCTCCTGACTGAAGGAGCAATGAAGTTGTAGCAAACAAGTTTAATAACTTCTGCCTTTATGATGTCAGGGACTGTAAAGTTAATTTCATTCTGTGCCCCTGCCATGGGCAGGGGCACTTTTCACTATCCAAGGTTGCTCCAAGCCCTGTCCAAGCTGGCCTGGGACACGTCAGGGATGGGGCAGCCACAGCTCTTCTGGGCTACCTGTGCCAGGGGTTCACCACCCTCACAGGGAAAAAATTATTCCTAATACCTAATCTGAACATCCCCTTTTTCCACTTTCAAGTCATTCCCCTTTGTCCTGTCGTTCCAGCCCCATGCCCAAAGTTCCTCTGCAGTGATTCCCTTTAGGCACTCGAGAGGGTTCTAAGGTCTCTCTGGATTCTTCTCCTCTCCAGGCTGAACATCCCCAGCTCCCCCAGGCTCTCTCCAGGGGAGAGGTTTCCCAGCCCTGGAAGCATCTCTGTGGCCTCCTTGGGACTTGTTCCAGGAGCTCCTCAACCTTCCCCAGAGCAGGATGCAGCCCTGCAGGTGGGGACTCACAGAGAGGAGCAGAGGGGCAGAATCCCTCCCCACCTGGACCTGGCAGCCACACTTCTTCTGATGCAGCCCAGGACACAGCTGGGGCATTCTGGGCTGCCAGTGCACAGGGCTGGGTCCCATGGAGCTTCTCAACAACACCCCCAAGTCCCTCTCCCTGGTTTGCTCTCAAGCCATTCTCTGCCCAGCCTTTACTTGTGTTTGGGATGGCCCTGACCCACCTGAAGGACCTGGAATTTAACAATTTTCAGACAGTTCCACCTCTCCAACCTGTCCAGGTCCTTCTGGGTGGCATCCCTTGCCTCCAGCATGTGACTGCACCACAGAGCTTGGTGTCATCACCAAGATTACTGAGGGTGCCTTTGATTTCACTGCCCATGTCACTGACAAAGAACTTTATCCAGACTCATCATCCTAGGACAAAACTTAATTTAACACAAAGACCTTAGGAAATAAGTTTGATTTTTTTATTCCCAGCATGTTAGATAACTGGGATAATAACTCTGTCCATGCACCTGGAGTTTTCCCCACGCAGCTGTAAAGATCTCAGCTCTGTGTCACAGAAAGCAAACACTTTAATGTTGCTCTATATTAGCCCTTAGATTCCAATTTGTCCCTCACTATCTCAGACAAATGGGATCAACATAGATCCTTTGCTTTCTATTTGACTAGTCTTAATTATGTATTTTCTGTCATTCAGCTTTATGACTGTGTAATAAAAGACAGGTTTAATGGGCCAGTAGTCCAGGATGGGAAATCATCCAGCTAGTGAAGCATTGAGGACATCAAATTAGTGGCACTGCTGATCAGTTTTTTCCCCAGCCTGACATCTGTTTGTAAGCACTCATAGCCAAAATTGTTTTGAAAGGCAATGTCAGCCTTAGGCTTTGGAGCTTGCATCATTGAATCTCTCCACCCCTTACTACTGGTTATTTCTGCTTTGAAATGAGACAGTGCATATAATCATGCATGAGGGAGAGGACGTTATCTGATGTTTGATCTGATGAGCAGAAGTCAGGGTTCCTGGGCTGTGTCTAAAATCTCTGATTCTTGTCTTATGTGTGTATTTAAAATATACTTTAGCTTAGAGAACACAGATGTAAGAAAGGTTTCTGGAAATCTTTAGTTTTAAATGAATTGGCTTTGTTATCTAATGATTTTTTTATTTTCCTTGCCAGAAATTATTCTAATAAATATGACTACTGCTAACAATCTCCCTGAACTTGGATAAAGTGAAAGAGTATTAAAAGATTCATAGACTTTTGAGAAGGGAGAACTCCTGGGACCAGTGTTCTGGACTGTTTTATAGTGCAGACTGAACATCTGCTCCCAAGCTAACATTTGCTTGGAAAATAGAGTACCTCAGAAATAGAGACAAGGAAAAAAAACAGAAAGAATCCCAGAGGAAACCCATACCAACCATCGTTAGCAGTAATTATCATATAATATCAATGATTATATAATAATCATATGATCATAATATAACTACAGTGATTACTCTATATTAACACTGTGTTAATACTACTGTACACATTAATGTATTATATATGAGCACATGGAAATGTAAATACTTATGTAAATGAATGTCTTCATGCGACTTCTGTGTGTTTGCCCTCTCAAATTCAGTTGTTATGGTTCATTTTATATACGTGTTATAGCAGAACAGCCGTGACACTGAATAAATTAGACCACAACTCTGTCTTGTCCCTCCATGCTATCATCAACAGCAGCAACTTGCTCAGAGACAGGACATGAAAGTAGATGAAACATATAAAGTACTACTGCTGTCTCCTTGCATTTTTGGGGAATCTAAGGCTCAGGCGCTTCCTGAATGAGGAATGTCATGTTTCCCTTCAAAACTCCTTGCATAAAAAAATGGTTGAATTGCTTTTTTTTAACTCATTAAAAAGTATTTTATATTTGTGATTCCCACAGCAATGGATTCCACAGTTTAGTTGTGCACTCCATAGGAAAGCATTTTCATTTTTTAACATATAATATCCCTAATAAATTAATTATCCCCCAATCTTGTATTGTTAAGAACAATGTATATTCTTTATATTAAAAATATTGAGAATTAATCTTCAGCTTCTAAGTATATTGAGAATTGTTCTTAAACCTCATCATGTGTAACTGTAATTTTTACCACCCAAAATAGAGTTAAATACTTACCAAAAGAGTTAAATAGAAAATCTATCACCTTTTTCGCCAGTCATTGATTGTTCTATCTCAAAAAGGAATATCTCTATCTACCTGGACTTAAAAAGGTAATAACTTTTCATTTTTCACCATTTATTCCTACCTTTGTTAGTTCCGCTTTTTGACATTTAGTAACTTGTGACATATTTTCCTTCAATTTTGTTTTTTAATTCACATAAAACTCTTTATGTTTATGAAACTTATTGCCATAGTCCTATTCCTTGTATGTTTGTTTGTTGACTTAATTTGTCAGGCACAAGTTACCTTTCTGAAAGCCACTACAAGTTTTGCCTGTAAAATTGTATTTATTCACATATTTGTTATTCCTATTTATTCATGTTTATTGATGCATTTGTTATTCCTATTCTTTCTTCCAGTAGGTATGAATTTGCTCAGTAGAACTCTGATTTACTGGTCTGCAGCTCCCTGGACTCTTCTGCACGTGCCATCTTCCATTTCGCTGTTGCTGATTCCATTTTAAGCACAGTTAATAGTTCAGCAATTTTATACTTGAACTCTTTTGGAACTCTTGGGTGAATACCATCTGTTCCTGATGATTTGTTAGCAGATATATTATCAGTTAGTTGTAAAACCTCTCCTTTCTAGCATTTTTATAAGCTGCCCAAGTATTGAATTTAGAAAGCCTACTAAAGAACCCTCAAACCTAAAGTCCTAATTCCAAATTTTGGGAAGCCTATGTTCTAACTGAAGATCTTCTATATCAACTACTCCTACCTTGATATAAATAATGAACTAAACTTTATTACATTACCATTTTTTAGTATTAAGTACCCACATTTCTGTCATTCGAAGTCGCGTCGGCATTCTCTGTCTTTCCTGTGATCGTTCAGAATAAAATACCACAAAATCCTGTCATTTAGGTGCATTATTCATCAAGATAAAACCACAGATATTGAAGCAAGTAAAGGCAGAACATTAAGGTCTGACTTTGCTCAGACTGCAGAATTTCAATGAGAAGCAGACACAGGAGGGAAAGGGATATAATATAGGCACTTTTGATACTTCCATCACTATAGAAAAGTGGAGATAACCTAAATTATCCATTTTCAATCACTACCTAGACAAATAAAACCATGCATTGAAGAAGCTGAAGGCTTAATACATTTAAGTGGATAATGGCCTTATGGGGTTTCTGGGAACAGCTCACTACTTAATTTCAGGTAGTAGCATAGGCTTTTTTCATTACATTTTATTCATTGCATTGCGTTAATTTTCTGTGTAAATACCACATTTTTTTACAGAAGTATTTTCTGCTGAAGATTTCAATACTATGAAAGTTTGCTCTTTCTTTATATTTTTAATTTTTGAAGGAAAACAGCTATTCCAATCCTATCTTGCTTTAGTGAGGAACACTTCTGAAGAAGAGCAGACTATCTAGTCACAAGGTTAAGGAATTTGCTGATTATAAAAATAAAGATTTCTGCACTACTATGTAATTTTGGCATAACAACAAGCCTTTAACTTTATTGCACAAGTAGAATGAAACAGATTCCCGTCGGAACTATTCCACTGTTTTTATGAGGGTTTTTTCATTAATTATCTTCAGTTTCCCACGTGGCCTTTTCACCTGTGCTCCATAAAAACCAATTTCTCTTTTACAGACGTTCCATATTGAAAATGCCAGGCAATCAAGACAAATATAAAATTATTTTTTATATTATAGGGATTTAAAATTAGTCAAAGCAGTATTTTGTGTGTATGTGAGAATTTAAATGAAATAAAAGTTTCCAGGTTGATAGCAGTGGAAAGTATGTCAGTCTTTCTGTGCACAAAATAATGGTACAAATAGTGGGAGATTCTCCAGCGAGTTCTGAAAAATTAATTGTGCCTTAGATAGAAATATTTTGGCATGAAGAAAAATTCAGTTATTATTAATGTGAATTTCTTCACTCCTGTTACTAAGAACGTCAGGAAAGATTTTCAGAATAGAGTAAAAAGGCACTTTTACCTCTATGTCCCATCTAGCCATGGCTTTGTGCTCCAGATTCCACAGTGAGTGAAGAACAAGTAACACTGAATACAAGAAAATTCTTCCCCAGAAATTTAGTAAGCTCAATGGAGATTTTTAGTCTAGGAATTATCCTTACACAAAATTATCTTGCACAAAAATTCCCTCCTAACAAAACAAAGGCCTGAGGTGTATGCTTTGAATGAAGAAAAGCAGTAATTTATGAACTGCTACCTATAAACCACTCCCACACTTCTCTTCACAAATAATTATCAAATAAGGGTAAAACCCTAGCAAAAGCAAAGATATCTGACAGTGAAATACTCTCTGTCTCAAAATACAGGAATATATTAACATTAAATTTTTAAAATTTTTATATTCACTTACTTGGGGCTTCAAGAATTTTTTGCAGATGCCACCATGTCTGAAGGGGTGATGTTTCCCAAAGGCCTTTCAGGCTTCAGTGTCACTGATCACCAAGAGATGTTCTCTTTAACTCTACCATTCTTTTGTTTGTTTGTTTTGGATTTCTTTTTTATTTTATTTTGGTGTTTTGGTTTTGGTGGGGACTTGTTTGTTTCCTGGCAGATCTCAGGGATTCTCAGCACTGCAGATCTCAAAATCAAATCAAACCATTCCCAAGTTCTAACCTCCTCCTGGTTTTGAGAGCATTGTAATCTTGAAAAGGTTACCCACCATCACCGGTGATCTTGTAGTCACAGGCAATCACCAGTGAAATCATCTGATTCATTTCAGATGGGATAGAAAATGGCATATAAAGGGAATACAGCTTCTCCGTGAGCAGCATTTTTCCAGTGGGTGGCACTGGGAAATGAGCCACATGGGTCTGTACCCCAATTCAAGCCAGAGGCCACAGGTCTGGAGAGTGCTCAAAGTGTATTTCACTCCAAGGAAAGCAAAAATCATCTCCACTTTCTCTTTCACCTTCCCCTTCTTCTATTTCCTTCTTTGACTACACAAAGCACACAAACACCTTCAATCTCCCCCTGACCTCTGACAAATAACCGATTAATAAAAACAATTAGGAAAAAAGATCTATATTTTTTTAATTAAGTGGGGCAAATCCACACAGTTTTCTTCATACAAGAAGAAAGAGAGAAAGAGAGCAAAAGAGATCAGAGAGATGCCAGCTGACACCCACATTCCTGCATCAGCTTGGAATGAAGAGAACATGCCTGGATTGCTCTGAGGATTTGAGCATTCCTCTCAGTCTGACCATCTGCACCCAGAATAATCCTGGGGTTTGGCTTCGGTGGAAAATACTCCAGGACTTGGTGACAGTAGCTGGTGTGGGGTTTAAATTAGTTGCTAGAAAGGTTTCAGACAATGATAGGATGGTCACAAGGTTTGGTCTGCAGTTTAGGTAGGCCCAGACTAAGCAAATCTGGCATAATATCACTCTGATTTTAGAATAGGCTGGATGGAAAATGCAACAAAACAACCACCTCATGCTTCCTTGGGTTTTAAAATCCAAGAAATTGTAAGATATAGAAATGAATGGAATCTAGGGAACCAAGGCAAATTTAACTTTTTTTTTACTAAGACATTATATTAGTCACATCGTTATGTTAGTCCCCACCACCTCAGAGAAAAGGTAAAGTGAATTCAAAATTTAAGTGTTGAACTATTTATGACAGGAATACCCTGGGGTGGCCCGTGGTGCTGATGAATATCCTGTGCTGAGCACAATGTTGGTGTTAAACTATGGTGTTAAAAGACACAGACAGACACAAGCACACAGAAAATTGCATATGTGTGTCAATGCTTGTACCAGATGACTAAAAAAAAATTGACAAGACATATTTTTCTCCTTATTGACATTTTTAATTGTAGTCAGTGGGGAAAATGAGATCGATGGAAACAGAGAGTAAGAACATTTCCTGAGTGACAAAGGAAATAAATACAGTAATGGTAGAAGGGAGGTCCATCCTTTTCTTGTTTTAGAAGGAAAACTCGTGAGGGGAAGGTGGATGAAGATACTGAGCTGTATCAAACTCAATACAGATTAATTTCAAATAAACAATACACCATACCCAAACACCCAGACAGTCCCTGGGGTTCTGCTCGACAAAAATATCTGATTAGTAATGTAAATGACTAACAGTGAATCCCAAATTTTGATGTTTTGTAGACATTTAACATCTTGAGTTTCAAGTGCAATAATGTGATTTAATGTCATTTAAAATAGGTAATTTCCTGGATCTTCTTGAAATAACTGTGTTATATCAAACAATTGACTCAGAGGTTTTGAAGCTGCTATTTTTCCATAGATTTTATATAGTAAAATTTGGATACTGTGGATGAGGTATTAACACATGTTTTCCCCTTAATTTACTTTTTTATACTGTGTTTTTGGGAGGCGGGAAGGATAAGGGACTTTTTCAATTTTTGTTTTCATGACTGCAGAATTTAAACAGTGTCACACTGTGTTAAACTAAAGTTGCTATTCTCAGACAAGTTGTTAGATATGATTAAAAACGAATCTCTCTAACTTTCTAACTCATCTGGGGAAAAAAAAGTGAGTCATTAAGATGATAATACAAGCAAATCTTAAAAAATCAAAGATGATTAAACTGATTAATCTTCATTTCTTTAAATGCTACGTCATGCTCTTATTATTAGTAATACCATAATGAGCTGTAATTAAATTCTGGCAAAGTTTCAGCTTTCAAGTAGTTTGACCTCCTACTGCAAAAAACACATAGGAAGCTATCCTCATTCCCAGAAATACACATTTTTGTACAAAAAACCTACTTTTTGCCTGTCTATATTAATATGCTACTTTGTAAGGGTACTTTTATTTTTACAAAGTTGCTCTTTACTGTCTCACTTTCAGGACAGCATCTTCACTCAAGTACAGATTAAATTGAAAAAAACTTGCATTAGTTCCAACCTAATTAAGCATATGCTCAAACAGTTTCTTGAACTGGAACTGTACTAAACATGTAGGGGTTGGGCTGAAACCTTGATTTTGCTGCTGTAGAAACAGAAACAAGTATGTAAAGACTGGATCCTTTACATGTGTCCCCCTGTGGGAAAAAGATAAATTCTGAGTTCGTACTTCCAGCCTGGAAGGTGGAGGGGCAGAACTGTGCCCCAGTCAGCTCTGCCTGCTGTGGTGTGGTCCTAGGATTTTTTTTATTCAAAAATCAAAGGAAAGATGTGTGCATGGTTGAGAAGTACAGTCTGTAGTTAGCAGCAGCAGTAACAGAATGAATCAGTAAGTTTGGACTGACTCTTCCTCCTCTATGTTAACAGGTTGATGCCTGGCTTGTATACGCTGCTCAAGAGCAAGATTCACAGGGAAATGAAGGCTTTGGCAATTACATGGAAAATTAATAAAATGGCATTTTGCACTCAGCCCTGGAGCAGGGAAAGAAACGGAGTGAGAGCCACCTGCAGCTCTTTCCTTACATCTTGCTATGCTGGTGAAAAATGAGCTATGGTAATCTTCAGGGATGATGAGCAGTTTTCTTTTGTCCTGGTTTCATCTAGGATAGAGATAATTTTCTTTTTAGTAGCAGGTAGAGTGCTGTGTTTTGGATCTAGAATGAGAATAATGTTGACAACGCAGTGAAATTTTGTTGTTGCTCAGCAGTGCTCACTGCAGGCAAGGACTTTTTAATGTACAATGTTCTGCCCATGAGCAGGTGCACAAAAAGCCAGGGGAAAGCATGGCCAGGAGAGCTGCCCCAAACTGGTCAAAGGGGTACTCCATACCATGGAATGTCCTGCCTAGGACATAAACCGGGAGGATTTGGCCAGGAGCTGCCTATTTCTGTTTGGGGACACACTGAACGTTGGTCAGTGGGTGGTAAACATCACTTGTTTCTCTCAAAATTTGTTCCTCCCTCTCTCTCCTTTTCATTCTTATCATCATCATTAATACAATTTTTTAAAGCTTTTTTTTTTTTCTAATTATGGAAGTGTTTACCTTTTTTTTGTTTGCTTTCAAATTTTCCTCCCCTCCAGCAGCAGAGGGGAATGAGTGAGCGGCTGCATGGTGGAGTTAAACCATGACGATTATCCAGCACAGGCATCTGTACAGGCTCCTGACTGAACACTAGCCACCACCCCAACAAATGATGCCACTGTGTTTTCCCTTGCAAGCTGTACTTCTTTGTGGTGGTCATTGTGTAACCAACATCTTTCCCTCTGAGGGATTCTAAGGAAAGCTGCAGCACTCTGAACTTGCTTGCAATCAAGCCCAACCCTCCTCCAACCCTGCAGGAGTTTGTGTGGAAGTTTTATAACATGACTTGCTACCTTTGGTTACAAAGAAAGATCCTGCTGGCATGAATACATATGAAAACCTTCACAAGAGCCAATCTGGTTAATGTGCAGGACAAGCAGACAAATCTCAGCCCAAGTCTACCTTGAGGAGCAGCCTCCGTCAGTAAGGCAAGACGTGGGAGAGGCTCTCTGTACCTTCACACCTCTCCCCCAAGGTGCTGTCCCACTGAAGTCACACACGGTCATGCCAAGTCAGGATTCAGCACATGGGGAGAACAAAAATCTCAGAGGTGGATGGTGAAGTTAAAGCAGATAGAGATAAGAGGTACTGTGAGCCTTTCAAAACAATATAAATTGTGTTGCTGTTTAATATCCCTGGCAGTGAAGTGACCTTGCAACACCCTCCCCTGTGTATACCCCTGGCTACACATCCTGCTTTGTCCTGCTTCACCTACAAGCAATTAGCTGTCTTTGGTTTTATCTCTGAATATCCAGGTTTTACATTATAAACGTTTTATTATCTGCAGTGCAGCTATTGTTTTGCTGTTGTTTCTTCTCCTACAGAGCAGCTTGTTATCTGCATCTTAGTCCCCTTCAAATGTCTTCTGCTCCATGTTGAAGGAATTACAGGACTTACTGAGTGGTTCACTAGAGGTTAACACAATTATAAATTGAGGAATGAGCCAACAGTTTCATTACAATTGTCTGTGTGTCTGATGGCATTTATTGCAGCCTGGGTAATGTGAAGCTGGGGTTTGGGGGACGTTGTGGAAACATGAAAGCATTGCAATGACAGGAGGTAGGTAAACTCTGTACAAATGAATATTTGCTAAGGACTCTTGATAATGATAGAATTTCCTTACAAAAGATTACAGCTGCCAAATTTTCTACTACAATTGCACTGACATGAAAAAACACCTACTCTTTTTCTTTTTCTTTTTCTTTTTCTTTTTCTTTTTCTTTTTCTTTTTCTTTTTCTTTTTCTTTTTCTTTTTCTTTTTCTTTTTCTTTTTCTTTTTCTTTTTTTTTCTTTTTCTTTTTCTTTCTTTTTTTTCTTTTTCTTTTTCTTTCTTTTTTTCTCTTTTTATTTCTTTCTCTTCTTTCCTTCTTTCTCTTTCTTTCTTTCTTTCTTTCTCTCTTTCTCTCTTTCTTTCTCTCTTTCTTTCTCTTTCTCTCTTTCTTTCTCTCTTTCTTTCTCTTTCTTTCTTTCTTTCTTTCTTTCTTTCTTTCTTTCTTTCTTTCTTTCTTTCTTTCTTTCTCTCTCTCTCTCTCTTTCTCTCTCTCTCTCTTTCTCTCTCTCTCTCTCTCTCTTTCTCTCTTTCTCTCTTTCTTTCTTTCTTTCTTTCTTTCTTTCTTTCTTTCTTTCTTTCTTTCTTTCTTTCTTTCTTTCTCTCTCTCTCTCTCTTTCTCTCTCTCTCTCTTTCTCTCTCTCTCTCTCTCTCTTTCTCTCTTTCTCTCTTTCTTTCTTTCTTTCTTTCTTTCTTTCTTTCTTTCTTTCTTTCTTTCTTTCTTTCTTTCTTTCTTTCTTTCTTTCTTTCTTTCTTTCTCTCTTTCTCTCTTTCTTTCTTTCTTTCTTTCTTTCTCTCTTTCTTTCTTTCTTTCTCTCTTTCTTTCTTTCTTTCTCTCTCTCTTTCTTTCTTTCTCTCCTTCTTTCTTTCTCAGAAGGAAAAATGTTATAAAGATTCTTTTATAAAAACTGTATGAGAAAGACTACTTAGGACAACGACCAGCACAAAAGAAATGTAGAAAAATCAAAGTCAATTAAAAGTAAATAGAAGTTAGAGTCATAGAAGAACTTTAAAAAATCAAGATAGGCATTTTGACAATGCAAGAAAGTGATTATTCAAAGGTCTGACAGTTTTCTAGGATTATAAAACACCATGACAACTTCAGTAGTTTTAATTCCAAATATTCAGACAACTGTCATAGCTCCATCAAAACAGAAAAAATTGCTTATATTGTACAGACTTTGAAGCTCAAACAAAGAATATGATGTGATATCATGTGAGAAGGAAATATGTAGGCAAGTGCATGTAACTGATGACGGCCTCTCCTTACAAATGCAATTCATTTTCATCAGACACTGATGGAAAATGGAACTACATGAATATCCATGGGAAATGAACAATCAAATGGAATAAAAATGGATGAAAGAATGAATTAAAAATTGAATAAAAAATTTAAATAAAGAGAACCCTAAAATCACTGAAGCTGGAAAAGCCCTCGAAGGCCATTGATCCAACCATTCCCCCAGACCTGCCAAAGCCACCACTGCCCCATGTCCCAAGTGCCACATCCACAGAGGTTTCAAATCCCCCCAGGGATGGGGATTCCATCACTGCCCTGGGCAGCTGTGCCAGGGCTGGACAGCCCTATCCACAAAGAAATCTTTCTCTGATGTCCACCCTGAGCCTGCCCTGGCCCAGCCTGAGGCCGTTCCCTCTGCTCCTGTCCCTGTTCCCTGGGAGCACAGCCCGACCCCCCGGCTGTCCCCTCCTGTCAGGAGCTGTGCAGAGCCACAAGGTCCCCCCTGAGCCTCCTTTGCTCCAGGCTCAGCCCCTTCCCAGCTCCTTAAGCTGCTGCTTATCAGACCTGTGCTCCCTTCCCTAGCTCCCCTTTCCTGGACATTGCATAATTTTGAAGAATTTGCTCTCCCATGCCATATTCTCCTCAGGATTTTTCCCATTAAAATTCCATTATGGTTTTGTAGCTGTTGTCTAGGATTTTGTTTATTCAAAAAATCAAAGAAAAGATGAGCGCATGGTTCAGAAGTACAGTCTGTAGTTAGCAGCAGCAATAATAGAATGAATCAGTAAGTTTGGATTCTAAACTGAAAATATGTTAGAAACAATTTTATAAATTTTCATGTCACCAAAACACCACCACAAAAAGGAAAGAAGATGGCTGTCTGAGCCTCCCTCTGCTGTCAGCAGCAAGACAGACTTCTTCCCAGGCAGATACATCTCATTTTATGAGACACTTCTATGATATGTGATAAATCCTGTTTTTCTGCATGGATTTTTTAGAGAGTCTAGCCAAGTCTTTTAATCTCACAATTTACAATGTCTCTAATTAACACAAATGTATACTATGTGTGCTTATTAACTCGTTGTTAATAAGCAGCAAAAAATGCATTTCCCTTGACTTGTAGTTCAAGTTCAGAAGGAAAATTGAAACCATTCATTCTTTGCGTAGGACATTGGTCTGAATAATGGGAAACAAGAATCTTTCTTCAGTACAGACACTTCTGTCTACCTTACATTTAATGTTTTCAAGAGAAAGTGGAACTGCTGGTGTTGAAGTACAGTTACAAATTTCAAAGGAGTTTTAATGCCAAAAGCAAGAGAATTCAGCCTGATGCTAAGGCAAGAAGTTCATAATACTACAGATTCGTGATTCATAATATGAGTAAGGGAGCACCTAGTAAACAGTGCTTCATAGTCATGCACTGAAACATAAAAGGAAAATATAATATCATATTATTGAAGTATTTTCAGTATCTCAACCAGGCACCAGAAGGTACAAACTAACAATTTTTTGATATAGATACCAAAAAGTTAGTCACTTAGAAGAAACCAAACCAAAACAAGTTTTTAAGAAAATAAAGCTAAACAAAAACAAAGCAAAGCAAAACAAAACAAAAACTTTTGTCTCTCTCAGATTCAACTGATATTTCAAGGTTTGAGAAGCGTGAAAATAGAGCAACTGTCAAAATGAAAACCTAAAAGTCGACATTCACATTGTCTGATAAGCAGTCGCCCTATCTTCAGCAAAATACAGAGTAAAATCTCATTGAAGTGAGAATATTCAGCTGGTTCTGATCAAGAAAACTCACTGTAATCCCGGTTTGAAAATTATTTTCTGGTATAATAAAACTTCGGGGAAAGAAATTACAATGAAACCTCTGTAATACATTTGCACTCCAAGTAATATATTGCTCCATGTTAAATCATAGAGTCACAGAACCACAGAATGGTTTGGGTTGGAAGGGACCTTAAAGACCCTCATTTTCCCATTTCCCATTGGGCAGGGACACCTTCCAGTGTTCCAGGGCGCTCCAAGCCATGTCCAACCTGGCCCTAAATACTCCTAAGGATGGGACAACCTGTGCCAGGACCTCACCACCCTCACAGGGAAGAATTTCTCCCTAACCTCTGATCTAAACCTACTTTTTTTCACTTTGAACACACTCCCCTTGTTCCACCACTACAGTTCTGGATGAAAAAGGCAGATTTCATGTTGATTTTTTATTTCCTACTAAAGGAGGAGGTTGTAGAGGGAAATGCTTTCAAAGGGACTGTTGCTCTCAGATTTTTGCTTGAAAGTAAGATAACTTATGAGTGGAAAGGTAAATAGCTGCATAATTCTTTTCAGGAGCAAAACCATACTGGCAAAACTAAGAGCTTTGATGACAGACTTCCCAGAGAGGCCAGGAGCTGGAAGAAACATGAGCTGCCCTCCTAACTTCAGAGGAAATGGACATCAGCATATTATCCATGGACTCAACTGAGCCCACAGCCAATTCCTCTGATGTCAAAAAAAACCACATATAGGAAAAACTGCTCCATCAAGGCTGTGATATTTTTTCATGGCTAGAATTTCCACAGGGATTTTAACATCTACATTAAAAGTTCAAAACTGCTTCTAGAAAGAATGTTTTACAGCTCAGACTTACAGCACATTATTAAAAGGAGCTTGAGTAGTTAGTTCCCCTATAAATTTCTCAGTATAATTAATATCTTGTTTTAGTGATTAGTAGGTTAACACTTTTGTATAATTTCTAAACAACATTTCAGTAATGCCACAGGTGCTAACTATTAATTTTTTTTAATATAAAGCTGCAATTTAACATTAGTATGGCATGAGCTTGAATAGCTTTAATGTGTTTTTTAAAGATGAATATGTTCTAATTAGATATTTATCTGTTACGCGTGTTTTAAACAGTGTGAATCAGGTGTTCATCTGGAGTAAAGAGACAAGGTGAAAGTATCATCATTACCTAAAGTGAAAGTATCAGCATTTTGGAACAGCTGGCCCTACATGTTTCTGAAAATCTGATGATAATTAAAGACATGCAAGCATGCATTTACTGACTAATGACTTTGCTGTTTGAAAACACTGAAATTAAAATGTTACCTAATATTTTAGTTCTGTAGTTTTCTATCAAATATCTATGGAATAGAATGCATATAATACTTAAGTGTTTCTTCGAGCAATGGCTGAAAAATCAGGGAATGGACACGGATAAATATTCCAGGCCAGGCTGGATGGGACTTGGAGCAACCTGGTCTAGTGAAAGGTGCTCCTGCCCCTGGCAGAGGTGCTGGAATGACATGAGCTTTGAAGTCCCTTCCAATACAAACCATTCCATGATTCTGTGAATGCCTAAGTAATTCATGCCTGCTCAGAGGGGGATGGAGGGCACCTTGTCACCACATAAACATCAAGATAATGATTTACTCTCTTTTCTATCCAGTTTTTGCACAATTTTCCCCATCTTGTTCAGAGAAAATTGAAAGTGTTTATTCTTTAGGCTGGTGAATATAACTAAAACTTGCTTTAAGAAGGAGAGCAGAAAAAGCCATTTCTTAGGGCATTAAAAATCACATGCACATATAAAAATTATAATTTCACTGAAGACATCATAAAATGAAAATATCATTTAAAAATAATAAACTCATTGCTTTTTGGTTTTCAGCAGCGTTTCTCTTAAATCACAATTTAAATTGCAGAATATATTTTTTTCTAGTAGTCCTGCTGATAGATTTGAAGAAAGCAGCATACATCATTAACTGTACTGTGTGGGTATTCACATTTCAGACAAGGGCTTTGTCTGGCCAAGCCACTACAGCCCATCTAATTGTTGCAGAATTGTCATTAAATGCAAATGATGCCTGCGAATGTTGAACTTGGTGTTATATCCTGAAATAACATTAATAACATTACAGTTGTTTTAATGAAATTCATAGGAGAAAAATGTCATTAAACAAAGCAACAATATTATCCCTGGTGCCCTGGTCAAATTCCAACCTGGTTGATTGCATTCTGACACCTACTATTTTTCAGCTGTTTGAATTTGGTGTGCTTGTGTACCTCCCTGTTTGTTCATTGATATGTTAATGCCCTACATCACCAGCTCATTGCTGCCTGTCACTCCAGAGTTAGTTGGCTGTCACTCTCCACCATCCAAAATGTTTTTAATGAAGCTGTAACCACAGTGCACGACCTTGAAGAGAACCCTTTCAATCTATCTTCCCAGACCTCGTCCAGTTCCTTAGATATTGCTTAACCTTACAAGTGAGCATAGATAAAACTTATTTCAGTGTTTGTTAAACGTACAGCACAGCCTCATGTCCCAGTTCTGAAATAATGAAACACTGGAAAGCATTAATATGTGCTTGAAGCTGGGCACAGAAGTGTCATCCCACACACTGGGGCTTCAGTTTAGGTCAGGAAGGTTCTCAGAGCAGTATCTGCTCTTCACCCACACTTAACCAGGATTTGCTCTGAACTGGGGAGTGGAATCTGAAATGGATGAAATTAAAGTGAAGATACATTCTAGGAGCACAGCTTATACACCTCAGCACCAACTAAATATGCAGACAACAGCCACGGAGTAGAGATAGTCAAAATTTAAAAACAATATCCCAAAATATGGACTCCATAAAAAGTTGTTTTTGTCTGCTGTTGGTTCATAATACTTGCTAACGGACACATAGTCATATTCAAAGGCTTTATTTAAAGGAGAAGATCTGCTTTACACTACCTTACTAGTCTTTGACTTATGGGTCAAAGTCTGGATTGCAGCACTTGAGAAAACCCTTCTGAAAGTGCCAGATGTGTTGGCATTAGTAGAGGGATTGTGGAGGAAAACATTCTGAAGGCCTAAATTCTGTTTCATTGAAAACTTTTAAAAATTCAGGACCACAATTTGGGTTTTCCTTGTTCACATATTCAGGCAGGATCATCAGTGGTGGCTTCATAGAACAGTTTTTAGTGTGTTTATCACATCTCGCAGGCTTAATTTATAATATTATTCCCAAAAGCCCCCCATGCCCCTTAATCTAAAATGCTGCAGGCGAAATCCAATCCAGACATTCATGACAGTAATTTTCCTGTGTGTGAGACCAGACAAGATCACCAAACAACATGTAAAAGTATTTAAACTAGGCATATATTTTTATATATTTTGGCAGGGATTAAAATATAAAAGTTCAACAAAATTTGAGATCAGAAAGAGATAGTGCCAAAGACTGGTGAAATAGTGTCTTTGTAGCAATTAGGAAATAGAGCACTGCTGAAACCTCATCTAGGGGTAGCTATAGGTAAATGTATCCTGCTTTGGGATCAAGTGAATGCCCAGTTCTCTCAGGAAAACAACTGAACCCACATCCTTCCCCGAACCCTCATCCCTCCCCTTCTGTTCTGGCACCCGTGCTTGTAGCCCCTGTTAAACTGCAGCTGGATTGTCACCATCAGGGTTTTATCACAGCCTGATATGGGGAGGAAGCCAATGACCTGGAAAACAGATGTGACGTTGTAAATGTACATAATCAGATCTTTTAGACTAATTTCAGGCTCACTGCTGTCTTGGATTTTCTTCAGGTAAAATAAAGAAGACAACAAAATGGGGGGAAGAGTGACAGGATAAGTGGAAAAGAGTAGATAGGAGTGGTGAGCACAGATGCTAATGAACCAAAAGAACACCATTTTATTTAAGTGTTTCATATGCCTGCACAGAAGTCAGATATTTTAAAGCAGTTCTAGTCATAGATATTTTCTGTTCAGTACCAGGTCTCAACCAAGCCATTCTAATGTGATCTCTGTCTAGCTCACCAGTACAAACAGTAAGGAAGAAGTAGAGAGGAAGCAAAAGGAAAAAAGTGAGCAAAGATTATTAAAGATATTAAAAGAGCCACAGTCATTGACCTTGTAGTTGAAAAAATTCTGTTGCTCTTTAGGTGGTGGTAGCTGAAATCTTGTATACAAATCAAAGTGAATTCAAGTCTTGCATGTCTCCTTTTTGCCTGAACACTCTGATAGCACAGTCACTGGATCTTCAGGCAAAGTAGTGTCATATATATTTTTTTTAATTTTATTTTTCAGTCTGAGGTTGAAAAACAGTTAATCAAATCTAGTATGTTTGGGAAAAAAACAAACCTCTGTTTAATGGCTGGCAATATCAAAGAAACCAAAGGTATTTTTCCACAAAGCCCCTGATTGAAGCTCTTTCTATGTTAAGTATATGTATATAGTTGACATATTCATATATATTTATATTCATTAACATATATAAATCTTTTGACAACAGTAGTCAAAATTTTACAAGTAAAAACAGAGAAAGTTTAGATGTGATTTGCCAAGGCTGCTTCAAGTTCCCCAACATATGAATGAAAGGCACCGCAAAGACTTTAATTCATTACAAATTTGTCGCTCTTTGATTAAACCTCTTCTTGTGCTAATGATTCTCAGTAGCACTGCACAACATATGCTGCAGAAACCCCTGAGGCAGCCAAGCAAAACCAAGCCAGAACCAGCAGAGAAGTCTCTTACCTGTCTGAACTCCTCAAGGTCTATTTTGTTTCCCACCAGCACCACGGGGATGTCGTAGGTGTGCCGGACACGATAAATGAGCTCCTTAAACTCAGCTGCTTCTTGAAAGGATTGACGGTCTGTGATGGAATAGCAGATAATGAAGCCTTCTCCACCTCGCATGTACTGGTCCCTCATGGCTGTGAATTCTGCCTGCGGAGCAGGAAGAACACGCTCAGTAATTTGGCAAACAAAATTATCCTCTGTAAATAACAAACTTGCAGAAAACTTCCCTACATAAATTCACTTCGCTTGTGTTACCCTTGTAAACATTACTTGCTGAAATTTGTGCATCCTTCTGGGTTCATCAACCCCAATAATAAGGATTTATCTTAGGACTTTTTTTCTCCTTTTCCCATCAAGGGAGCTCTATCCTCTAAGAATATGAAGTTATTATGCAAGTGCCTGCATACAGAAAATACAATTTCATGTATTATCAGAAACTTCTTCATACTACCAGTACAAACAGGTGACTTGCTAGAGAATGAATATTAACAGGTGTAAAAGAAACTATATTTCTACCTAGGAATTGGAGACAGGTACAAATTCCTTATTATGCACTCATATCAAAAAGACAACAGGGATCTGATCTGTAAAAAGTTCTACTTTTTTAAAGGGTCTCAGAAAAGGTGGAGGTTTCACTTCAGTGTGGGGTAATGTCATTAGATGAGAATGAACAATTTTAAACAGTGCAAGAATTGGCCTCATTTCCTCCTCCTGCATTTTTCTCATTTTAAGTTTATTGTCACAGCAGTGTCTCTTGTTACTGGTATGGCTGTTTTTCATAAGCTTTTAATAACTGCCACATTGTACAAAAAATCAAGATTTAGTTTTCAAAAACTCGTCTTAGGCACTGTGGCTTGAGAATATGTTTTAAAGCCAGTATCTTTCTCAAGTTTGTTTGTTTTTCTTGATCACAGCCCAGAATAACCCAATACCATGGCAACAGTCGGTCAGGATCAGAATCCTCCTGACAGAATCAGCTCTCCAGAGATATTAAGATGCAGGAATGTCTGATAAAAAAGGAATGCACATATCAACATTGGACCATTTCTATGAGCAGCAGCATGCAACATAAAATCCTGTATTTTTTACTCTATTGAGAATTTAGGATTTTTTAAAACAGTTTATTTTACATATATATATATCCTCAGCCCTTGCTGAAAATTGAAGGGAAATGGATTTCTTACGCTCTTTTTAAAAGTCTCAACCTTAAATCTCTCTCAATACTTGCTCATGTTGATTGACAATACTTGCTGTGAATAGACTTTCATGTTGACCATTATAATTTATTTATGATGTATCTTTTACCCAAGGGTTTTATATATCATCCAAAACATTTCACCTGCTGCAGGAATAACTTCATCCAACTAAGCTTCAAAATGGCAGACTAATAGGCAATTTAAGGATAGGATTCTGCTTCAAGACTTACTCAGAATTTGAAAATCTCTGAATTATCATCCCATAGCGCCCCAGGAGGGTTTATTAACTACTAAGCTACAAGACAGAGTAGGTCAGGTCATAACACAGCCCATCCTCTGGAAAGTGGATATGCAAGCAGCAGGGCAGCTGAACACTGAAGATATCAAACAGAAAGGATTCCACACTCTATGGTTTGGACAAGACGCTGAACAGAGCTGTGTCTCTGTTCCCAGGTCTCTTCCAGCCATCTGCATTAGATAGCTACTAGTTTAATAAATGATGCAATACAAAACTATGCATAATATTCAAAGCATCCAAGTTGAGAGCAGGGAGTGCTAATGACTAAACACAGTCAATAAATCCATTATCTGCCCTCAGACCCCAGGCTTTCACACCAGAACAAAGATCTCACTGTGGCCCCCATCCCATGTGACCTTGATTTTCTCCTCTTTGCATCAGCCCCTTAGTGTGACAGTGCTCACAGGGGTCCGAGGAAGAGAGAAGAGACGAGGATCTGACTTCATGTTTCAGAAGGCTTGATTTATTATTTTCTGATATGTATTATATTAAAACTATACTAAAAAGAATAGAAGAAATGTTTCATCAGAAGGCTAGCTAAGAATAGAATAAGAAGGAATGAATAACAAAGGCTTGTGTCTCAGAGTCCGAGCCAGCTGACTGTGATTGGCTATTAATTAGAAACAACCACATGAGACCAATCACAGACCCACCTGTTGCATTCCACAGCAGCAGATAATCATTGTTTACATGTTGTTCCTGAGGCCTCTCGGCTTCTCAGGAGAAAAAAATCTTAAGGAAAAAATTTTTCAGAAAATATCATACCTACACCTTAGAACTCTTCTACACCATTTTTAGGTGGGTAGTCTCCTTTATAGGAGGAACAGAACTAGTCCAGGATTCCTTCAGGGTGAGTAGACAATGGAGCCTACAGTGAAGTTAAATTTATGGATTAGACTTCTGAATTTAGTTGGCTGTGCCACAGCAGTCCACTGTCTAAGCTGTCCTTGTAAAAAATGGTAAACAATTCAATGCCATTAATGGACTACGGGCTGCTTTTAATGCTGGAAAATAGTTATACCATTAGTCATCTGATTAGCTGTTTTTTGCACTTATTATTTATTTTTAGAGGGTTTATACAACTGAGTGGAACTGATAGCTAAAAGTACATGTTATCGCATGGAACTTAACGCCCAGCCCAGATGACCTGTCTCCTTGAGTTAGAAATTCCATAAATCAACTACTGTACCACTATATGACAGCTCTGCACAACCTTTTACAAAGAATGAGCTCTGTTTAAGTGAGGTGATCCACCTCTAGGAAGTGCTCAGAGCTTTGTACACTCATTTATAGACATTTATGGCAAACCAAGAAGGAATTAGGTCACACATCCCTGTTTAAGTTACTCACAGTAAGTGATGTTCTGGAGCACGAGTACTCCCAGGATCACTCCCCAGGGATGCTTAATGGCTTTCCCTGATTGACAGGAGGCCCCGGGTTCCTAATTTCACACACTGAATCATTCCAAAGGGACAAAGTTCTCAGCTTTTAGGACTGACACTTTTGAGTCAGAATCACCTACCTACACATTCTGGTTCATGCCAGGGCATAGTTAAAACTTTCAGGATAAGAATGAGTTTACCTATGCAATTTTTTATTATGACACGTTGTTACCGCTGATAAATTAGACTAAACAGGCAAAATACTTTAGTGTCATTTTTGAAATGATACATTTTCAGAGGCATTAAATATTCTGTGCAAACCGGATTGAGGACATAGAATTGGCTTTCTGTTGTTAACTCAGCTAGTAATTTCCATTGCAATTTTTTGATGTTGACATTCATTTCTCAGCTTTTTTCCCTTGGCACAATTGCTCTTGGAGTCAAGGACTCCAAGATCAAACATAAATAAACCTGTTTTTTGATTTCAAAATAAGTGGTTTTTTTTACCTTTTCACTAGGAACCTCAACATAATAATATATACTAAGAGAAGGAATAAATTTAATTACCAATAAATACGCTAAAATCTTTGCAAATCTGTATGCATATTATACAAAAAAAGACAGAGGACTAAGAAGAAATTACATCTCTTTGTTAATTTTTAAGTTCAAGTCTTACTTCAGATTCCACTTTTTTCATGTTTATCTACAGTAAGCAGAACTGAAACCCAAGTTGACCTGGCTTTTGTGAATGTTCAGATGTAGAGACAAAACCCAAGGTTTTACAGATTTTTGAGTAGTTTTATTGTTATATTTTATCCGGTTCCCTTATAAAATAATCTGTGTATCTGTCTGTCACACTAATATCTTTTTTAATTGTTTCCTGATGTAAAAAGGACCTCTTAAAAATCAGTCAGGAATAGTACTGGATACAAATTTCTACTCAATAAAGGGAAAATACAAAACATTCCCAAGTCAGTAAATGCCAAGGGGAAAAGACAGAAGGAAATCACACCCCCTCAAAAGGAAATAAATTCTGAAAATTAAAGTGAAGATTTGTCATGCTTACAGCACTTTGCAGCTTGACATCAATCTTGAGTACTCTCTTGTGTATTATGACTAAGACTTAACTGAAAAGTGTGGTAAAAACTCTTTTAAAACCAAATAATCATTCTTCTTAGGAGATGTGATACTTGAGAACAAGCATCAAGTTTGGACAGAAACAAAACAAATTTTTTCTAAAAGTTGAAAGAAAGGAGCATAACTTTTTCCTTTTCTTTTCCCAGTATAATTGAATGCAGAAAAAAAATCCACTAATCCTCATAAGACTATATATTTCTACCTGTTGTTGAAGTACGCTGACAGGAAAGTCTCTTGATGGTTATGTTGCTCCTAGAGAGATGTCACATTTGCCTTTCTTCAGTGATCAGGCATCTGACATGATTTTTCATAGTTATCAGAACAGCCTCACAATGATGTCGAGCAGCTTCCTCAACGTGCTTGGATATGTCTTATCCAAGCACGGATCCATGCCTCCACCCACCTTGGTTCCATTCTCCCTTATTTATCCCCCTCTACTCTCTCTCTTCCTCAAACTTTCCTGGGAGGCATAAGAGCAGAGCTTGCCTCTGAAGATGGGGAGAGAGGAAGCCTTGAGTGTATTTGTACATTTTTCCTCATCATTAGGGCACTCACTTGTTCCAGCAGCAGCCCCACATTTCTCCTGACCTATGTGCATTTGACAGTGAACCTGTAGAAACTTATCTCATTGCCTTTTAATCTTTCAAAATTCTCACTTCTACTAACACTTTGTCTTTCATAATCCAATTGATTCACACTGAAGAAATGCTTCCATACCTACACTTGTGAGAGTGTTCCTATTTCCACATTTTGTTGTCCTGTATTGTCTTGCTTTTTCCAGCAGCTTTTAAGAAAGAACTTAGCAAAAAGAAAATGCCTAACTTCTGTTTTCTCTCCTTCATCTTGATTGATATTATTTTATCTCGCATTTCATAATGAGCGAGAGAAATTATTTCATAAAAAAGTAGTATTTTTAATTAATTTTAAAATTCATACTGTTATAATGGTAATATAAATAGAACTTATATGTTGGTTTTTTTCATTAGAAATCAGAATTTTTCCAAATAAGATCAGTATCTTAATGTGTCCAGAAGAGGAAGCAAAGTCATTGAGCAGTAAAGTCACACTATGCTTAGATACCCTGATCTTTATGAAGGGTTTGTCTATGTATTATCATCAAACATAAGTCTGAATCTCATGCTCAGCTCAGGACAGCCCTGCCTTGCTGACTAAAAGAGTCTAGAATGATGTATAATAAAGTTCAGCAAAGCCACTTTATTCCTTTACTGTTTCCTAAGTATTTCCTCCTGAACAATGCTGGAGAAGGAGTGCTGGGTTAGAAAAGCTTTTATGCAGCTCAGAACAGAAGTTGTTTAGAAGAAGCATGTCCCACATCACCACTTTACACCAGCAGAGCTCTAAAGTGAAGACATTTCTCCCAGATCCCCATGTTACCCATAGCTAAGAAATGGCCTTGTCAGCCCCAAAAAGGATAAAAGAGAAAGAAGAACAAAAGCAACAAAAAAATTGGACAAGGCAATGAGCAGAGGGTCACCATTCCTGCCCCTCTTTTTCATTGTGTGGTGATGTGTTTGAGCAGTAAACACAGCTTGCAAGCGCAGTCCTTACCCACACTCCTCAGAAGTGTGGTGCTTAGAAATTTAAAGATGTGGCACCTCCGAAGCAAAGGTGTCATGTTTTTCAAACTACACACACACTCCACACATTTTGATGTCTGTTCTGGTTTTTTTTATGATCTTGGCTTGTATCTCTAGAAGAGGTCAGAGCCTCCCCAGGGAGGCCAGCCTCACAGTTTGAAGAATGTCACTTTCTATATCTTCTTGTCTTATGTTCTGCTTGAC
This sequence comes from Geospiza fortis, assembly GCF_000277835.1. Lineage (NCBI taxonomy): Eukaryota > Metazoa > Chordata > Aves > Passeriformes > Thraupidae > Geospiza > Geospiza fortis. Next base: position 441,174 of record NW_005054365.1, read on the forward strand.
TTTAGAACCAGGAATATGCTAACAGATGTTCTTAATCAAAACTGTCTCCCTGATTACCACAGGGGTCATTCTTATTATAAACTGGGTTTTTTTCATATTTATAGTGAACACTTGAGGGGTGGGGTAAATTCTTGCAAACAGGCAGGATATTATTCTTCTATGGCAAAAAACAAATAAGGATAAATGGACAAAAAGGAGACAGGAGGAGGGGAAAAAATCTTCAAATAGTGAGAGAAGAAAAAATTAAAACAATAAAAAATATGTGAAACTTTATTGTTCACTCAGAATTTTCTTATTAAAAGTAAGTTGAAAATTTCTTCTGTCTCCAGAAATTTTTTGCCAATATTACTGTTTAACAGCAAATCTTATTTAAAGCCAAGATGCAAACCTCCCATATCTCTCTGTAAGTTCCCTTTCACACATAAGCACCGCAGCTGACTTTGTCAGGATTACATATCATCCACCTGGCACTGCTTGTCATAAAGTATGCTTTTCTTTTACCTCTTGAAATAGATTTACCTAATGAAAGTACAGTGGTGAGAAGTGCTGTGATAATTATCTGGTTTTTATGGACTTCTTTAGTGGTTTTTCTCTTTTGAGCAAAGGAGGGGACAAAAACAAATATTTCTTTAAAAACTTGTAATAACAAGCAGCAAGATACCTGCAGCATTTACATTTCAAATAAGAAAACATGCAGGTAAGGTGTTAGCTGGATATTATATCATATAAACATCATAATACCAGTATTAATCTAGATGCAAAAGGCTTTATTAAATGTTGTTTCTGCCTCCTGAAGAGGTAGTCAGGTGTTCTAAATTTAGAATCATCTCTTTATTTATTCTTCAAGTTGCTCTCTCTACAGTCGTTAGAGAGATATGACTGACTCCAGAGAGTAACTCAACCCATCCTCAGGGAAGTGTTTAAGATGCCAGGGGTGCTTTTCTTTTGTGCCTCTCTCACTTCCTTGACAGAGACTAAATAGAGAGCCCTGCCTCTGATGTCCACAATTTCAGCCGGGCCCTGCCCAGTCATATCCTTTATGCATTTGAATGATAAGGCTACCCCTCCTCTCCATTTTAGACTTTTCATTTAGCTTCTGCAAGGCTGTTTCATTTCCAGGGGAGTGAAAAGATCAAGAGAATGTAGCATCTAATGCCTAAAGCCAGTCGAGGATTTTTCCCTTCACAGCACTCAGTAGTGGGAAATGCTGTTCCTCAGCATGGGCTGAGTAACATTATGAGATAATAAAGGTACACTTTTTCCATCACAGAAGCCAAAGTTCCCAGCCTGCTGCTTTTGCTTGCAGGAGCCCTGCCTGCACCAGCTACAGGTTCCCAGCAATGACGCAGCAGAAAACAAGAAAGCACAGAACATTATCAACATCACTTCACACTTTCTTCTTGCCTCCCTCTTATTTGCAGCTGCCCTTCGCAAATGAAAACAACAACAACAACAACAACAAAAGGAATTACATAGAAAAAGAGAGTGAAAAATTTGCAGCAGGTGGTACTCAGCAACCTGTGCCAGCCTAAACCATCTGCCACATCACTGGGAGGAAGGAAGGGAGCTGAGTAACAGCTCAGAGACAGACCAAAGAAAATGCAGGGGCTCTGGCTAAAACACCGGAGGACAGAAATGGATTCTTCTCCTCTTCAAGTCTCTACACTGCTCTGGTTGAGCATCAAACCCATCTCTAGAACCCCTTTTGCTCATTCTAGTAATGATTCAGGAGCAGTTCAAAGTGGGATTAGTATAAATGAGAATTAGCCCATGAGCTTGCAGTGGATTATTATAATAATCAGTCCCTTGATTAATGATCAGTCAGTGTCTCACGCCTTGTAATTACAGGAAAGAATTCTTGCTTCTGTTGTAAAACAGCAATATCCCTTTTTTTCTGTGAATTTGTACTGGGGACAAAATGCACATCACAGATGATGGGAGAAATTTGAAGATAAAAAAGATTCAGTCCAAGCTCCCAGCAGAATAATAGCTTTCTGAGCTTTATCTGACTGCCTTCCAGGATAATATTACAAACTCCACGTTGTACAAAATCAGTAGCCTTAACTCTGGGAATGTACAAGGATAAAGCTCAGACAGGCACTGAAATTAATCTGTAGTTTAGAAGACAACTGGCAACTCCCTGTTTAAGCTAATTTATTTACCTGGAAAGGGAAACAGAAGAATATTCATGACAGGTGTTCTTTCTGGAAGACACAGGTATGATATCTATTTCTGTGACAAATATCAGCATTACTTTTTAGCTGCTGATTCTTAGGGGTTTTCCAGGTTAGCTCACCTGGGCAGAGCGATTGACAGCACCTCAAGACCTTGCCTATGGGCAAGAGGATTGCCCAAGCTGAGTGTGTCAACTGAATGGATGATCAGCAACTTAAGAGACACAATTACACATGCACTGATTATGAAATTCAAGCATAGATTTACATTCATGATTTTCACAAAATTTTGGGTGAAAACTTTCTAAAATTATTTTCCCCTCCTAATTTCCCCTACACTTGTGTTCTTCAGCAGAAACCTGCTTACTACAGAAATGGATCTTCAGTCCCAGAAAGGAGATGATGCTGCATTATACCTCAGTTCAGGATTCTTTCTAAAAACTAATGTATTCTCATGGAAAGAGATGGATTCCTTCCCACTGGTTAATACGTCGCTTATCTCTGAATACAGAAGAGACTTTATGCACAACTAATGTTCTGAATGTAAAGAGAAATTAATTAAAAATAAAGATAGCAGTTTCTTAATATGGATTACTCAATCAGGGTAATTCATGATGACATTGCTCTCATCTTCATCCAAATGAGTCTGAGGCTCTGAACTGGTATGTTAAGCTTTCACCCTGTCTGAAAATAATGGATTTGTGACATTATTTTTTTATTGACTTTAAATCATTGTTAGACACGATCTATTTTCACCATCAGTGAAATCATGTTGTTTCCCACAAGTGGTCTTATAGATTCAGGTTCCCCTTCTCTTTTCAGCTGTGATGCTGCTTCCCATGCTATCTGGCACTGCTCTCAGTCACACACTATGCAGGACTAAGCCTTGTGAAAAACAGGTGTCAGTATTCCCTTGCATCCTGAGCACTGATGGATGACAATTTCACTGCCCCTTCCCTAACTGCAGAGCACTTTATATGCACTCACTATTCTGTTTTCACATGTTCTGCATCATGACTTATGCAAAAAGATTGAGCCACACCAGCCTGATGGAAAAAAAAAGTAAGTAAAGGGAAATAAATAAGGCTGAGGAAAAGACAGATTTGAGCAACTTCCAATAAAATAATTCAGGACTACAAAGTATAACATCACTGAGTGACCATTCTTTCTTACTGAGGAACTAGTGAATAACCTGCACTGGCACTCAGACTCTCCCTCTAGATACAGCTTCTTTCCACTAAGATTCCCAGTGTTCCCACTCTAATTGCCCTCCTGCTTCCACATGATAATATATTTGCCAGTTTTCTGCAACTGTGCTTTTGTTAACTTTATTAATCCTGCTCTTCCCAAGATGGCTTGTCGTGTGCAATAATGAAACGATGCAGCCCATCACCTACCTGGGAGATGATATCTACTTTTTATTCACCCCTAAATATGGATGAAATCACCATATCAATTCTTCACAATGCCAGTAAAAATTCCTCAGTGCTACACTCCCTAACTCAGAGAACTGCCTTTTTCTTTCATATTCATGCTAATGGTCTCTCTCTGAGGGATAAACACCTTAGCAATTTTCTTCTAAATGCAGGCACTGAAGCAATCTTCATTGTTAACTACCTCTAAAACCCCCATATGCATTTGGTTTATCATGCACCACATAATACTTTCTCCCCCATTCTCATTGATATGCAAAAAAGAGCCAGTTTTCACCTTTTATCACAAATGCATCATAACTGGTTAAAGGGAAAAATTAATACCTTGGCAATTACATTTTAGTGAACAGCAGGGATTAAAAGAAAAAAAACATACAACAACCCACTAGTGAAGAGGCAATGCCTGCAGCTGCAAGCAAGGGCTTTGCAGGGATTCAGACATGCTCTTGTCAGCTTCTGTGGTCATCACAGGCTTGCCACCATCCCCAGAGAGGCCTTGTGCAGCCTTGCAGAAGTAAACCAGGAGGCTGTGGAGTCAGACACCTCATTGCTCTGATAAATGACTGCAAATTATATCCTGGCTTGCATATACGCTCTCTCACAATGACTTCCCTAACAAGTGTGCTGACCTTAAAAATTCCACCATACAGGTTTTTTCTCTTCCCTTCCCTGTGCCCTACTCATCAGCAGAGATATAATTTAATCTGAGAACCTGAAAAGGGGGGAAAGGAAGAAGCAAGCAATCTGCAGAGTGGCTATTTTAGACTTTTGTAACATTTAATCAATAGTGCACTCATTTCTGCAACTGAAATTTAGCTCAGTGCTCATTTGAGGGGTGTGTTCCCTGGGGACTGCATAAATCACCACCAAAGTGAATGCAAAATACCCGTGTTACAATCCTGCATGGATTTTGTATTGCTTACAAAGTGAATTTGTGACATGAAAGGACTGAGTTGTCATGTCCCTGTGACTTCCCAACATGCTTTTTCATTTCCATGTGCAAAAATATTTCTGAATATTTTTTATCGCCTTAAAAGAAAAAAAAGAAAAACAAAACAAAACAAAACAAAACCAAAAAAACAACAACAAAAAAAAAAAAACCAAACAAACAAAAAAAAAACCAACAAAACAAAACAAAACAAAAAGCTGTGGCTGCCCCATAAGGACAAAAGCAGAGCACTAAAAAGATAAGTCATGAGGTACCTTGCTTGGATCAGCAGATCCAACAGAGAAAGTGAAGGATTCAGGTAGACCTTGGAGCATTTTCCAGGAGAGGCTACAAGAGCACTGGAGAAGGACTTGGGAACAGGACGTGGAGTGACAGGAGGAGGAGGAATGGCTTTAAATTGATGGAAGGCAGGGTTGGATGAGATATTGGGAAACAATTCTTCCCTGTGAGGGGGATAAAGCCCTGGCACAGGCTGCCCAGAGAAGCTGTGGCTGCCCCATCCCTGGCAGTGTCCAAGGCCAGGTTGGATGGGGCTTGGAGCAACCTGGGGTAGTGGAAGGTGTCCCTGCCCATGGCAGGGGTTTTACGGTCACTTCCATTCGAAAGCATTCCATGATTTTATGATCCTGAAAGGCACTGACTAGCTTCTGAGATATGCCAATACTTTCCTACACAGAGCCAAAACTCACCTGCATGTCCAAAAGTTAGAAGAGTCTGACTCCCTCGGCTTTACATGGTGTAAGTCAGGTACCACACTGACTTCTGACACAGGTATAGTCAATGCAGCCACTGCTAAGCTTTTGAGTTTTTATCTTATTAAAAGATAAGATTGTTCCCTGGCATGGTTTTTCTCACATCATCCCACGGCTCTGATAATGACATGGAACACTCATGGAAAAAATTTATTCTCCTCATCCAACAGGCACAAATTAAAAAACAGGCACAAAAATGTATGCAAGCTGTGCAAGCTTGCATCTATGGAAGTGAGAAAAATATATATCCAAAAATATAGCTTGCTAAGAAAAAAAAAAAAAAGAAAAAAACCCAAGAAAATATTTCATATTTTCATTAATTATTTTATTGAGGTTCTACTTTTCTCCTCATCCCCTCTTTGAAGAATCTCGATTTATGGAATAACATTTCTTAAATTATAAAGGTAACAAGCAATGGAGGTCAAAATTTGCTGAAGTTTACTTTTCTGGTTTTTTGTTTGTTTGTTTGTTGCGAGTTTTTGTTTGCTTGCTTGGTGGGAGGGAATTTCACTTCCAGGTCTGGGGGTAAAATTATTGAAACTCCAGCTTAAAAGATATTGCTTGGCTTTAGGTTTTTTTCCATTCCCCTTCCTGCTAGCAGGAAATAAAAATTACGTTTTTAGAAAGCTTTTTCTAAAAAGCTTTTTTGTTTTCCTTCTCATGTGGTTTAGCAAGTGAAATGTTTGGATGATTCTTATAGCACTATATGATTTTTTCCTTTTGTTCTCTTTGTCTGGAGACACCACCATTAAAAGCTTCAGAATAACATAAAAGACACTTAATTTTGAAAATCTCATTTTTTGGCGACAACCTACTTCTCCTATAAAGCATTAAAGCCATGCTCTGCAAAAAGAACCATTTCTTGGTCATTTGTTCAGGGGAAATGGGCACCATGTGGTGCTGTAATATGTGCTTGTTTTCTCAGCATTCAAGCCAATTTTTTTAGTCCTGGAAATATCATTATGATGTGAGCTTTGTGAAAACTGATAGAGGTAGAATTCAGTTTTCTGCCCACTGCCGTCCCTGGTTTGTGTACAGCTACTTGGTAACAAGTAGATTTTGATAGAAAACCTCTGTAAAATGGAATTTCTAGTGAGATTATCTAGGACAGTCACATATATATGTATAAAGAAATCAGGACACACTTAGAATATGTGCAGTGTCTACTAGAACTTCAAAGTACTTCAGTACCATTCACTGGTGTAAAGGAAAAGTGCAGAATATTTTCCAGTGATGGGAGAAAAGAAAAAATTACATTATCATAATCTTGTGGAGGACCTGGATGAAGTTTTCTCACATGGAATGTGTTTATATAGGTGTTTCCCATACAATGTATACTAGAACAAAACCAACCAACCAAACAAAACCACCTCAAAGCCAAATTCAATAAAGCAATAAAAAAAGAAACCACCCCAACAACAACAACAAAACCAAAAACCCACAAAGAAATACTACAAAAAAGTATTGGAAAGGAGGAAAAAAAGATTTTCCATTTTTTTCTCAAAATTTGTAATAATATATTTTCTTTTCTTATATGTCCTTATTTTATTAAAAAGAGAAGAAATCTTTCAGCAGCATCACTCTGTATCTATCTGATTTTGAAAGTTGCAAGTTAGAGAAAGATGAGGAACAGTGAGAGGGAAAGAATTTCAAATGAAAAAAAAAGACTTTGTTGAAAGAGAACAGAAAACACTGGAAAGTTTTCCTCCACCTGCAGTTTGGAACCACTACCACTGACTTTGCTGAAGAGGAATGTAGCAATGGGCAGGCAATCCGGATTGTCAGACTCAATAAATGCTGATGTTCACCCTAAATGCTTGTTCCCTGCAACATTTTATTGAACCTGTTTGACAGGAAGATAAATGCAGGCCTAGAAATACAAACTGATCCACCCTTTATTGCATCATGATTCACTCATGGACAGGGATGAAAAAGGAAGTTGGGAATCTTGGCTGCCAGCTGCCTGCTCTTCCTTTGGTTATATACTCATTTTTATCAGCATATGCCTAGATCTTTTCCTACTGAAGTCAAGGAATATTTTGCCAATGATCTGAAGGAAACTGGTGTCAGGTCCACAGTTTCATCAGTGTTTTACTGTAACTGCTTTTTCCACTCTGTATCTGTGCCAAATAAGTGTTTCTCCACAATCTGTTCATTGGCAAATAAAACTACTAGGTCAAGGGAGACATTTTAGCTCTTCCCAGAAAGTACAGAACAACTTGTCTCAAGACCCCAGGAAAATTTTGGTGTTATGATTTTATACTTTCTAAGTATGTTTTCAACAGCCTGTGGAACAACATTCAAAGGAAATAAAACTAATGCTCTTCTCACCTAATACACTGTGTTAATAGTTGCTACTTACTTCAATACCCCTATGCTTTAAAAATAAAATGGATTTCATTTATGCACTACAGTACCTAGCAGAAAGTGCAATAAAATTATTTTCCCCTTATAAGAACATGCTGTAGAGGCCCATTAAGACATAATTACTGCCAAAAAGGCATTTTACATTTCCTTGAGATAAGCTGCACTAGTGTACTTTGAGATTTCACTTCCATTGATTCAGGATTAGAGCAGCATGTTTAGATAATAAGCAGAGGGGTCTCAGATAACAGCCTGAGTGAATCATCAGACTATAGTGTTTAGTCTGAGAAAGTGCGTTTATCTGAAGGGCTCTTGGGACTAATATGGTTCCTCTTCAAAGCTTGAAGCAGGGGGCAAGAATAATAGTCCTGCAGGTTGGCAGGATAAACATGTCCTGTGATTTGCTAGCAATTTGAGAGATGGATTTCGGTACAGAGCGCACTGCTGTTGTCAGGTTGAAAAGTGTCTGCCTGGAAATGAATTCATGTGCACACAACTCCAGACAAAGGAAAATCTCCCTGAAATGGCATGCCATCACATTTTAGGGCCCATTTTTCAAGTCTCTGACTCACACCTGGGAAATATACTGGTGCACTAAGTTTATCATAAAAAGCTCACGTTTTAGAAAACAAAAATTGGTGCAATAATCTCGGAATGTATTGTCTCACTGACAGGTACAGAAACCCATTTTTCCACATACCTGCCTGCTTTGTATCTGAAAACAATTTTTGCCTCTTTTACATGTCAGATCGGATTGTTTTCCGGTGAAGGAAACTCTGCTGCTCTTTTAGCGTTCGGCGTGAGGTCTACACAGAGAGATTGGGTAATGTGTCATACAGGGGAAAGCTGTGGCAGGAATAAAAGCTCCTGTGTCAGTCAACAGTCTATAAATACAGCAGGAGAGATAACTGCTGTGTGTGCTCCATGAGGAGCATACTTCTGGGCGCCAGAAGTAGCAACATATTTTTAAGCTAGAAGAGAAGGTGAGAAAGTGTAAATGAGTGAACAGAAGGTTTCTATAACTCCGTGTGGAGGCTTTTTGTGCGCGGTTGGAGCAGTTGGGGGTTGTCACTCTCTGAGAATAATTGTGAGGGGAACTGAATGCAGAATAAAGTGCTTGAGGGCTGAATGTCCTTTTGTTTGCACCTGCAAGTTTGCTGGAAACCAAAGAGTTCGCGTCAATTTGGATTAAATGAATGTAAATGCAGATTATTTTTATGGCACATTGGTTAAGAAAAGGGAAATCCCAGAATTACCTCCACTGATACCATGTCCAAATTCAGCGGACATGGGTGAATTTCAAGGCAAAGTCACTCAAAAAATGTCGCATATGTGTGAACAAGGAAGTTCAAGTTATCTTTATGGATACTAATTTGCATTTGCAGATTTCCATGAAGTTTGTCCTATATACTCCATATGCCATATTGTAGCTAGCCTTGGGAGTTAAAAGCTAAAAAAATAAACTTCCTCAGTTTTATAAATAGGATCTCAATCTCACATTTAATGTGTTTGGCTTTATTTGATTCTCTTTTATTTTTGTTTTGTTTTAATTGAAGTGTAGATGCAAAATGAAAAGTTTTGGGTTGAGAATAATACTTCTAGTTAAAGGGCCAAAGGCATCACTGATAACTGACCAAAGGAATAATTGACAGCTTCTTCTAGATTCAGTTGTGCCACTGAAAAAGAATACCAGCATCATTTTTTTTTGTTCATTTCCTCGCAGCATACCACATTTTCAAGCTTTTTCTGGTAGGATTAGCTCAGGTTAGGTCTGTTTATGACAATCCAGCTACCAGGAGCTACATCAATACCTTCTTCTGAAACTGTCTAAGGCAAACATGTTCTGTCTGAAGCTAAATGGGGTGAGCAAACACAGAATGCCCAACTGGCAGGTGTAGAGGGTGGTGAAATGAAGGTGTAGGGAGTTCAGTGTAGCATAACTGCTTCCCCCAGCCCTTACATTCTTTAAGAAAATGCCTCTTGTTGTGCCTTCAGTGGAAAACAGTATTGGAAGAGCACAAAAGGACAAATGATGGTTTATAAAATATGTATCCAGAGTGCAGTGAACATCAGTTTACTTCCTGGGATGAGCAATTGGTCTGTGTTATAGAGTCCATGAGACACACAAGAGAAAAAAGAGAAAAATGAGGAACTACATGAGCAAGTTTATTATTGTTTCTGGTTTTCACATTGTTTGAATGTTGGGTTGTTTTTTTCTTTTAACTTCAGAAAATTGAGAACATAAATGGATTTTTGAAGCACCATTTATGTTTTACATGCTTCAAACTGGATCTACCAGTTAAAGTATTGAAGATTTTTTTTGCAGCGTCAGGTATGAAATCACACATGGGTTTTTAAGTCTAGATTTGACTATTAAAAACTGTGTTAATTATTAGTAGTTGATTTGGTCAGTGTTGAAATTCTTAATTAGTTCATCACTACAGAAGGGAAAGGAGAAACATATTTGTTGAAATGTCCTCCAGTGCAACAACAAAATACATTAAATTCAGTCAGTTTCACTATTAATTTCTTGTATTTCCCAAATAAGTACGAATCACAATTTTGGCTCCTTGATGTCCTGAAGAGATTAAAGTCATTATTCAAAGTTGATGACAAAGTATTTATGACTGTGAGGACCCCAGACAAATGAGTTTTCCACTGCCTGATTTAGAAGCTGTAACACCATCTCCAATGTGACAAAAACCCAAGGGAATTAAAAACAACTAGGCACCACCAAGGCACACATCAGCAGCAGCACAAATGGGTGCTTTGGATTTTTACCCTGAGTCACCAAAGTCAGAGAATTTGTGTGAGCTTCAGTGAGAGCACCATTAAAAGCTCTGTGAAGAAAGAGCCTATTTCAGCTGCTGACTTCAATGGGAGTTGGATTAGGTCTTGATTTATTCTGGAGCCATGTAGTGCAGATAGAGAGGCAACAAATCCAAAGACATCTACAAAGACAAGCAGCTAAATCCAGGACACTTAGAACAGACAGCTCCTGAAAAATCGTGGGAGGGAAAGTGGGAAGAGCTTCCTAGTTATGCTGGGAATGTGTTTCAGTGATGACAATCTACATTATAACAACAGGGGAATTTAAAACAGAGATTTGCTCATATCAAATCAACTTGGTTGATTAATTTCAACATTTCAACAGAAGTACAATAGCTATGCCCAGGCTGTAAAATGGCCTGAGATGATAAATCTGCTGAGTGTGGTGCTTCTGCATACACCTCTGCTCGCTACAAAGAGGAATGGATGAGGAAAAAGGGGAGATTTAGATTGGAAATGAGGAAAAAATTATTTTCTGAAAGGATTATTAAGCTCTGGCCCAGGATGTCTGGGCAGTGATGGAGTCAACACCCCCTGAGGGATTTAAAAAGCACATCTGTGGCACTTGGAGACGTGGTTCAGTGGTGGGCTTGGAAGTCCTGGGTTAATGGTTGGACTCAATGGTCTTAAAGTTATTTTCCAACTTTTAAAATTCTATCATTCTATGAAATATCTGCACTACATTTCATTACTTGGTCACTACATACCACGGACATCTAGTACTGTGGAATTTTTGCTTCCTAAGAAAGATATAACTTAGAGATAGAACTCCAACTTTTTTGTACTATTGTGTTCACCACCTTTAATTAACTGAATTATTCTGATTTCTTTTCTTACCTTACAACTGTTTATTCTGACAAAATTCATAACCTTGGTAATCATATCCTCCTCCCACAAATTAAGGATGAAGTATAGTTCTAGCCTTTTCATATGATCAAAAATTTTTTAAATCATGAAAAAATTGTATATATGTGGAAATCACTAACAATAGCTGAACTGTCTTTGAATTTCTGGCAGCAGACTGCATTCCCCACCATTTGCAGTGCCTGGCTTAGGTGCGTTCAGACCTTTAGGAAGTTGAGAACCAGGCTTTTTCTTCCCAAATACTTCCTTGTTTATTTAAGTGTGTCCAAGTTCCTTTTTGGTTGCTTTGTTTCTGCATGAGATGCACACACACTATGGAAACTCAAGAAACTACAAAAGCTTTCAAAGAGACCCTGAGACACACCTGAGGAAAAGATCAGCAAATGGCAGCACTTTAATTAAACAGTAAAAATATCTTGAGGTGGAAAGGAAATGAACTGAGTAGAAAAAATTATTGTATTTAACTCTTTCTTCTTCATCATGGCATATGAAGCTTGATTCCCCGACAGCAGACGCACTGTCATAGAATTGGCAGAATCAAGGGATTGTTTGGGTTGGAAGGAACTTTCAATTTCATCTCATTTCAACCCCCTTGCCATGGATAGGGACACTTTCCACTATCCCAGGTTGCTCAAAAGCCCCATCCAACCTGTCCTTGGACACTGCCAGGGATGCGACAGCCACAGCTTCTCTGGAAAACCTGTATATGTAACACTGTGTGTTACTTTTGGCATAAAGATATTTTCCTTATGGGTGAGCATTTGATATTTAGATATAATGTGGAGACAAGATGAAATACAACAAAATACTTAGTCTACAAGTAGACCAGAAGATTCCTGTAATACATATAGAGAAGGAGGAATGAGAAAAATGTAAGACAAACAACGCAGTATTTATTAATTTCATTATTGTGATAGATGATCTTGCATGCAAGAGGAAAAGAAACAAACATCTTTTTATCTATTGTTCATTTCAGCCTGTCTGTCTCCTCTGATGAGATTTGGAAGTTATATTGTTCTATATTGCGGCACTTTAATCTTCCCTTTTGTTAATTCCTCTATATTATTCTGCCACTGCCTCCTTTATGCTTGAGTAGGGAACTTTAAGCGCTGTGACCCACATCTCTGAGGTTAAAATCTTTGAGTTTATCTCTGATTGAGTGACTCTCATTGGAAAATTACTCACCTGTCCAGCAGTGTCTAGAATGTCCAAATAGGCTGGTTCATCATCAATTCGGACTTGAGTTTTATAGGCATCCTCTGAAAAACACAGTGCAGTTTTCTTAAGCATGTGATTTGCTCAGAGAATGGAAAATGCAACAGCTTTGCTAGTTTGGAGTAGGCTTTTCATAAGCTCTCCAATCTGACCTAACATTATTTATTTCAAAAGTTCCTTTTTGAAATCCTTTCATCACTACAAAGTATTAGCAAAAGAGGGTCTCTTCCATCACACTGCTTCGAAATACAAAAATTAAATTTTCCTTCCTTTAAAAGGGAAACATTTCCCTTTCTTTATGCACAGTCCCCAGATGTCACTTAGGCCACAAAGATTCAGAGGTGTTGTGCTGGTGCTGCAAACCAACAGAGTGGTTTTTTACTTACCACAATGACACATTGTCATGGTTTAAGCCTGGCACAATGCCAGTGCCCCCATGAAAATACCTTCTCCCTGCTGTCTGCTGTGAGATGTGACCAGGAATAAGCAAAGCAGGCTCCCACTTAGAAATAAAGAAAAGAAAACTTTATGAAATAAACTACAACTCTAAGTAAAAAGAAAACACACAGGGAAAACAAAAACCTTCCAAAAACATTTCCTCCTCCCCCCACCAAATTTCCAATACATCCATCCGCCGAATCACCAATCTCAGTCCATCACCACCCTTCAGACAATCAATTCTCAGTTCATCAAGAGGAGAAGAGTCCTTCTTGTGACATAGGCTTCCTCTGCAAACACTGTTGAAACCTTGTGTGTTTCCGTGTCACTCGTGGCACCGCCAGGAGAAAATTTGCCATCGTGACATCTTCCTTCCATGTCCAGTGCTCTCACCACTACACATGGACCAGAGCTGCTTCTAGGGTTATCCTTTTAAGGATGCTTTGTCCCGTTCCAAAAAGAGCACAGTCTCACCTTTGGGACACCTGTCCCCCCCAGATTTCACCCCCTGGGGCCGAGGGGTACCAACACTGAACCCTCTTGGCTCTGCGCTATCGCCTCCCCGTGGATGCAGTCTCTGTGTCACAGGAAACATGGTTCTGTCCATGGCTATAACAAGAAGAGTCTGGTAAAAGCCACTTCATCATCTCCTCCCACGTAAGATTCTTAACTCTCCCGACATCTTTCACTTGCCCAGACCTTCACACTTGCACATTTCCTTCTTCCACTTTATCTCTATCTCTCTTCTAGGAAAGGTTAATGTTCTGCAAAGTTTCTTTGTCCAAAAAAAGGGTTAAAAGCTTAGGCTCTGCCTTCTCAGGAACTCCCACAGCGTCCGGACACCTTCTCACTGCATCCCCCCCTCCCCCCTCCACCCCATTCTTCTCCTCAGCTGTGCTACCTGCACATGTTATCAAGTTTCAAGGTATCACAGGCACAAGCACAGGCTGTACTCTTTCTCTCGCCTGGGGGGGTGCTGCCCGATGCCTCCTGGTGCTTCTCCCACGCTTCTATCCTCGGGGCCTCTTCACCTCCTATCTCTGTCCAAGGCCCGGCCTACCTCACGGCCTCATGGCTTCCCCTCCCCTGCCCAGCAGCAGGCAGCTGGACAGGGGAGAGATCCGAACTCTTTCCTCACCAGAACTCAAAAGCAGGTATGCTGTGGATGACATTTTTTATTCCCTGACCGGGAAAACAAATTTCAGGAGAGTGATAAGATAAAGCTGTGAGATGGGATCAAAGAGGAATAAGAACAAAGCATATACTAAGTTAAGGTGGATGGATAGTGAAAATCTAGGGATAGAGGTTTTATTGTTTTGTGGAAGTGTATTGCATGTAATTTTGATAATAATTTTAGAATGTGTGTTCTCAGAGGTGAAGGGTGGAACATCGTGGTTTGAGAGGAAGTAAGTTTTCTGGGATATGCAGTGGTCAGGCCAATAGGTGTTCAGGTTTGAATATTGGCACCTGGTTTGGCCGCTGGGGACATTGGATACGCCTCTGAGAACACAGGGGTTAAAAAGCAGAGCTCTCCCAGGGGAAGTTCTCTTGAATTCCGGCGAGGGAAGCAGGTCAGACCTCCCCCGGCCCAGCTGTCTGCTGCTGGGCAGGGGAGGAGAAGCCATGCGGCCGTGAGGTAGGCTGGGCCTTGGACAGAGATGGGAGGTGAAGAGGCCCCGAGGATGGAAGGGTGGGGAAGCACCAGGAGGCATCGGGCAGCCCCCACCCCAGGACAGAGAGAGAGAGAGAGCCTATGCAACCTTGAAATTTGATATCACGTGCTGCAGAACAGCCCAGCCGGTGGAGAAGGGTTGGGGGCGATACAGCAAGAAGGTGTCCAGCCGCTGTGGGAATTTCTGAGAAGGCAGAGCCCGAGTTTTCAACCCTTTTTTGGACAATGAAAACTTTGCAGAACATTAATCTTTCCTAGAAGAGAGATAGAGATGAAATGGAAGAAGGAAATGCGCAAGAGTGAAGGTCTGGGCAAGTGAAAGATGTTGGGAGAGCAGAGAAGAATCTTACGTGGGAAGAGATGGTGGAGTGGCTTTTGCTGGACTCTTCTTGTTATAGCCATGGACAGAACCATGTTTCCTGTGACACAGAGACTGCATCCACGGGGAGGCGATGGCTCAGAGCCAAGAGGGTTCAGTGTTGGTACCCCTCGGCCCCAGGGGGTGAAATCTGGGGGGGACAGGTGTCCCAAAGGTGAGACTGTGCCCTTTTTCGAACCGGACAAAGCATCCTTAAAAGGACAACCCTAGAAGCAGCTCTGGCCCGTGTGTAGTGGTGAGAGCAGGGGACATGGAAGGAAGATGTCACGATGGCAGATTGTACTCCGGGCGGTGCCACGAGTGACACGGAAACACAGGAGGTTTCAACAGTGTTTGCAGGGGAAGCCTATGTCACAAGAAGGACTCCTCTCCTCTTGATGAACTGAGAATTGATTATCTGAAGGGTGGTGATGGACTGAGAGTTGAAATTTGGGGGATGGATGTATTGAAATTTGATGGGAGAGAAGGAAATATTTTTGGAAGGTTTTTGTTTTCCCTGTGTGTTTTCTTTTTACTTAGAGTTGTAGTTTAGTTCATAAAGTTTTCTTTTCTTTATTTCTAAGTGGGAGCCTGCTTTGCTTATTCCTGGTCACATCTCACAGCAGACAGCAGGGAGAAGGTATTTTCATGGGGGCACTGGCATTGTGCCAGCCTCAAATCATGGCACACATTCAAAGAGATTTTCTAGCAAATAGTTTCATTTTAAATGATTGTCTAAATTATTGGGGTAGACTCCCTGTGTCTGAACAGGGTCCTGGCTCAGAGCTAGTATTTAAACTTCTGTATAACTCTAGAAAGGCTGAGCATAAACCTTTTAAAAAATAAATTCTGTAATCTCTCTTTACACTCATCATAGATGCAGGCAGAGGAGGAGAAACTCTACTTTGTGGACCCTTCCCTTAGCTCGTGATTTTGTCAACTAAATTTAGAAGAATAGGAACAAAGAAAGGGTGAACCACTATTTGCACAAGCTATTTTCCTCACATTATAATTTCATTCCCCTCTCAACATTTGTATTTTCTTCATAAGATTAAAAAACGCGTAGATACTGGCCCGTGTTTAGACTTTAAATAGTCTTGGAAATTATCTGTGCTCTTTAATTGCACAATCATGCAGAGCAGCCTGAGTGGTTTTTGTGACTGACGCTGGAAGTGCACTGAGGCATGAAGACAAGACAAGTGCATTTGTTGAACCTGAGAAATGTCATTAACCATCATGAGCAGGCTGGGCCTGTCCTAAGAGTTTGTCCTAGCAGACACCCTCAAGCTCTGCTGAAATAATATTGAGATTATAATATGGGAGAATATGGCATGTAGTGGGAATACTTGGGACCTTCTAGTTTGTGCCATAATATATATGTTGCATTGTACAACACTTTATAAAAGTGGAGGGAAATCTGCTTTCTGCCAGCAGAGGGAAAAAATGAAAGCATTTGGATACAAGCCTGTATATCCTTAACTCAGCTCCCTCCTGTCCAGCCGGAGGATTGCTGTCTTTTATGACATAATCACACACAGTATTTCCCACTTAATTTTAGGCCTCAATTCAGCAAATAGGCACATGACTTTCTCTAAACAAATACTTAATCCCATTGATATCAAGATGGCCCAGAGGCTTAATTAATTGTATGATATATTACCTAGATGAGAAAACTGGAGTGCTCCAACCACCATATGTTTTGGTTAATAGATCTTTTTGTAGGGATTGCTGAACAAGAGGCTGTGTGGCAAAGTGGGACTATATAAAAGGCATTGAACTACTTGCAGTTTAAGTAATTTATTATTGCATGACAATGTAATCTACCTGCAGTAGATTGTCTTTTTCTTTTTTTTCCTTCTTTTATGTTAACCAAAAATTAAAAACAAGATGGCAAAATAGTTAAAAATCAAACATGGTATTTCCTTCACATAAATTCTATTGATACTATCAAGTATTGTTAATATACTTCCATGTGGGTAGGTGTCCACTTGCATTACATTACTGCATACATAATTAACATATGACTTCCACAAATTTAGCTCCCATTCCTGGCCCAGCAGCTGGATTCTCTAAACCCAGCAGTCCTACTTCTCTTTTCACTTAGACCAATATGAATCTTTATACAGAAGATTTAAAACAGTTAATGTGGAAAAAAGTATTCCTACTTAAATTTTACTTGGATAAAAATGAAACTAGATAAAACCTGTCTTGTTTTTTCTTCTTCTTCCTTTTTTTTCCCCAAGGAAAGGATTTACAAGTTAAGAGTTAGTTATAACTAAAAGACCCACTTGCCTCTGAATATAAGCCACCGCTGTTAGATATCTACCCTGCTGAGCTACTCCAGGTGTGCCCTGATATAATGTCACTGTCATCAGTAAAGTTTCAGCTCTTAAAAGCTGGAGCCAGACTATCTTTGTAATATTTTTACTTTGTAGATATTTAGTCATTTTCATTTATTTTGCTTTCCCTAACTACTGACCTTAAAACATTTCACAAAGGAATGTAAGCATCACTGCCCCATTTCCATTCTTGATGTATGCTGATGTCTTCTGGTTTTGGTAGAGAAACATGTTTTGATATGCTTTGACCAGGTACATGAATCTAAACAGTTTTCTAGGCAAATGCTTTTCTCATGTAAGAATTTATTTTGCCCCAAGAAATGTAGAGATGAAACAGGAAGGAGATATGAGTTTCCTTTGTAATATTCTCTGTCTATGTGCAAAAAGCACAGATAGTACAGACAATAAAGAGAAAAGACTAAAAATGTCCTCAGTTGGGGTGTGATAAGCAGGGATATTTTCAACCTGCATGTAGATGGAAAATAGGTGGGAGTTTTAACCCCTAATTTTCTTCAGGCACATATTTAAGAGGAAGTCCTTAAATGCACACTTGCCAAAGAAATCTCTGTCTTGAGCCAACACACCCTCATACCAGAGAGCAAATCATAACCCCCACTTATGAGCTTCACCTTCTTAATCACCTCCTTAATGCTCAAACACAGGCACTCTTGTGAGGGGCACTGCCTTTCCATTTTCCTGTGGATTCACTGATCTCCTGGGCATTTCATTCCTTCCAAGGCAGCAGGCAGAAGCAAGATGCATAAATTGAAACCCCTTTCAATTTCATAAATTGAAATCACTTTCAAATTTCCCATATCATGTCATAAAGATCAAGAGGAAGAACTACACTGCTTAGTTCTGCTCTACAATTAATACTTTTAAACTGGGATTTTGTCTTAGAAGGTAATGTAAATAGAGGTTTAATTCAATTTTCTTTTTATTACATGGGCAAACATCTTTATTTTATTTAAAATTATGATGCAGAGGCATTAACCTGGAAAGAAACCTCTTCCTAGAAGTCAAGAGGTGGAAAAATCTGTATCTTGGACCCAAATTTTTTTTGTTCATTGGTAGCTGTGAGGTGAAGAAGAAATCCTGGTGTTTTTTCATGTTTCCCAGAGGGTTTCAGAAGGGATTACTGTGTGGCTGGTCCAAGCAGCATGGTACAATTTATGGCCATGGTAAGGGAAGTTCTGAGACCTTGCTGTAAAGAGCAGGAACAAGCTGCTCACATATGGACAAAGGACAGAAGTGAAAATATTCCTCTGAAATTGCACCTAAATGTATATGAAACAAAGTGGGAAAATCTTCATCAAGAACACCAACAAGCTCACACTCCAATCTCCCCCCTTTACAAATTATCTGCATTACAAATGGTGTCTACTGTATTTATGCTGCTCCCGCTGTTTGAGAATGCTATACTTTCTTTCACCTAATTAATTTATAATATGAATATAATTTTCCCTATAAAACTAATTTGGGGGCTGCTAAACCACATGTATTAATGCTTCACACCCTACAGCTCTGAGGAGTGGTATTTAGTAAAAGGCCAAAATCCAGCTGCTATTTCAGTAAAGCATTAAAAGAACATACAAAATAGGCATGAATGATAATCAGATATCAGGCAATAAATCAGACTATAACTATATTGTTCAGATTAAGCTCAGGATTAGTCTTTTTTCTCTGAGGTTAATCAATCATGAAGTCTCAGCTTTTGGTTTGGGTAAAATTCTGCTGAAGTGTAGGTCATTGCATGAAAAGATCTGTGGATGGAATTTACTGACATTGCTAATTGCATTTCAAACACTGACTGCAAGAATGAACACTTTTTAGGGTACCAAAAAGAAAACAAAACAAAACTCCCACATCCTTGTAATCTGAGCAATGCATGGATATATGAATTGTACCGTGAAAGAATTTTTTTCCTGTATGTAATGTTGATTTTTTTTGGAATCTTATTTCCTACAAAGATTAAAAATAAAAATGAAAATAGAGACAAAATTATTCTCAGAGTATTATATCATATGGCTTCAATGAAAACTGACTGTTTAATATATTGCAGGGTGGGACAAAAAAAAGATCCAACTGTTTTCTGAATGGTACCTTTTAAATTTCTTTTTAATTTTAAATTCTTTCCCCTTTTATTGAATATCTAAGTTTTTGTTTTGTTTTGTTGTTTTTTTTAATTCTTATTTTCTCATTTTTAATTGTCCTTTGCAGTGTTAGAAAATTAAAGAAAAAAAAATGCTTAAACTTTATGTTTTCTGGCTTTGTGGGGTTTTTTTTGGTGTGTGTGTTTGAAATTAATGCATGATCATTTTTTTAGATTTCTTTTTTTATAGGACATAATTCTGGAGACAGAAATACAGTAATTAATGCAATGTTGTGTTATGACCAGTTATCTTGGAGAATCAGAACTCATAAAAAATATAAATATGTACTTTTTCAGTTATGAGCAGGTAACTGCTTCATGATAAATAGATTTGAATGGTGTACAATTTAAAGGGGAGTTGTATTGGGCTTTTTGTCTGCATTACAGACGTGTTCCAGTCCCTGAAATTTAAGTCAGATGCTTCTTTCTTCCATTTGTTAATTCTGTTACTATGCCTTCTAAATAAAGTCTCTCTTCTCTTTCTTGTACAATACCAATTGCAGTCAAAAATTATCAGATTCACATATATAGGTGAGCCAAAAGACATTTTACTTGACTGAGGAGGTGTCAAGCCAGCAGAAGGAATCCAAGCTCAGTCAGCCACACCTGGAATTCTGCCTCTTGTTCTCCCTGTGTGCCAAAGCAACGGCAGGAGACACAGCTCTTGGTGTGCTTAGATTATCTGCCACAAATGCATTTTAACTTAGCAATGCTCCTGGATGTAGGATGGTCATGAGTCTTTGCCTGTATGAGTGCTGTTTCTATTTACAGCAAGGAATTTTTAAATGAAAAGACTGGATGAACAGAGACATAAACCACTGTACCGAATACTACACATCAACTCCTCCTCTTTGAGATAAGAATATGCATGTCGTAGGAATTACCCATCAAAATACATTGCTATTAAAACCTCCCTCAGCATATAATTATTTTCCCGGACTATGAGTGTTTTACAACTTGGGTGAGCGTTGCTATCAGCATTTTGCAGACCAGGACACCAAGTCACAGAGGTTGCCTTCCTATAAGCTCTGCACACATGATAAGCAATGGATGGTTTAGAGGAGCAGGACTGACAGATTTGATTGCCTTGTATTTTGTAAATACTCACATAGATAGCAGTATCCTTTAATATAATGCAAAAAGGGATATTAGTACTGGGCTATTAACTAGGTTATTTAAATATTCCAGTTCCAGCTCTGTTACATCATTATGTGTGGTGTCCTGTGCAGAGCCAGGAGTGGGACTTGAGCCAACTTGATCCTTGTAGGTCCCTCCCAGCTCAGCTTATTTTGTGATTCTATTTTCTGCAACCAATTTTTATATCTGCAATCACACTTTTCTTCCCAGTGATGATGATTTTTGTTTCTCAGCATTGAGCTGTATTTGCCATTTGTCATTTATTTAGCTTTGTCCTGTCTTTGTCAGATCCTTCAGGTTTCACTCAGTTTCATGTCAACAGCACACGTTGCCTGTTGTCATCCTACAAAAGTGATGGTAACAGACAATATTATTCCAGGCAGAAGAATCTTGATGATGATTTGCAGAAGGGAGAAAAAAATACCTCTTCCTTTCTAAATCCACAGCCAGAAACACTTCCTTCAGTAATAACCACATGGTCTGAACACCTCAGCTGCTTCTATGAAAGAGATGTAGGTAAGTAATGCAGCATTTAATGTAGATATTACTTTTCTGCTAGCCCATAAAAAACCTATAGTGTAGGCCCTGAGAAAATTAAAATAATCTGAGAAAAAATAAAGCATTATTCATGTTAAGTGCTTATCATAAAAGGAATTCATTAATTTATTCATTGCACATTCAGTTTCATGATAATAAATACTAAAATCCCTATATCCCTGTTTTCATTTTAGCATTCAAATTGCCGTAAACATATTTGCAGATAAGATACTGAACCAAAGCTTTGGCCATGTACAGAAAATCTTCTGTAATGTTTTCAAATGGCCTTCCTAAATTCAAATGCATATCACTGCTGTAGATTCCATCTCTCCCTAGTTTCAATTGAAAACACAATATTTCCTTTGCTTAGCCTTTGTTCAGTGTCATAACATGCTTTTAACTAATTGCCATGTTCTGTTTTAGAGGCTTCTGCTCCTCCAACGGTACATAAATATTATCCCTGAGTTCTAAATGGCACAGGTTCCCCAGAGGAGCTGTGGCTGCCCAATCCCTGGGAGTGTTCAAGGCCAGGTTGGACAGGGTTTGGAGAAACCTGGTCCAGTGGAAGGTGTCCCTACCCATGGCAGAGCAGCTGGAATGAAAGATATTTGGAGTCCCTTCCAATGAAAATTTTTCTGTGATTATGCAGTTCATAAGATAATTCATAATTTCAAGGAGTGAAGATGCAAATAAAACCAATTCAAAACAAAACAAAAAAAAAGAGTAATGATTCTATTATCTATGTTTGAAAACAAAAGTGCAGAACATCTTGTAGCTGATTTTGTCCTCCTAATACAGGAACTGCTAATATCTTCAATGGAAAGCAGAGGCACAACTAGATTACATCCAGATCCTCAAACCAGCCTCTTCATTTAATCCTAATCAATGAAAAGTGGTGTCCAAATGCTTAGAGGGGCACAGTGCCTAGAACCACAGAATCACAGAATTGTTTGATTTAGGAGGGACCTAAAAGAATCTCATTCTAACTCCCCTTGCCATGGGAAGGGACACCTTCCACTAGACTAAAGTTGCTCAAAGCCCTGCCCAACCTACCCTTGAATACTTCCAGGGATGTTCACTTCCCTTGAACACTTCTGGCAACCTGATGAACATCCAGAACCGTGGTAGTAGAATAAAAACTTCAATTTAAGCCCAGTAAGTCTCATGCAGTCTCACTATTCATTATTAGTCATTTTTAGCATCCACCTTCATCATACTCTTCCCTGACTCCTTTACCTCAGGCTTTGGCTGCATCTGCTTCCAATAATTCACCTAAAAGCTTCCTCAGCCTAATGGGCATTTCTGTTCAGCTCTCACCTCACCACAGTGCTCCTCTCCTTATGCCATTATGTATCTGTCTTAAAACAGCTGCTCTCAAATTAACTTTCTCCCTCTTGTTGGGCTGCCTAACGTTTCAGAGCTGTGCTCTGCAGGGCAGGACTGATAACACTGAGCTGCTGAAGCAGCCTGATTGATTTTCAGTTTTGGCTAAGTACATGCCAGTTTTCTTGGTGACCTGAAATGCACTCCGTGCCTTTTAAACTGGAAAATGGGTTATCCATTGCACAATCCATCTTCTATTTTTTTTTTTTTTTCAGTTTTACCTATAGATGTGTACAGAAACCTCTTATTGAATGTCAGCTTGCTGTTTCATTACTGTGGTGCCCTTTCATTCTTTGCTGAAAAGCACTGGAAGCAAAAGCAGCTTAATCTCACTTAGCCTATGGTAAGTAAAAAAAAAAAAAAAAGATACAAAAAACAACAGCATTATCTGTTCTCTAAAATGTTTTGTGTGATCAGAAATCTGAGGGAATTGAACTTTGAGCCAGTTAAATTTAGTTTCTCTTCTCCCTTTGGGTTCTTATGATCATGAAGTTTATTAACAAAGCAGCTGTAAAAGAAGGCAATGGCCTGCCCAGCTTTCAAGAACTAAAATTAAGAATGATTGTGCTGAATAGTTTTGCATGGGAGAGAATTTCTTCTATATGGAGTAATCAACAAGGATATGAAGCACAATGTACAATGGAAAATTCAAGGTATGACATCTACTTCCAGACAAAGGAGGTAAAAATATAAACCTTGTTAGACAGCAAGGCAAACCCCTTGCTACCTTTTCTGGTTTTGCAGCACTTTGCACCCAGTCTGATCTCTGTCATCAGGGCCCAAAGTTTATTAATTACAGCAGGATATGTGAGCATAACAGTATATGTGACTGTATCCACTCCTGAGAAAAATATTAGGCTTATTAGCAGATTGAAAATTAAGCACAAGAAACACCAATGCAAATATCTCCTTTTACAGAAATAGTATTTTTATAATACTATTCAATGTATTAATTTTTCACTGTTTGCAACATTTTATTTTCTAGTTACAGATAAGCATTTCTCCCACAAAAAAAATTATTATTAATTAAAGCAAAATGCTTTTTTGCAAGGCCACAGAGTGGTTACTAGTTCTGATCAAGATCAAATTTATTTTACAATTTATATAACCGGGATGAGGTCTAGAAAACAATGCACCCTTCTTCCTTCATTTCCCCAAACACGTGGAGGGAGAAACTCATTCCATTCTTTCATAGCAACACATTGTGAAACACAGAATTCTTCTGGGTTTAGTCACCTCCTTTAAATGATAACTTTCTGCTAGGATACAGCATGGATTTAAATAAAAGATTACACAGTTGAGCAGAATAATTTGGTCTGGTGAAGCAGCCTTCAGTTATGATGCAAATGCTGCTATCAACAAGGCCACCATTTATCATTTTAACCTGCAAATATGCACATATGTGACCAATTTTGTGTTAATCATTGTACAGGACAAAGTTTGTTGCCCAGAAAACTCGCTTAGGTCTTCATCAGAACTTGCAGTGCAGTCCTCCAACAGGCTAAATTTTAAATGTGAAGCGTCCCCTACCACAATGAATAAAGGTATTTTTCTGAGCTGGCTCTCACAGAGAAGTTACAACTTCTCTGCAAAAGTTAGCAATCTTGCAACTTAAGGTTAAAGATAACTCTGGCAAACCATTGCACTCACTGTTAGGAACTGCTTGCAATGTAGATAATGCTACTAATATTTAATAAAAGCATATCATTGCTTTCTCTGCTTCCAGAAAAATTTCATTTTATTCAAAGGCATACATGAACAAAGTGAACAAAGTACTCCTGTTTAATCAAAACATGATAATTAACAGGAGTCCAAGTACCCTTATCTTGGGGAACAAGAATAGCAGGTAGCAATTTCACCACTCTTTCAAATCCGTGCTTATGCTACTGAGTGGGAGAATCTGAGGGCTACAAACTCACTTCTTGTCATTTCAGGGGAAGTAATTAGCAAGTTGGCTACATCTGCATTGTTATTAGCATGGATGGTGCCTTGGATTTAGTAAGGTGTAGACAGCTGCTGGCTTCCATGAAAGAAAGGAAATATTTGTCCTGCGATGAAGAATTTTGAATTCAGTGTGATAAATCATCTGCCTCTAGAAAACCGTGGCATAGGCATCTCTTTCAATTTCAGAAATCATTTGTGGAATAATTTTGCTAATCACAATGTACAGGATATAGGTAAGCAAGTTTTCCCTATTCATGGGCTGCAACTCTCGCTTCAGATCCTTCTAAGTTCATTACTCTAATGGTAATTACAGGTAATTAATGGTAATTGCAATCGCCAAATGAGGGTTGTGACACCCACGACAGAACCACGGGGCTAGGGCCACAGACTGAGTTTGGTGTTCACTCCAGCTTCAGCCATATAATTCCCAGGACACTGGACATCCTCATCTGCCACAAAACATGACATTCCACCCCACTTTAGCCCCAAGAACCTAGGCTTTCTTTATTATATTTCATATTTCACAGAATTGTTCATTTAACTAACATGAGATGCAGAGGTTAGGGTGAGATAATCACGCTCTACCTACTTTGCATATTTATGCTGCTAATCAGAAACCACAATATGTCTGCGGCTTCACTGTGGATAGCAGTTCCGGGTAAAAATATAAACTCTCCTGCTTTTGATGTCACCATCCAGAAGCAGACCTTGCTGGCAGCCAAAATCAGTCAGGATCTAAAGGTTCAGAGCTGAATTCCACAAAACATAAGAGGGGCTCAACCCAATGAAAGTGTGCCAGTGAAACTCTACTACAAGAGAGCAGAGAAGAACTTAAGAAGCATATATTGCCCCAGTTTTCTTTTTTGGATTAATATTAGGGTATAATTGTAGGTCTGAGAGGAGGACTGAAGACCTCAGCTCTGAGAATATTCTCTTCTGTCAGCAGAACCATTTAAGCTTTTTTTCTGCTTCAAACTATTAAATTTATGAATCAGAGACTTGGTGGATCAAAACAGGGGAAGCAAAGATTTTTTGGTGGAGTCAAACCAAAACCACCCATTGCTGAATTGTAGGTTTTCTGCCCTGTACAAAGCTGGTACGAAGGAAAAAATTGACTGATTTGTGTAGAACATAAAAAAAAATTAATAAGGGTTTCTATTCTTGACTGACTCTTTCTACACTCTGAATATAGAAGATATTATAAAATATTTTTTTAAATATTTCATTATTATAATTATTCTGTCTAATGTTATTATTATAAAAATATACCACAGAAATCCTTTTGTATTGTTGCATTTATAAGAAAAGGTTTTTTCTTCCTTCCTCAGTTTTAATCTGACCAATTAGTGCTTAAGAACAACCACCAAGTGGCATTTCTGTATAGTTTTTGGTTATTTATATATTCTTTCTGTATTTAACAGATACATAATTAATCTCAGGTTTCCAGAAGAAATAGAAGGGTGATATATCATACTTTGATCCTCCACTGACCCTTTTCAGTGACGAGAAGATGACCAAGGCAGGAATATATTTAACTTCCGGCACAAAGAAAAATAATGGATTATGGCAAATAATAAATATGAACCATTAGCAGCTAAGGGGTATTGGTGTTTTTTGCATGTGAACATGAGGCAAGCATAGATCTCTCACAACAGCACAGAGGGTAAACACTTTTCTGTCCTCTTCCAGCCATAATAAGCCCTTGCTGAGCAGACATTTTAGATAAATAGAATCATATAATCATAGCACCCCTTGTAGCTGTCTACCAACTGGATTTAACTCTGCTGACCACCACTCACCCCCTGCCAGGTCTTACTTATAATAAACAGAGTAATTTGTTTGTTTTCTTATTTTCTAATACAATGGAGAAAGTGAAGTTGTATCACCAGCCAGATTATCATTTAAGGTAATTCTGATTAGATGAATGCTCCGACTGAGAATATATAGAGCCATGAAAGGTCACAAGGCCATTTAACCAGTTTTCCTCATTTGGAGATGTTCAATAGCCCAAGGAATCTCACACCATGGCACAGGTAATTGTAACTGCTATTTTTGACAACAGGGATCAACTTGTGAAGGAATTTTGGCTCATGGAATGGTGCCTGCGAGTGAATGCATGAGATGCTTGACTGGGTTTTCACACCTTGCCTGTCCCAGAAATAAAACCATTTCTGATCTCTTTCATTCCCACTTATACCACCTTTTCCACATATTTGTTTCTACATGATCCCTTTTGACTATTTGAGCTTTGAGAACTATTTTTTCATCAAAACTTTTAACTCAGTAACCTGTCAGGCAGGTATTCCATGTTGCAGTGGCTTCATTTCTTTTGGAATACTACCAAATCAGCTTGAAAACTGTTCAATGAATTGCAGAGAGCCAATGAGGCTGGGAAAAGGGCAGGGATGAAGAGCAGGATTTCCTCTTTTTCTTCACAAATGAGTTTTAAGATTTGGCTTATTTCATCTCACAAAAATACAGAATGTTTCAGAGTCTCCAGTGTCTGCTCCTAGCAGGTGATAGCTCATGCATCAATCCTTGCTCATGCTTTAGGGTAAAGAATAGCTCCAGGTATTAATATCTACATGGAGAAACTAATATCTTTGTATATTAATATATTATAATATTAATAGCTCTAGATAGATGGCTCTACACTTGATCTCTACACTGTTTCCTCCTCTGAGACTTCACAGCATGGTGGAGCAGGGGCTCACAGCTGTGGCTGCTGTCTGGCACCGCTGTGCCTGAAGTGAATCTGCCAGCAGAGCTGCTGTGTTCAGTTCTCTGAGGGCATGTGAGATAGACACACACCACTGCATTGCCAAGGCTGAGGTGCAAGCCAAAATTCTCTTAAAGGTGTTCTGACCAATATCCAGACTTTGAGGAGGTGTTTGGTGGAGACTTCAGAGCGGAGATGATGACTGGAGAGTCAGCCCTCTGGTGCTCCTACTCTCTAAAAAGACACTGACTACAATTGCTTCTCTGATATTGCTTGTATAAGAGATGTTAGTAAAAGAAAATTATGAGATTAAGCAATATTTCCCTGCTGTTTGAAAATGTTAATCAAAAAACAACTGATGTAAACAGCACTAAAAACAATTCCAAGGGTCATATGCGTAAGAAAACCTGAATGTTGGACATCAAAATTATGACCAGGATTTCAGGGGTGCTTCCCCTGGAGTACAGACAGAAAAATGTAACTTCTTGTTTGATAGTTTTCTGTATGAAGTCTGAAAACAATTCAGGGCTGAATAGCTGCCTTATGACGGCAAAGTTCAAAGAAGGAAAGTTTAACACTAGAGCAGGAGATCATGTGTCTGAATAACACAGCATGTTTACAATAGGACCAGACTAGTCCTTTAACAAGAAAAATACTGAAGTTCTCAACAGGAGGAATCAAATTTCATCATGATCTGAGACTTCATCTAAGACTAACATATCTCATACTGAAATGCTGAGAGATTATCCCACTATCATTAATGCACACTTTAAAGAAAAAATACTGCATTTTAAAAAGAAATATGTCAAAGAGAAATAGGATTATTTTTGGCTTTCAAGTCAAATTGTTTCCATCAGAGAGAGAAAAATCTGCTGTGATTTTCCAGTCTCCCCTCTCTGTACTTTCAAATGATTTGTATTTCCTTTCATAGTAGGATGAAATAGTAACACTAAGCAGAAGGAGTGTTATTGCCTCCTTGAAATCTAAACTAACAGAGCAGTTTGGGCACTTTTTTCATTCTTAATTTCTTGATGATACTCTCTACTTTTCTATGCATGGCTTATTTTTCTCTTACCATGTAAGAACCTACACTGACAGACGCTTGACAATGTTCTCCTTTCTTTTGCCACCTTAGCAAGGATGGTGCACAGCACGTCTCACTCTTCATTTTCCTCTATCCAGACACTCTGAGAGATATCACAGTGATTTGTGAAGGTCCTCATTCTGACAAGCTGTCAGAGAATGCACCACAATTCATCTTCGGGCATCTAGATTTAGAAACCTACAGAGTATTTGTCTATATGCAAGGTAGGTAGCTAAAATCTCCTTACCCTGAAGTGTGGATGCTATCCAGTTGTCCATACTGGAGTCTGGATGTTTGATATGCTTTTGGGAATGTTTCTGGTTTTCATTCACTGGACTAGAAGGGCTCTGGTGATCCATAGATCCTGTGCCACACTCACAGGGGGACAGATATCAGCCACACACAAGACCTCTGGAAGATCTACAGCCTTCTGGGTGGGGATCCTGAACCAAAGCAGGACTGCAGGGCACAGAATCCTTCACAGAATGCTTTAGGTTGGAAAAGAGCCCTGAGATCACTGAGTCCAGGTGTTAACCCAGCACTGTCAAGCCCGCCACTAATCCATGTCCTCAGGTGGCACACCTACAGGAATTTTAAATCCTTCTAGGGGTGGAGACTGGTGACTACACCATGGCCCCAGCAGCCTGTGCTTCTTAATAATTTTTTGGAGAAAAAAACATTATCGAATGTAAACTTTCTCTGGAGCAAGTTGAGGTCTTTTCCTTTTGTCCTGTCCCTGTTCCCTGGGAGCACAGCCCGACCCCCCCGGCTGTCCCCTCCTGTCAGGAGCTGTGCAGAGCCACAAGGTCCCCCCTGAGCCTCCTTTTCTCCAGGCTGAGCCCTCACATCTCCCTTGGTCACCTCTCATCAGACTTGTACTCCAGAACCTTTCCCATCTCTGTTCCCTTCTCTGGACATACTCCAAAGGATCTCAAAAGGCTCCCACAAACTGTGATAAAGGAAGTGAGCAAATAACTGAATTTCCACTCCTAAATTTCCCTGAATCTCACATAATTGGAACTAAGATACATGATTTATGTGCAGAATTAATAATTTGGTTGTATAAAGGTGAGCCTTATTCAGAGTATCCATAATCTCTGCTCTTTTTGATATACTTAAGTCAAAATGCTTTGCATCAAAAGAGATTATCAATCTCTTAATAATGCAAATAATACCAACAGACAGCAAAATGAAAAATAAAACCACAAATTTAAGAATATGGTTCAAAGGCATGCACCAGTATTCTTGTACATTCTTCATTTCTTGTTTTGAACAATGATGAATATGGAAAATAGAGGCAATATTGCTACATCTACATAATCAGTGTGAATATCCTTGGGAGACAGTCCTTGGAGACAAATTGATCATTTTATATGAATTTTTTTATGCCACTTCAGATAAGGCCAATAAATATTTGGGGAATGATGAATGAAAGAACAAAAAAGAAAAAAGAAGAAAACAAACAATTTTGGGGCTCAAATCTACTTGTGATGTGCTCAGTCCAATCTACATATTTATTTTCTATATAAAGAAGGAGAATGAGAATTAATTTAAGAATGGTCTACACATGCATTCACATTTTATATAAGAGCAGAAATGTTCTGGAAACTTTTTGTAGCCTAAATACAAATATGAATAGAACTTTTGTGGCAAGATGCCTCTCCCCAGATCTAGCAGGTGTGTCCCACCTTTGTCCTCTTTAATTTTTCATGAGTTTGTATTTCCCTTGCTTTATACTTTTTCCCTATTGTACCTTCAAAACCGATACAATCTTTATATCACAGACATTTTTTTGTGCTCATTATATAAACCTAGAATATTTCCATCTATATTTTACATTTTTTTGTCTGAAATTCACCCCCGCGCTTCCAGCATCTTATTAAAGATGAGTAAATGCATTCTATTTGATGCATTGGTGAATGCAGCACTTCGTTAGGGAACCTCATGGAAATTCATGTGCTTAATGCTAGAGTGCTTTCCATCCCACACCCATTTCAATTAGAGTTTGACATTGACATAGCCTTAATGCCCTCAACTGCTCATTTGACACAATCTCATGCAGTGATATCTCACCAAAACAGGAAGCTGCTCTCGCATCTCGTTTGCATTATGTATTCATTTTAAGATTAGTCACATGGTTAATGAGCATCTTGGAGCCTGTCCAGTTTGCTGCTCTATGTCGTGTTTCCTTTCCTGACACTCCACTTGCATTAACTCTCTGTGATGTTGCCAAAGACTGTGCAGACTGTAAATTGCTCTTAGCCATTTGTTCCAGAAAATTATCACATCCACTGCCACTTGGAATTTATGCCCATTGTTGACTACAACTAAATATTAAATGCACGCTAAAATAATTTAATTTTCACAAAGTGCTAAGCTCTGATTTTTCTCTTACATACAGTCTAATGCTAATTTTACCCTTCCCCTCCCTCTTTACTTACAAAAGTAATATGTTTCTGTCTCAAAATTTTGAACTGCAATGCTTGTAACAAACCTAAAATATGGCCATTTTACACACTTGATCTTGAAGTGGCATTAAACTCAAAGTGGCAGCATTAAAATTAGCAATTCAGGTGGCATTTAACTTTTTAATCAATGTTTACTCTATATTTTAAATGAATACTGACACATCTAGTTCTGTATTTATGTGTACACACAGAACATCCGTTAAATTCTTCAAAAGTCTACATAAATCATAAATATAGAGAGAAAAGACATATAAATAATTCTAAACCTATTTGCATAGCCCTTTCAAGATCAAAATTAACACATTTGAAGTATATGTACGTATAACAAACTATTTCACCGGAATCCATGGAAATTAAAAACAGCTGAAATTATTATTCTACTTCCATGTCAATGCTTAAAATGGGCAATGAAAAGTTTAAAATTATAAAGTGATTATCAATATTTTGGTAGCCTAAGGGTCATCAACAACTTGCCCTTAAAACTGAAAGTGATAGACTTCTGTGATTTCAGGGACAATGATGCTGTTTAGAACGGCCCCTCTATTTTACTACCATCTATTTGTTTTAAGAGAATTAGAAAAAGTCCCGTCAAGTGCAAGGAGGGACAACATCAATTCTGTCAGCACTACCTCTTTAAATCTTGGCTAAATTTGCCCAGTTAAGTGGTATGGTCGCTGTCACCACAATGTCATATTCATAGAAAACAAAGAGAATGTAATTGGTAGTGCAAGAACATCAGAAAAAAATTAGGTGGGTATTTATTAGAGTCTTTGCAAAAGAGAAAATCCACCTTATCTTAATGCTCAGCACAAGAACTGTAGTCTCAATAGTTTGGTAAGCACTGGAAATCTGTGGATTATCATTTAAACACACTGTTAAATTTTTTTTCTGGATGGGATCACCCATTCAGTGACTTCCACAGGAAGTCCTCTTCCTTAAAAATGCCCAGGAAAATAAAACTGCAGGGACACAGAACTATTTTTATCCAAAGAAGTACCCCAAAAAAAGTGAGGCCATATGCCCATAAATGTTCAGGACAGCACATAGGTTCCAAAAACAAGATAAAAATTGCTGAGGAATGGAAGGGGCCTGGAATGCATGGTACAAGGAAAAGGCAATAAATTGATATCCAGAGAGATCAGGGATCTCAGGGAGAGAAGAAAAACTGTATTTAATTTTTTGCTTTGTCTCTCAGCCAGCTTGAATATAGATTTCATATGTGGCCTGTTTGGTAATTTCTGCATCATCTGCTGCTGGGTTACAATGTGAAACAAAACTTTGTCTGGAGATATCAGTGCTCTGATATTAGATGATAACTTCCCTGTGACACAAAGCATCTGTGTCTATCTCCTCATGGCCTTAGAGAAATAACCTTTTCCCCTGAAATCAGCATAGTCTTGGTCCTGGAAGTATTCATTTTGGATCCCCTTATTTTCTTTAGGCTGATGGTCTAAATAGTAAAAATATTCCAGTGGATGTGTAACTAAACATGAGATTAATTCTGTGAGCTGAGACCAGTAGCTTGAAAGTAGTAAAAAACAATCTCAACAGTATAAACTCTTTCAGTGGGCTGTCATTTGAAAATTATGTGTTTATTATTATAGATGTGACAGCCAGTGATTACTTCTACTTGTTTTTTTTGGTTTTATGTACAATTTTAAGGGGTCATACACAAATTTACCTGAGGAAAAACATACATACTTAGCCCAAGATCATTCTCTTCTGTTTAGTATGTGTTTTAGAGCCCAGATAGTAATAAGACTTTTTCAGGATGTCCTCATCATGCTCTGAGAAAGAGAAGTGCTGAAGAGAAAAACTTGTACTTCCAGTTCTGTGTCTAGGCAGCTGGGTGAGATGGAATTCAATAATTCCCTGTTCACTTTTAGCCTCTCTCCTCCTCTTTAGTGTTGGTTTTACTGAGTAGAAACACTTTCTCACTCAAG
>NW_005054365.1:473937-489691 GCF_000277835.1 Geospiza fortis
TTCCTGCAGTATGTACTTTGAATGCACCATAAGCTTTCCTTCTCTTCATGATTATCTATTATTCATATTGTGGTGGTGTCTAGAGACCAATAAGTTAAGATTATGATGAGATACAATATTGGAATAAATACTGATGGCAGGTGAATAGCTAATAATAAAGATGGATGTATGTACATAAGTTAGTGATGTCGATAACTAATAATGTTCCTCTTTTCCAATTAGATTTAATGATTTCATTTTTTTTTCTGAGAAGAACAAATTAATTTGTAGCAATTCCACAGTAGTTTTGCCTTCTTTAGAGATGACACATCCCATTGGTGTTTTGCAATTTTTTTTAACAGCTATAAAATTACTAGTGACATGAAGAATTTACATATTTTTCATTATTTACGTTACAACCATTTACTAAGACTTAAAATCCAGGAAATGTGGAATACGATAGTAATAACAAATAAAAATTAAAACTGTCATTGTCTGCTCTGTAGAGCAACCCAATAATTTTCTAGAAGTTAAAGATGAGTTTGAAATTCTTGAAAATTTCAAAGAAAACAAAAAAATTTTTGTCTGAGAGGAATTGATTTCTCTTTTCTCCCCCAAAGAAGTCTTTGGAAATGCAGATGGTTTTAGTGCTTTCTCCACTTATTGGACCCAGTTCAGCCATAATTTCTTTGTTATAATTAAATATTGCACATGGATAGTGTGTATAAATGTAAGTATAAGTAAAACTAAGTAATAAAGGCACTCTTAAATGAATAAACATGCAATTCTGACAGTCACTCAGCATTTAAAGTTTATTTCAGATAAAAACATGTATTGTCATAAAGTGTAAAATAGATATGTGTGGATTTCTATATTCACAAATTAATAAAGTAGGTAAACCCAACAAAATTAGCAAAGTGTGTAATCCCAGAGCACAACTCTATTTAATTGAGTAGTCATTTCATGTTTCTAGAGGAGGTCAGCTAAGACTATAATATGGGAAATAGCGCTAAAATAACAGAACTTAAAAAAGCCGACAAACATATCCCACTCCAGATTGGATTTTTCACATTCTTTAGAGATATTTTTTCATATTCTGTAGTTATAAATGCACGATATTAATAGTTACAATGCATGAATGGCAGAACCCTGTTTTTGAAAGAGATTTTGCATAAAGAGCATCAGGAAAAAGTATCTATGGTACGGCCATGACACAACTCAACTGTCATCACAAAATTAAGGTGTAATCTAAAGTTTGAAAATCTTGCTTCTATCTAAGGGCCTCTTAGAAGCAGCTTCTCACTCTTTCACTGTAGCATTCACATTTTCTGAAAAAATCTCTTTGGCCAGGATTTTTCTTCTGGGGAACTGAGAGGCTTCAGAGAAAAGGAAAACAATGTTTACCTCACTTGCTTCTCTTATGTTGGGCTCACATGCGGAATGTGTTTGGAGATTGTTTACTTACAAATGATTGTTTTATTGGATTCGGGTGTGAGTGAGTTATTTTGACTCTTTGGCCAATCAGGGCCAAGCTGTGTCGTGACTCTGCAAAGAATCACGAGTTTTTAGCACTCAGTATGTTTTCTGTATTCTTTAGTATAGTATATTATTCTTTAATATAATATAGTATTATAAAGTAATAAATTAACCTTCTGAGAACAGAGTCAAATTCATCATTCCTGTCTCCATTGAGACATTCCCAGCAAATACAATATCTCACAATCTCACACAGAGAAACTGAAAGGCATGAAGGGGAGAAAAGCCTGTACTCACCTATAGTTGGGTCATGGTAGTCAGGGAATCGATGGCTAATGAACTGCATTGTCATTGCTGCAGAGGAAAAAGAGAAGGAGAAGGAAAAAACAATTCTATCACCTCCATTATATAGAAACAGCCAGAAGAACACATGGATAAGTCACTCATGCAAGTATCAGCTAAGATTGTGAGCGCAATTTTGTTCTATGTCTACTTCTGCAACAATGCATTGGCTCTACATTGATAACTCAGAGCTGATAAATGAAGAAATATATGAATTAAACCTCCTTAATTGTCTTAATTTCCAAACTTCTTTGTACCACTCCTGTGTACAAAGTTTTTAACACTTGATAAATACTGTTAATCTGATATTGCATACAGATTAAAATTACCATGACAAAAACATAAAACATGACTTACAAGACTGATTCATAAAGGTTTTCACAGTGCTACAAAATGCCACTAACTGGAGTGCTTAATTTGATTTCTGGTGTATTTAGCAATACCTAATTCCTTAAACTTGATGCAACAGATGAAGTCTCCTCTTAACCACCCAGAGCACCTTTCTTCTGAAGAGACCATTTCATGACTGAATATTAACTGCTTTTAGGAAAGTTACATGAGACTTCAGGAAAAACTGGAATTCTGCCATTTGGAATAGGTGGCAAGCTATGCAAGTGGAAAGTGAAATAGGTGGAAAGTTATGAATTGGAAGTGAAATTAAAATTTATGTAGAAACACATAAACTTTCATGTCCTGTCCAACATGACATCTGAAGTTCATTGGCCTTGAAAAGCCATGAAAGTTGGGTATTCAGTGACTACACTAACATCATAGCAATTAGATGGACTTGGGAAGTTACATTTTCTTTGTTGTTTTTTCCTCATAAGCTTGAATTTCAAATAACATGAATCTCCCAAACAATGACAGTTGTAAATATAAACCTTTCAAAAGTTACATATGTGAATTCTTATTAAATAGAAGGCGAAAAAGGGTCAAAGAGAATTTTTAAACTAATGCTTGATTTTTAAACCATTTTCTTTCTATTTTTTTTTCTGGCATTAAAATTCATCTACAGCTACTATATAGATAGTTGTTTAAAAAGGCAGCCTACCTGAAATATAACTATCAGTCACAAAACAAGATATCCGACATGAGATTTTGCCTCATGTCTTGAACATCTCAACTGCTTTCAACATGCACAACAGCGGTTATGAGCAAGATGAGAGACATTTTAAAAATTTGCATATAAATACATCAACTTTTCAAACAGCATTGTTTTAGTTTCATGCTTGTCCTTCTCATATTTTCAAGAAACAGAGGCTAGGGAGATAGTTTTATAAAATGATAAAGAGAAGAAGTATTAAACATTTATTAGCATGTTAATAAATTATTGCATCTTTAGTGTAGACAAATATAAATGCTAAGAAGCAGCATTATAAATTCATAGGTACCCAGAGAGGGTAACTGTGTAAGAAAAAGCTCATTCAGTCCATATATATTATAAAGCAATAAATCCATGTACAGTCACATTCATGTCTTCTGTATTATATGTTTTCAGATGCATTACTTTTAAGCACTATGCACGTTTGACACTTTTATTTCCAGGAGAGACACCTGTTTGTTTTTTTTTTAATCGTGACAGAGTTTTAGCCACCTTCATTCTGATTGCTGTTAGTGGTTTATGAAGAACAGATTCATGTCTGATGTGATCTGCCTAGTTTGCTCTTAGGAGCTGAGGCAGCTAGCAGAGCTGTTGCTCATATGGTTTATGCCTACACATTTCCAGCCTTCTGAGGCCCTATACCACAAATTAATTCAATTTGCTTCACTACCTGCTACTTTTTCTTGCCAAGCTTTTTTTTTTCTTTAAAAAACACCCCAAACTATTCTGCATCTGATTTCATTCTGTTTCCTTCTGGAGCTATGCCTGCATCACAAAATCTGTAGTTATAATTGAAACAAAAATTCTCAGAGGACAGGCAGAACTCATGGTAAATGTTTTTCCTCTCGCCTGAGACAGTCACAAGTCAATATATCATTTATATCCTCATCAAATTCACAGGATTCAAGGGGACTGAAATAATCATGACTGAAAGAATTATGTTGGATTAAATATCAAATTTTCTATTGTGGCATGCAAAATTGGAAGTGCTTCAAAGGAAAGTGAACGTGAGGATGTGGTTTAGTGGAGGCCTTTGCAGTGCTGGGTTAATGGCTGACTTGAGGATCTCAGAGATCTCCACCAATCTGAATGGTTCTATGTTTCTATGATTGTACACAAAATTAATATTGATAGGTACAGAATTTGAGAAAGGTCAAGAGAAACACTCAAAGTGAGAATGCCTTACATTAATCTCCTCAGGAAAACTATGAATAAAAGCTCCGTTCTTGACACATTTTGTCCCACAGTTTTCTTCCCTGACAGACCTTTGTCACAGGCTCCTCCTAATAACCAGGGGAAGGAACTTCTTTGGCCTCTTTAGTCTGTAAACTCTCACCTGGGGATTTAGCACTCTCTCACAGGAAGACAGTACAGAAGAAATTGAGGTACACTGATATTTTTAGTCATTGAATTACAATGCAAATTAGGGAAATTGGTGCATAGGTAGTGGGAGTTGCAACCCATCTTCCTCTGTGTGCTCCTTAAGAGAATAATTTGCATTTTCTGCTCTACTCAACTTCAGAAAGTATTTTCAGAGTAGTCATAGCTAGTCACTTCATCTAAGGGAAAGCAATAACTGATTTGTGGCTACAAAAAATAAGTTTTTTATATCAGGAGAACAAAAGACAACATCTCCAAACATTTGATGTGCAACAACAGCTTTGTCCAGTTCTACCAGGCATTCCACAGACCTGCTGCTGGATGTGCAGAAATTAGCTCTGAATGATGGCTGCAGGCTGGTGGAGTGCTTCCCAAGGGAAAAGGACCTTCAATCACCACTGGCATAAAACCAAGAATCTCAGCTGGAGCCTCGGGAATTAGACCTGCCCTAACTGGGCTTCCCAGCAGGACACCTGCCTCAGCTGGAATATGCTTCTTGATTGCCACTAACATCAGCTCCAAAGTCATTTTCCAGAGTGAATTAATTTTGAAACTAACAGAAAAATGATATTGGTATTTCATGCTGTGTGTTGAAAATATTCTCCTTGGTCCCATGGTTTTCCACATCCATTACCTTTTGGCCCCCCCGTATAAATTAACGCTTATACCTAACAAATTCAAACTGTCATTGAATATTTTGTGAACTTCCCCCTTTGGAAATCCAACTTATACTTCACCAAATTTTTTGCAGGTCTATTAATTAGGGACCCTTGATTCTGATTTATGCCACAAACAAAGCGCGGAATGTGGCTTTAAAGCAGGATTTGAAAATAGAATAAATGCATAGGACTGATTCTTGAATAAATACATGTACATGTAAAAACAATACTGGTTAAGAAATGGTTAAAAAACCGAATCAAACCAAGCAAAACCCTTTTAATCCATAGTCGATATTGTGAAACATTTTGAATTGCAAGTTGTCTGAAAATTTTTAATGAATATTTTATGACACTGTGAAGATCATTTCATTTAAATGGGACATGTACATCACACAGAAGCTATGATAAGTAAAATGATCATTGTTTCAGATGAATAGCATCTTCTTTATATCCATCTGTGGCTAAGCAAATGCAGGTTGCCCCAGCTGAGCAAATGTAAGCCTGACATGCATGAGTAACAATGCAACTTCAGTTTTCCTGTCTTTTTAAAACAAGAAAGGGGCTCAGATCCTTCAGATCAAATCCTTTAGATTTTTTTCTTTTTTTTGCAAACATGCTCATACAATGTTCATTAACGATCTAAAAACCTGCACATTGCACCTGTGCTGGCATAGAAATATATATGTTTTCTTTAAATAATAAACTTAGTCCTGTCTTCTACTTTCAATATAATTTTAAATCCCTCTTAAAATTATTTTATTTTGCACTGAATTGAAAATGCCATGCTTAGAAAAAGGGCTGAGGTCACATATTTACTCTGAAGCATCCTTTTGACCAGTACAGCAAAAATAAAATTCATCTAAAGAAAAAATTAATCTTAAAAATATATATGTGTCAGTGGGCTCACAAGCCAGTAGGAAAAATGTTTTGATACTCCTACAGCTGTGAAAGCAGATAGAATAGAATCCCACTCTTCTCCTAATTTTTCTAGATTTCATTCATATCAGAAACTTTGAAAGCAGTCCTACACTTATTTTTCAAGGTTGGAGAGTACTTTGCAAGCTTACACAATATTTGTTATGCTAATAGTACCACTGATGTGAATATTTCATTCTTCCTGTCCCTCTTTATTCACCCAAGAGCTTCCACATATTGACATTCTCCTGGGTGATGGTATGATTGTATAATAAATCTGTTTCCAACAGAATCTTTAACCTCATCACAAATCCTATATTTTAAGCACTCTAATAAAATTACCACAGTAGTTGCATCTCAGCAACCTGTGATTCCATAGGGTAGATTCTCATAATTTTAATTTAGATCCACCCTTCCAGGGGATCCTTAACTCATGTTTTCTGTAAAATTTGAGGTTTCAATTAGACCAGTGTAAAAATAAATAATAATAAGATATAATAATAATAATAAGAAGAAGAAGAAGAAGAAGAAGAAGAAGAAGAAGAAGAAGAAATGATAAAGTGAGTGGATTTGAGAATTGCTTCATGATGTTCATGAAAAAGGAGAGCACGTAGGTATCATTAGAATAGAGAAGGTGTCAAAGAAAGTACAGAGTCTAAAAACAAAGAGTGCACCATGATGAGACATTGTCATGGAAAAAGAAGAAATAAATATGATTTATTTAAAAATTTAACATGTAACCTTGCCCCTGTCTATATGGAACATTAAAAATTTTCTAAAACATGGTCAGGGCAAGTTGGACATACCTTATTTTATAATTTAATAAAGAATTTCATTATTAATAAATATATACACATCATATTTTATCAAAATTAGACTACTTCAATAACTAGGCAAGAACTATATTGCTACTATTTTATTTCTGAAATACTAAAGAGTTTGAACAGTTCTGAT
The DNA here is from genome assembly GCF_000277835.1 of Geospiza fortis. Classification (NCBI taxonomy): domain Eukaryota; kingdom Metazoa; phylum Chordata; class Aves; order Passeriformes; family Thraupidae; genus Geospiza; species Geospiza fortis. The sequence goes on from NW_005054365.1 coordinate 480,745, forward strand.
CTGTCTGGTGCTTTCATACCCACAAGACCTTAGGAGTCATCTTCTAAAATGTATTGCCTTTTCAAAAGTTCATGCCTGAAGACTGTAAGGTTTACTTCTATTTTGTTAGCTTGGAAAAATTACAAACATCCCTATAACTAATGATTTTTTAGATTGGCATGTTCGATAAATCATCATTTGCAATTATTCCTCTACCCACTGAATTTTAACCAACAGACGCCAACCAAGTGAGGTTCAACAAGGGCAAATTCTCAATTCTGCACCCGGCGGAAACCCTGGGTGTATGGAGAAAGTGGGGAATGAGATCCTGGGAAGCAGTGCCATGGAAAGGGACCTGGGGGTCCTGGTCAGTGGCGAGTGGAACTTGAGTCAGCAGTGCCCTGGCAGCCAGGAGGGACATCCCTGTCCTGGGGACATCAGGCCCAGCATCACCAGCTGGGCAAGGGAGGGGATTGTCCCACTCTGCTCTGGGCTGGGGCTGCCTCACCCTGAACACTGTGAGCAGTTTTGGGTGCCTCAGGATAAGAAAGGTCTTAAGAGTTTAGAGACCCCCCAAAGGAGGGCAACAAAGGTGGGGAAGAGCCTTGTGAGGAGGGGCTGAGGGCACTGGGTCTGTCCAGCTGCAGAAGAGGAGGCTGAGGGGAGACCCCAGGGCAGCCACAGCTCCCTGTGAGGGAAGAGGAGGGGCAGGATCTGATCTCTGCTCTGTGACAGGGACAGGACCCCCGGGAACGGCCTGAAGTTGTGTCAGGGGAGGTTTAGGTTGGGTATCAGGAAAGGTTCTTCCCCCAGAGGGTGTTTGGGCACTGGAACAGCTCCCCAGGGAATGGGCACAGCACCAGTCCTGATGGAGTTCCAGAAATGTTTGGACAATGTTCTCAGGGACAAGGTGGGATTGCTGGGAATGGTCCTTTGCAGGACCAGGAGCTGAACTCAGAGATCCTTGTGGGTTCTTTCCAACTCAGAACACATTTTCATTCTGTTATTCTGCGAATAGTAGGAGGTGAAGACAGGTTTGGTTTTTTTTTAAATAATCTAATGAGCTCTATGAGCTGCATTAACACTCACAGTAACTTTGAGTTGCTGGAGACGCCAATAATTATGAAGTATATTAGGAGAAGAAAAAAAAATTCAGTATTCTCTAAATGCGGCCGGAGAAAGATTGCATCTGTGTTCAGTTTCTGCAGGTTTAGTGACTGAAGGTCAGAAAGACTGAGAAAAGCAAAAAGTATTAAAATGAAACAAAAATTTTGCTATGAAACTAATTTAGGCTATAGACTAAGAAATATTTTCAGACATCATATGAGGGATCTTCTGGAACAAGATTCAAACATGGAAAATGGAAAAAAACTTTTTTGATTTTAAAGAGTTTTTTAAATGAAAGGGTTGAATCAGTGAAATATTACATTCTTTTGGAGATTTTTTCCCCCTCTATTCTCAGTTTCAGGTAGGGAAAATGTTAATTTAATGTATAGCATTTTAATAAGCATAACATCTATAATCAGATACACAACTAATATCAGTTCTGGAAATGAAGGTTTGGGTTCCTAAAATATTACATGCTTTAGATCTCAAAAACTTTATAAAACTTTTTGCTTTTCAGGAAGAAACTTTCATACAGAAAGCATTGTTTTGTAAAACACAAGGATAATTTAAATGGCCCTAGATTTATGATCTTCTTGGGGTGGAAGGGTTAGCAGAAGAACCTGAAGAAGTTTCATATACAATTAATGAAGTCACAGCCAGCCTATCTGCAGCCTTTATGGTTTCGAACAAAATATGTTGCATTTCTGAGTTTGTTTTCCTACAATTTCCTAAGAACACTTTTCTCTATCAGCAAGGTGACAGTTTCCCAAAGGACTATGCGATTGGAGCATGTAAGATATTTCGTTTGGTTTTATTTGCATTCATTTTATCTACACATGCTGCATATATATTACAGTATGTTTTAGAAGAAATAACTGATAGGTTTAGTCACTGAACAAAACAAAGGGAGTGGTGCGGTCTGAGGAGCATTTATTTGGGTCAAAAAGATACGTGAGAAGGAGAGTGATGTCTAATACATGGTATTTTTTATGTACTTCATGAAATTTAAAGAGTAAGGGGCAGGTACCTAGAGATACAAAGCAAAGTATCTAGCAATCAGCTATTTTTGTAGGTTGATTATAGTTATTTGTATGATTGCCCCATGACACAGTAAATGGTAAAATGTATAGCTAGATCAAAACTTTGATTTTTTTAAAACAGGTTGCAGTACACTCAAAGATCTCACCCCACAAAAATGCACTTTTATCTTCATAGAGCCAGAGGATGTGAGGACTTCTAAGCAGAAGTTTTAATGTCTTTTACTCTGTTCTTCCCCAAACACCACTACAGACTAGATGCGCTGACAGGAGAGCAGTGTCAAGACACCTTTGTCATGGCCCCATACAGCCATTTTTATATTGTCATGCCCTTTAAGGAATTGGCCAAAAGCTTTACCACTTGTTTCAGGAGTGAATGCTGCAAGATCTGTGAGCTGCAATTATTAATCTTTTAGGTGTGCAATGTATTATTTATTGAGCATTAGCTCTGAAATGAAAGTAAGCGGAATTTTATTTCTGTGTTAAGCACATTCTGGCGTACTAGAAAAATACAGAAGACTTTTGTAACACAATCTCCTGTATAGGCTGGGATGCTGTTACAGCACTGGATTTTTTTTTTTTTTTGCTACATTGGTGGGTGTTTTTTTCACCTATAGAAGCAGAAGTCCACTGTAAAGTATATCAGGCAGCAGAAAGGAATAGTCTTAAAATCAAAAGTCTTTTAAATTTAATTTGTATTATTAGAATGAAAATTAAACGCACAAAACCCCATGCAAATTTCAAACAGAAAAATCAGGTTACTAGGGCAACTGGAGCAGAAACAAGGAACTCCTCCTAATCCACTCTAACTTGCCACTGTAAAGTAAGAGCAGACTGTAATCAAAATATGTTGAGGTGGAGCTGGTGGTAACAAAGAAAGGCAGATGCTTTCTTTGGAAAATAGTCAGTCTTTAATTACTCCTCTTGCACCAGAATGAAATAAAGGACTCAATGCAGAAACCTATACATTGAGACAATGTGTTCTCTAAGAGTAAAAATAAAGAATTAGGAAGAAGTTAAGTGGAAAAAAAGGGTAGAAAAGCATCTTTTGTTTTTTGATGATCTTGAATGAATAGATAAAAATCACTACCCAGAGAGCAGTTCTCGTCCTGGTCTTTTCTCTAATCATTAGATGTAGAGATAGGAATTCTCATTATTTTCCTTTAAGGTGTAATTAGTAGAAAAATTATAAATACTAGGCAGTGAAATACTGAAGGACGAACAGAGAAAATGTGCAAAAATTTCATCCTACACATGAGAAACTTGTGGGAAAACACCATTCAGGAAAAGTGCCCTCATGTCAGAAAAGTTTTATGTCTTCTGAATCAACACAGTCTAGTGAAAAACATCTGTACTGAAGACTTTCATACGGAAAGCATTGTTTTGTAAAACACAAGGATAACTTAACTCCCATTAATACCTGCATCCAGACTCAGTTCTAGGTCAGAAGGCAGAACACACTGCATTGTAAAATTTGTGTTAAAAGTTCCATTTAGTGGTTAAGGAAACAAGGAAGTAGATGAAAGTTGCATTTATTTCCCACATAAGAGACATCATCATAATGTGATACAAATTAACGATAATGATAAGGTAGATTGCTACCACTTACAAACCATTTCCTCCACAGTGTATTCCTGATCCATTCCCTGATGAAAAATACTGAACATTCCCTACCCTGCTTAGCTTATGTGACTTGACAAGACGCCTTAATAAACAGAAATTACTGCTGGTAAATTCTACCATTAGTGCATTTTCCCACCGTGTTTCTTCCATCAAGTTAAAATCAGAGAGAAAACTTAATGTGTCTTCTACTGTTCTTCAGTTAGCAAATTCAATGGCAACTTAAGCCTTCCATTAGTGAGCAATCCAAAATATAATGACATAAATAGGTTTCAAAGCAGGCTCCAGGATAATGTGATTTTTAAAACGGAATACATTAAATAAAGCTAGAAAGACTCAATTTTCACATATTATTTCGGAGAAGAATAGAACTGATCTTGAACCATTGCAGATAGACACATTTCAATTAAAGTCAATGGATAACACTCATCTTTACAAAAGGAATACAGCAAACAAGAGAAATATAGGGTCATTCTTCATACAAGGGGACTCTGGCTTGCTGCTACGAGACTCAGGTATCATAACTTCACTGAGAAAAACACTTTCAAAAAAGGATAAAGTAATTTCATTCAATGGAAAAAAAAAAACCTCTCAGCAACCGCATTTATTTCTCTCCCATTCTTTTTTTAACTGTTGACATGTTTCCCTGTAATGATAACTTGAGATGCCCAGGCTTGCTTTGCTCCTGTTCCAGGTAGTGGCACGTTGAAGTTGTTTGCAGCTTTGCTAGCATAAACTAGTGGTTAGCTCCTGTGCTTCCTTCCACATGAAATTACACCCCATGCATCAAGCAGTGAGGAATTGGCAGTGACAGCAGCTGTATTTTCCTGAGAGTGGGAGAGTGTAGGTTCTGTTCTGTAACCTGGTACCAACTTTTCTGAACATCAAACCTACGGTTTGGAAAATTGATGACACGTCAAAGAGAAAGACACAACTCTTCCATTTAAATCCTCTCAGAAATCTTATTCAGGGTTAAAGTGGAGGTGAGGTTTTTTATTCATTCTTTTCTTTCCAATGCCAGGTTTTCTCAATGTATCAGTTATAGGGAATTGAGGATAAGATCCAGATTCACAGATACTCTTGGCAGCTAATTCCCTTTGACTAAACAGGCCTTAGGTGGTCTGAACTATAATGTTTTGTGCCTCTCTGAAACACTCAGGTATCTTTTTGAAAGTTTATAGAACCAGGGAATTCTTTAGGTTGGAAAGGACTTCCAAGCCCAACCATCTGCCCAGGCCACCACCAACCTTTGTCCCCAGGTGCCACTTCCTCATGGCTTTTAAATCCTTCAGAGATAAGGACTCCAATGCTGCCTTGGGCAGCCTGTTTGTAAAGCCTGCAAATGCTTTACAAACCTTTTGGCAAAGAAATTTTTTCCTAATATTCAATCTAAGCCTTCTCTGGCTCAACTTCAGTCCATTTCTTGTTACTTGGGAGAAGATATTGACCTCCACCTGGTTCCAGCCTCCTCTCAAGGAAGTTGTAGAGAGTGAGGAGTGTTGTTGATGATTCAAATGATGATCTTGTTTCCTGCTGCTGATATAACTTCCATTGAAATTAAAATACTGTGAGAAAATTGGTTTATAATGAAGTTTGAGACAGGAAACTGTACCAAATAAAGGAAAATTTACTGATTTGGACTGATATCATCAACATTTTTAAAGTATGAAACAGATTTACTAACACTACTGTTATATATTTTACAATAAATTACATATATTTACACTTCTACTATAAATTAACATGATTTATAGATAATTATTTATCACTTTCATAACTATTTTTTCATTTGTTTATTAATGTAGCTTAATATGCTGACTTTCCTTTTCAATAAAAATGTATGCAAAATCTAAAACATTGTATTTTTATCAGAAATTCTCTCATCCTTTCTTTCAATATCTGACACATGTTTTTCCTTTAATAACAGTGGTAGTCAAATCATATGTAAAGGAAGTAGACTAAAAAAGAAGGAAACATTTCTGAAGATACACCTTAAGTCAGAAAACTGACTCCAGAATATTGTTGAAGTCCCAACAAATATTTCAATTCCTTAAAAACATTTGATTATTCCCAGAATGTTGTCCTCTATAATTTATTTCCTACACTTATATTTCAATTTATATTTCTCCTTGTGGAGTTATTTATCTCAGTGGAGCTAAACCTGCATTGTATGAGTGGAGAAGTGTTCCTCACTGCTGAGGCGACTTTGCACTCAACATATTTTACTTGTCATATCTCAGATGTTTTCTCTCTTAGCTAATTAGGTAACACTTCACAACAAAGTCAGACCTGCCACATTAACTCTTGCACCAACATGAGTTCTTAATGTCTTTGCTACTGTACTGAAAATGTTTCTGTAAGATCAGGGAAAGGTGAAGCTTGCTTCTCAGTTTATTCCCCCTGCATCCACACATGAACACATCCAAATCAAAAAGCCTGGTAATTATGAACTGTTACCCAAAAAATGAATCAAACTATTGAGAAAGCCAGGACATGAGGAAAATGAGATCTGGGTGGAGGAGAACTTCTGTGTCATAACTTAGAATGTGGTTATGCAGGGAAAATAAAAATCACGAAGATAACAATATTTAGAGAGTTCAGAGAAAAAAATTGGCTTCAAAGACCAACCCCCTGCTCTGGGTGGGGACATCTCCCATTACATCAGGTATCTCAAAATCCCATCCAAGCAGACCCTGGAATTTTAGACTTGCTGTAATAGACATCCTACAGTTCTAAGCAGTAGCTTTAACATTTTAAAGACATGGAAAGGAATATAATATCTTAATATCTAAATACTTCAGAGGCTGAAGTTAATCAGGAAGAAGAGTGTTTCTAGATCCAGAAAACAGCAGGTTACTTGGAGACAAACAAATGGGAAATAATGAGCTATCTCAGAGGACAATACTGACCCTTGTGCTTTTTGTTACTTTCACTTTACGTAGTAATCACTGAAAAACTCCTGAGGAAGTTTTATGTGATTGTGTGAATCTGGGAGAGGTGTTTTGAGCTTTTGACAGTGCTACTAGGTCTCTGTGTTTTGATTATCACCAGCATCTTTTTTGCTTCAGTTTCCAAACCTGCAAGAAAACCAAGGCAACACCAACATGGACAGAAAGCTCTGAGACTTATGGGATTGCCACAAAAGATTTGGTTGTGAATTAATTCCTTAACTGTTCATCTAAAATCGCGTTAGTAAAACCATGACATTTTTCAGAACAAACTTAACCAATCCCTTCGATATGAAATTATGTGGAGGAACGGAGGCAGGAGGCATGAGATGAAGCATTTTGCACAAGACATTCAAGTTAGTGACAGAAATCAAAAGACTACAAAGAACAACTACAAAAAAGTGAAATGAGGCCTCTCATCCTCTTCCTGCTCTCTCAGTACAAACTTGGCTGGAAGTTGACATCTGCCAAAAGCACATTCATATGGCTTGACACATATACATGCTGCATTTTATGGTGATGTATTAACAGCAAGCACAGTTGCCAGACATGTTTGAGGGTGAAAGGTAGCACTTCAGGCACTAAAATAGGTGATTTATTACAGCATTAGTGAGCCACTGAAAAGGTCAAAAAGCTGCAAAACACATACAAAAAGTTTTAGAGGGTTGACTGTAATTTCACAGAGAAAACCTACATTATGCTATTCAGTCTTGCATCCTCAGTGTGAATAAGAAATTAAAGCTCTCAATATGAACAACATGGAAAGACTTGACAAAGTTGGTTTGTTTTTTTTTTCTACAGCTGGAATGAGATTACTCATGATCCAGGAACACTTAGGCCCCAGAATAGGTTGAGTCTCAGTCTTTCATTCTTCTGGGCTAAACTTACTTTTGTGTATTTCGTAATGCACTCTCTGCCCTTGGTGTCATTCATCCTGGTGTGAACCAGCTGTCTCAGGGGTTTATGGTGCTATACATCACCTTCCCTTGATGGCTGACAGAAGCCCTATTTGGTGACCCTAGACCTTTCCATGAAAAACCAGCAGCAGATAAAAAACTCCAACCATACCACTGAGTGACCAAGCCAAACTGAAACAACCTTCCAAATCTTCCCACACTCCCCAGACAAACACGGTGTTTTTATACAAGTCTTGAAATTTTCACTAGAGGCAAAATTCTACCCAGGATTTTGAAATTTAATTTGGAACACAAAACATAATGGGGTGAGATAGATGAATAAAAATATTTTTGAACTTTGAAAAAGAATCCTTAGAATAAAAATTAACTTCCAGTTCATAAAAGGCCATAAAAGACAGATATATGTAGCCATTTATGGATTTTCCTAATTACTGTGGAAATTTGTTCTATAATCAGATCATCTTAACAAAAATAATTTTGCCCCATGGTCAGGAGATTTACTTCATCTAATCCATTGTAGGACTAGGATTTATGTTTTCCCATTCTCTACATTATAACGCTGAAATTTTGTACTGGTGGTGCAGAGGCATCATAACTCATCTCCCTAAAAATCATAACTTGGCAGCTGAAAACCATAGGGAAACTTTTTTAAGACCTTGATAAGCTTGTTTAGGGGCCCAGTGAGTAAGATGATATTGAAGTACTCTGCATGCTAACAGTGTGAGGACATTGTGCTATGCTGATTCAGAAGTGACTCAGCTCAGTTACCAGAAAAGAGGAGAATCAGGTCTTTTTCAAAGGTACAGTGATATAGATGTGACAGAATGACTCATCCGTCATCAGTGTTTTAGTCAGCAAAGTCTTTGGCTGAATGGCAAGTATTTATAACTGGAAAATAAAGTCACTCAATCAAAAGGAAGTAAGCAAAAAAGATCTGGATATTAAGCCTGGTTTTTAACATCTGACTATGAGGTCACTGCATTCCATAACCTGAACACCATTTTAGTGCCAAACCAAATCCATTAAACAATCTGATTTTTGCATTTCTCTCTGTTTCTAATTCAGAGAATATATATTCTGCAGCACTCGTCTAAGCACAGAATGAATAATCTTTGTCCATTTTCTTGGGAAAATATAATTTTTTCTTCTGCAGCATGTCTTTCACTAGAAGTTTTACTTCAGTTTTACATGGCATGCATGATAGGACTTGGAACCTCTTCCTTTGAGAGATTCTTGCATAAAAGTTTTGAAGGAAATTACTGCGAGCTTCTCCATTGATATTAGCTGGCATTTCATGTAAGTTTTTAATTGTGCAGTGCTCCCTCCACAATGTCCTTCA
>NW_005054365.1:489733-503664 GCF_000277835.1 Geospiza fortis
AAATTTAAGTATCTTCAAAATAAATCATAATGAGTGAAATTGTGACTCTGAGATCGGTGGGAAACCTTTCTATTTAGGCTGAAATTTCTCTTTTATCAACATATAACTGTGGTTATTTCCCTTTATGTTTTGCAAATGAATACACATCACATATAGCTTTCCTTTGGTGCTTGTATGATTTTATAGCTCAAAATATTGATGTTTTAATAAAGGGGGACAGAAGAGATATTAAACACAGCTTTCTGTTTGATTTTTTTAGTAAAAAAAATCAACTCCTGATTATTTTATAAATTGAAAAATATCTTTTTTTGCAGAGAAAGACATTTTTATAAACACTCAGATCTAGAACTAATCTAATTCCTTTAGACAAGACATAAAAAAAGAGCTACAGTTATACAGGATCTTCAAATCTGTGCATAGATGGAACTCAAGCAAATACAGAGTATATGGACCATGTTCAAATTATTTCCTGCCAATTGCAAATTGACTGATTTCACTTAATGACCAAACAGCAAGAGCTGTCAGTGGTATTTGGGAGGCCTTTATTCTCAGATATGCTATTTCATTCTGTAGATTGCATTTTTCCTCAGAAGTTTTCTAATAATAAGAGAAATGATACAAATATATATAGAGAGAGGTCGATAAATGGATACAGAGAGAGAGGGGGGATGAGAGACAGAGAAAGAGAAGAAAGAGAGAGATGCACCAGCATTTTCTGGGGGAAAAAAAGAAAAGATACCTACAAAATTGTTTCACATTCCAGTTTCTCATCAGAGTGATGTAACTTCTTAGATGTCTCACCCTCTAGGAGCTGAGAGTGGTCACAGCACCAGTGGCTGTTCATGTGAATTTGCCTTATTTTCTGTGTGATAAATTTACCTCTTCAAAAGCATTTTGCAAATTTTTCTCCTTGCTCTGATATAACTTTTGAAAAATAACTTCATGTGAGATCTTTAAATGCTTTTAAAATTGTCAAAGGTGTCCTTAAAGCAGGCAAAAAAGTCAAAAAAGCAGAAATAATGCAAAAAGAGCAAATAATAGAGGTGAATTAAACAAAATTCTGGTTATCATCAGAACATCAAAATGTATAATTTCATAGAAAATGTTCATTGCTACCTCTAATAATATATGCTTTTGAAGTTGAAACTGGAGCATTTATTTTACTTTAAAAGCAATGAGGCTATTTGTATGTTTAAAGACAAAATTATGCTCATGTGAATTACCAAAATTGGGTATAATCTGCTAATTTGCAAAATTTAGCAATCCTCAGTGAATTCTCTTAGTATAATTTTAAGTTAGCAGAAAGGTGTAAGACTGAAAATCAAATCAAGGGAAACAAAAACTATTCTGGAGAGATTTAGATAGTTAGAGATACTTTTATTAAAATTATATATTTAAAGAATAAATAGTGAAATGTGTGAAATACATTTGTGACTTTTAAAATATTTATATATGAAATAAATATTTTGAGAAACAAATCTTTTGGAGAAACTAAATATGCTACAAGACTTGCGTGTCATCTTGGTAATTGGTTAATATGTTGACACAGTTGACACTCTCGGTTTTTTAACTTTTTTATTGATGCTGAAACAATGTGGATAAAACACATCATAAAAGAAAACCGAACTTTGTAAAATCCCCTGAGAACTTACAGCTCAGGAAGACTGCTCTGTGATGGTCTTTGAACTGGTATGTGTAGACCAGTGATCCCTCAGGGCATTTTTTGAAGAGCTAAACCCAGTATGGTAGAAGGAAAAGATAAATTTGCCTCCCACACATGGGTTTCCCTTTCACCTAGGTCAAAAACAAGTGCTTATGCAGCTGTACAGAGGATAGTTTTGCCTCCTTGGCAGTTTCAACACTCTCAACTAAACAGCTCCTTGTTTTCTAACCATAGCAAAGGTCAGACAAACAGAAGGTCTGACAAACAGAGAGATAAATAACCCAGGGAGTGGGATGAGGAGGGAAGCTTTATTATTACCTTAAAGACTCGTGGCTCACGGTTTATAGGGAAGCCAAGTAACAAGTAGCAAAAGACATGAAATGTTTATGCATGTCTATGGAATCCAGTTATTCTCCTCTGTCTTCATGCCTTCCCCTAATTTACTGTTCTAATCAACAGACCTATTTTCTGCCCCCTTGGATACCCCCATCCCCCTGACGGGGTTGGCATAAATAACAAACAGCTCCAGCCCTTGGCTTCGCCAATATGAAACACAGGATACAAAATCAGTTACTGTAAATTACACAGGCACTGGTGCCGTAAAGCTGTCACCTTTACCTCCAGGATTTTCCTTCCTAATAGACCTGCACGCTTCCCTGTTATCATCCACAGTAATTTTTTTTTTTTTTCTAAAGAAGCTGAAGATGCTATTAGTCAGATAGAAAATCATTTAGGGGCAGCAAGCAAAGGCACGTTTCCTTAATAAACAGCAGGGTCAGCAATAACCATTAGGAATTTTGAAGTTATTTCTCTGAAAGGGAGGTTCTGATTCTGTATTCCTTGGCTTTGATGATAAAATTCCTGAGTTTTGGGGAGGTGGGAAGGATCTGACCAAACTCTTTAATAAAGACTTGCAGGCCACTGAAATGCTGAAGTAATGATATTCCAAGCTACAGCAGGGGATTTATTTATTTTAGGTGGGCATATCTTTGCTGCCACCCTACCTGTTCTTTTAAATTACAGCTTGAGTCTAATTTCCCAGCTATAAATAACAGCAAAATTAAGCAAACCATGTATGCAGTACAGTCCAAATATGTAGAACATAGCATTTGAAGCTGACATTTGGCTTAGTAAGAGGGAAATCTGATGATTTTTGAGGTCTGTTTGCATAAAACAGTCAAAAGTTTAAAGTCATGATGTCTTGTAATATTATGAATCTATTATGCACAAATGCAAATGTTTCAATGGGCGAGTTGGTACAGCTTTATGAGTTCTTTATGAGCCTTTTTTCCTATTTTTAAAAAAAATATTTATTGTCACACTGAAATTCATGCTTATACTAGGGAGAGACCCTGCAATTCTAGTTTTTGCCTACATATAGACATCTGTGTTCAGTCCTAGAGCTGAATGACTTTCAAATTTGCTTTCTGTCTTCTGATCTCGATCTGATATTCACTGAAACCACTTTAAAGTGGTCCTTGGGTCATATCCACAGCCCTAAAATGAACATTCATTTCAGCAGCTCGGGTGCAGGTGTTTGATAAGGCAGATGTTTGTGCCCAAATTAAGCAGGATGAACATCCCAAATGTCACAGGTGCCTGCAAGTGTTAGGTTTTGACTGGAGAATCTGCAGCAGGTAACTTCACCTTTAGAACAGGTGCAGCAGCTTACACACAATATTTAGAATTTAGCTGCATGAGCCATCTGAGCACAACAAACATTACAGCAACACCCTGAAGCTCAGAGCACTGCCAAAAACTGAGAATCACCATCTGGTCCAGCACCAATGGCTGGGCCATTTCTGGGAAGAAACAATTTACAGATTGAGCTCAGGTAATAAACTTCATGTCTCTCATTATAATAGACTTGTGATGGGAGTGCACTGACTCAGGGGTTACAAAAACATTAGACCACTAATCCTGCACTGATCCTCACCTTTACCCAAACCAATTGCCCAAAAGTCTATTCAAGCTTCTTCTGTGATAAAATTTAATTCAGAATTTTGTCACTGATTTTATTCTATGATGCCATCATGCTTCCCCTTCATTTCATCAACATTCTCTTGTGATTTTTTAATGCCTTGAAGAAGTCACAAAGGAACTGCCTCCTAGACACCAGCAAGGAGCTGAATTTCCCCTGCTTACCTAGGAATTAATGCTATTTCACAGTTCTTTAGAAGAGCTGCTTTTTCCCCCCAGTTTTACCAATGTAATGCTCAGGGCACATAAAATGCCCATCTAGACAAAAAGAGGAGAACTACAAGTGGGAGACAACTCTTATTTCTTACCCCTTACCACAATTCCATGCTTCCTAAAAGTTGTCATGGGTGACAACATCTTGAGTTTTCCCCACAATCAAATGAAAAAAACTTCACTTATTTTACCTGCTTTTAACATAACTATTGCTGAAATAACTATGTGAGAGAAACATTGCATAAAAGTAACTGAAAGAGAAGGAGTTTATCTTTTCTCTATTTTTTTTTACATTTGAGAAATGTGGGCAAAACTAAGCATTCCATTAATTATCTGAAGTTTTTCCTTAGCATAAATCTTGTGGTTGAATTTGCACTGCGTGCAATGATGAATACTGAATAAGCAGCTAGTGGCATCATCCAACAATAAATCATGGTTTTACCTGCCCAATTTTGCATTTCATACAGAAATGTTAAACACAGGGTGAAAAATGATGATTATATACACAGTCATGCACATAATTGTTTGTAGAGACACACATGAACATATAAACACACACACATGTAGATTTATATTTTTAGCTGCAGATCATTTATATCTGCACTGCCATAATGCTCTATTTGAACCTCTGTCTCTCAACCCCTTTTAATGTGTGATATTCAGGTTGCATCAAAGGGACACAATGAAAATCTATTCATGCACAACTTAAAAAACACAAACTGGTCTTTGTTTAGTGACAGTACTGCTACAAAAATCTCTACTGTGTGCCTAAAAGTAGTCTTAAAATACATTTATTGAGGCACCACAGGTAAACAAAGACATCTTCCTTTAGGATTCTGTAGAACATACAAATTGTACACTGAATGCAACCAGAGTCCATTATTTGTGTGACACACTTTTTCTGTTAAGTAGGCAGCATGTATATCACATGTAATCAGTTTAATTTACTTATTATATTTCCTGATTAAAAAATACAGGGTTTGAGGAAAAATATTAGGAAAAAGTCAAAGATTATGAAATTACATTTCAAGTTAAATCAAGTAGAAATGTTTTGGTTTTTTTTCCTGATTAACTGGGACAGTGTGAAATTAACATTTTAGCTTCTGGCAATATTTATATCGGAAATATGTTGATTACTGTGAAGCATAATATATAACCTTAAAATGTGGTGAATTAGATCAAATTAAAGATTCTTGTATTTGAAATATTTACAGAGGTTTGGGTAGACTATATTAATCCCCAAATTTCACCCAATACACAAGGATATAGATCTGACAGTCAAATACCATCTGCTAATATGAAATATCCTCTATATAATCCACAGACTGCCATTTGTTCATATTCATACAAGAGGTGCTCTGAATTCTTACTTCATGAGTCCTTTGTGGAACAAATTAAAAAGGTTTCAAGACAACTACTCTTCATATTTAAAGTAGACATATTTTTAGTACTTTAGGCCTTGAAAAGTGACATATCACTTTTATTTCAGCCCCAGGCACAGTGCAGGTGAGTTGTTTGTAATTCTGCTTTGTTTTACTGGTGACACCAATATAGCTGTATATGTCAGCAAACAAAGAATAAAGGAAATTTTTTAAAATCTGAAATTACAGGACTTGCCAGGGTGGCTTGCTGCTAGAAAATAATAAAAGCCTCTAAGTCAATACGATTTATTTTCTTTGAGTGATGTTTCATGGCAGTAATTGCTATAAACAGTGGCAGTTGTGATTTCACAGCTTGTGCACCATTAAGTTTCATAGAATCAAAGCACCATAGAATGGTTTTGGTGGGAAGGGACCTTAAAGCTCAGGGAGTTCCACATCCTGACACTGCCTTCCACTATCCCAGGATGCTCCAAGCCCTGTTCAACCTGGCCTTGGACACTTCCAAGGACATCACAGCCACAGCTGCTCTGGGCACCCTGTGCAAGCGCCCCAGCATATTCATCATAAAAATAATTATTTGAAAAGGCTGCTTAGAATTAACTCTTTCTGTTACAAACTGTTAGTCCTCATTCTTTACCTACAGGCTCAGTGAAAATTCTCTCTCTGTCTTTTCCTATAAATCTCCTTTAAGAAAGGCCTCAAAAAGGTCTTCCCAGAGTCTTCAACTCTTGAAGATGAAGAACTCCACCTCTCAGCCTCTCTCTATAGCAGAGGTGCTCCAAACTTTTGGTTTATTCACCAATGACTAGGAAGCATTCTGGAAATCCCTTCTGAGTGTATAGTACAAGACAGATGGGCAGAAGGGATTTTCTTAAGCTTGGAGGAGACTGCTGTTGCAGTGACATATATAAACATATATTAAAAAAATTGACAAGAACATTTATATCTGTCACAAAATAAAAGATGCCATAGTTACGTTATTCAACAATTGCTGAATCATGTCTAGGAATTCTACTCTCTCCAGTGAGTGTAAAGGCCTTTAGATAACACTAGCTGTAAATAGCAATGTTTTACATGTTTAAGTTAGGTGAATTTCACATAGGTAAAATCCCATGCAAAAAGCCATATATCCTGTTTATTTAAATTCTTAACATTTTCAATATTCCCATATTGTCAGCCCAAAAATTTACCTAAGCACAACAGATAAATGGCTACTGGAATATCGCCACTGTTTATTATGCTTAGCCTTAAATTCTCCTTTTTGTCTTTTTCCTCCTTCATTCATTTGTTAAGCCTTCTCCATTATTTAGGCTATTTAGGAAGACTTGTCCTAGATACAATTTGCTATAAATATTTCTCTTTAGAGAGGCTTTTTATTGTCTGAGGAAATTGGAAAAGGAGAAGCAAACAAAAAAAAACCCCAAACCCCAAAGAAACCAACGAAGGAATTGTACATACATGTATTATGGTATATGTCACCACAAATATTAATTTAAAAGAATTATAAGTTCTACACTGTAATGGGGGCTTTAGAGTTAATAGTAGTGAAATGAGACAGAATTTTAACTCTATCAAATTGTTTTCTGCAAAATAGAGGTATAGCTGTTGCCAGCACTAATGGATGTGTTTAAGATGAAAAGGACAAAAACTGTTAAAAGTGGAGAATCTTAATTTAAAAAAATGAGTTAATAGCTGTCAACACAAAATAGAAGCTTTGGGAAAAAAATACATTTTAGATATTTGTCTCTCTCATTCTTGCTGAAGTAATTAAATTATTTTTCCTCTAGTTATCAGACCTAAGCAACTTTGGTGTAAACCTGTGGTACAAACTGATTCAATTTTGAATCAATTCTGTATGTTGGCAAGACCTAATCCTACTAAGAATCTCTGGTATAGATGTTAATTATTCAGCAAACCTGCAGAATAACTTATTCATGAAAATGTTCAAGTGTATATTTAAGAATTTTTTTCAATAGGATTTAAGCATACAGTTATAGTTGAATGTTTGGAGTACTTGCTCTGACTTGTGGAGAATTCATCCCATAAGAAAATTTACAAGCCCCTTTTGAATCACTGAGAAAAGATCATAGCAGACTTTATTTTAAGGTCATAATTTTCATGTATTAAATACTGAACCGGGGAAGATTTGAAGATGTGTACAGTGAAGGGTGAATTTGGTATTTAAAATGCTTTTTCTTCTGAACATTTTTCTCTTTTTTCATTGCTGCAGCATTTTGAGGCAACATCCACTAATTTTGTAGATAAATCTTTTCTTAGCTACCATTACTAAATGATGCCATTTTACTCAGCATGACATATGAATTAAATAACAAGATATAATTTCAGAAAGAATACTTGGCATCATCAGATCTGATAGCACCGTGCCTCTTGAAGCATTTATAGAAGATAGGTGTGTGATCCTGAGAGTGATTGCTTTTCCTACTTCAGTTTATTCATGCTCTCATCAACACTGAAACACATTTTAAAATAAAGAACTCACTGAATTAAGAAATTATATTTCTGCATGCTATTTTGTTCTTGTTTCTAAGGTGATCGTAACATGGATGTTTACAAGACTATTATTTCACATGTGTACAATAATTTTCATGGTAAAACCACTTCAGAAATGCTGGATACCATGATTTACAAGTTCACAGGTAAGAAGAATACAGACATATTATTGGTTTTTTGGCCACTTGATCAGGTAGTGAACTTGGAGGGATGACTTAATATTGGTAGGAAATACACTCCAGAGTACACAGATCTCTGCAGTGTTGTGATTTACCTGCTTAATGCCATGCAGCACTTTATCATTTCAGTAGAATTGATGGACCAGTTATTTCTGCCAACTGAAGGAACACATGGGAATATTTAAATGCTGTGAGGTAGGTGAATGATGTCTCAAGCTGAACATACATGGGATTGTATTCATCCACATACCAGGAATAGCTTTCCAGTGGGCTTCATAAAGAGTATAGTGAAATACACATTTTTCACTGCCTGCTGATTTCATGATTGCGCAAATGTGTATATTGTTTATATGATCCTTCTTCATTAAAAACATTTGCTGTCCAGGAAAGGAATTAGATGACTCTAAAACTGTCAGATGACCGCTCTTAACCAGAGTTTTAAAACCAAACCTGCTTTCTTCTTCAGGAAGCCTACTACCACAAAATACGAAAACACAGAGAGAATTTCAAGTAATAAGCTGGATTTCACATGGAAACCACGAGTAAATAACATATTTTTAATGCAAACCATATTGTATCACACATCATAAGTACAGGGTATCCCTGAGTTTTATGTATCAAAGTTCCTATGCAAGATCTTGTGGCCATAAACCTCATTGTGAAAATTATGTTCCAATTTCAAATTTGCCTTTAAGATCACCAGTGATAAATAAATGACAAAATCTGTGACAAGGCATGTCTTTTGACAGATATCCTCAATATTTAAAATAGCAATGCAAGATGACATATGCCAATGAAAATTCATTTTACCCTCCATCATTACTCTCCCATGATGTAGCACACCAGTCAATGGAAAATTAAAAAAAAAAAGATATATAGAACCATTTCACATTGATCCAATTGATTGGCCTATCCAGAATCGTTGACCATGTTGTGTTTGATGGGTCAACATTTGTCCATTTGTCTGCCTGTCAGTTTTATTGTGTGTGCTATCAGTGTGATTGTACCCCAGGGCTCTCTGAATTACAGTGAACATGGCGTGCTGTACTGGGAGGACATTTCCAAACTGGAAAATAAAGCAATTCACAAACAAACCAAGGGAATGCTTTCCCTGTGTAATAGCAGCTCAGCATATGCAAAGATAAATGGCATGTGTCTTGGATAAGTGCCCAAGCTGAAAATATGCCACTCTAGATTTCTCACAGCATAAACAGTGAAGTGCTAGAAGTAAATGAAGAAATAAGAGTTATGGCGTGCAAATGTACTCCAGCACAAATAATGGTTATTGTTCCTAATGATCTGTTTGGGAAAGGTTGCAAGACCAGGCTGTTGGCTGCTAGATCAGGCAAAGCAGGATCTGGGCTTGGGAATATCAGCCCTGTTCAGTGTGCTGCACACAGCTGAGATTCCTTTCCTCCCTCTTCCTCTAGAATGGATGAATTTCGCCTTTCTGAGTGGACAAAACAAACACATCCCTTCTGTGCTCAACAAAGAACACTAGTCCCTGTAAGCTGATTTACTTTTCATTTTCTGCCCAGGTATTCCTCACTGTGTAATTATAGTCTGTCCCCGTCTTAGCATGTTATTAGTCTGGGTTAGTGATGCTGCTTCAGAATTCCTCAGAAGGAGGAAAATAGTGTGAAAGATTCATGAGATTACAGAGAGACAATTTTACAAAATTATTCCTGCCTTCTCCTTCTAGGTTTTGATCTGATTTTTGCAAAGTTCAATGCTGTTAGAAACTGCATGACCACTTTTATTACAAGGCAAGCTATGCAACATCAAAGAAGTAAAATCTTCAGTCCCACTGAACTACACAAGCTGAGGATAATTGCAGTTTTAGTGGCCAAGACTTGAAAATGTGAGTAAATACCTCCATACACATCACAAGAAGCTAAAACTGTAACAACATATCCAAAAAATGCCAGTTTCTGCAATACAAAGACATCACTGATTATGAAGATGAGAGGTCAAATGACTCAAAACTGAGATTCTTGACTCATCTGCAGTATCATACAATTTTAACAATGTACATGTCTTTCAAAAATTAGTCTGCAAAGAACATTTGTAAAAGTCACATTTTATTTTAAATAAATATAAATATATTTGCTATTTACTGCACATGGGAGAGTTAAAAATCATTTAAAGACTATTGTAAGATTTTTCCCAGTTCCTTCCTAAAAGTCTGCTATGAAGATAAACAGCACATTTCTCTTGAGAGGTGTAAAACCAACAGACAAGTTTTCCCTGATATACCTTCATTTTGCTTTACAAGAAGGGGAGTAACTTTTTTATTGTTAATGTAGGTTAAGAATCTTCACTGTAGGAAGTATATCCCAGGAGAGCACCCTGGTTTAGTGGAAGGTGTCCCTGCCCATGGCAGGGGAGTTGGACCTACATGATCTTTAAAAGTTCTCTCCCAACCCAGGTCATTCTGTGATTCTGTGATTTTATGATCACAGATTATTTTATAGCAACAAACCTATTGGCTAAGGCAACATCAATTCCTGAAGATTCATTGGCGGTTTTTGGATACGATATAGCAGATATCTGGATCTCTATTGCCTATTCAGGAAATATTTTGAATTATGAATTCATATCATTACTCTGTTTGGAAAATGTGTCAGAAGAATTCAAGATCAGAATAATACTCAAAACAGGGTCATTTCATAATTATACTCATTTTATGGACATCTGATTACAAATCATGCAGTCTAGTTCCCAAGTATTGCTCTAGACTCTTGTAGCTGTGTCCCTTTAACAAATATTGTGATCATTTCTGTTACAAATTACTTGCAGTTACACAGGGTATAGCTGAGAACAAATCTGGAGAAATAACGACTCTGGGAGAGTTAAAACTACATTTAAATGTTGCCAGCTAAAGCTACTCACCTCTACATCACATCTAAAGATAAGACATTTCAAAAGAAAAGTGTAATTAACAAGACATATAAATAATTTAGGAGCCTGAAGAAAACAGATGCTGCTCAGACACTGTTTCAATAGATCTGCACACTGAAAACACATCACTGAAGTCTTCAGCAGCAAAAGAACACGATCTGCAGAGCTGCTCTCAGGCACCAGGAGCTTGCAGCTGTCCACAGCTAGGGTCTGGGCCAAAGGGTCCCAGGTACCAGTCACTAGTTTAATGAGCTCTGTGCCCCTTACTCGTGCCAGAAGGCAATGCATTCCTGTCAGCAAGCTAAATTATCAATGAGGATATAGAATAGAGAGTGGGAAGTGCAATATCACCCTCTTTGCGCCTAAAAAACAAAGAGAGAAATGGTTTCAAGTCCCTAATGAAAAATCGAAGTTTTACAGTAGGTCTGAGCTTCTGCCACACTGTTAAAATAAAAAGATAATGCATTGTGGAAAGGCATTTAGCAAATTCTTGATTTTTACTGGAGTCATTTGCATCTTTGATAAGCCTGAATCAAAGGATGAGAATGAGACCTTGGCATGTTTGACTAGGAAGAAAAGCTTGAGTAAATCATAAGAAAAGAAATTACTGTTTTCCCTATATTTCAAAGGTTACTCACTGTCAATTAATGTAGTTTCAGTTTAACAGTAGGTTTTTTTGTTAATTAAAGTCTTTTCTTCTTCAATGTCTCTATGGAGCGTTAAAAGCGCTCTCTCTCCAGCAGAGGCTTGAAATCAGCAGAAAATAATGATTGCTCCTTGCTCACAAAGAGCAGATTCATTTTTAAGAAAGACAGGCTGGTCCTGAGAGCACCCTAATAGCTATCACTGACCACTTCATTTGTAAAAAAATGATTCCATTTTTTTTAATAATTGCTTGTTAAATGTAGCTTTGATTAGCTTATGCTTATCCCTTACCTTGCAACACAAAGGCAAAGTATTCATGTAAAAATCAGCTGTCAAGAACTCCTGTATAGAATATTCTGTAAAAGAGGTTATCATCCAGCAAAGCTAAAGTTTATCTTGCTCGATTTTATTTCCATTTATTGTGTTGAAGTATGGGAAGTACCTTTTTGCTTTCTGTCATATGTACTTGCCCAGTTATCATTTTATTTAGACAGAGAGTTCAATTTTTCCTCAGTTTAGATGCTGAGCTGTCTAACAAAGATGGTTTCACCAATCCCATCATTTTTAATGATGGCTGCCCTGTCTGAAGCCTTTCCCTAACATAAGATCTACTCCATATTCATTTAAGTCTATAGAATCACCTCAGTTTATTATATTGAGCATCAGATCAAAGTGCTATAAATTATTTATTATTTCAGTTGTTGGTTTTTTTGAGTCCTTGGCCTGATTATTAATTCTCAGTATATGTACAAGCTGTGCAGGAACATGTTTTCCTATAGAGAGAATGTTTCTAAAACAGCCTGAAGGCTCATACATTTTTTTCCATAAAGCAGTATTTGAGTATTAACTTAAACAGGAGTCCCCACCTTGATTTTCAGAGAATTAAGGCCTGAATGTCACTTTTGCTGTGCCCCAGATTATAACTCTGCAAACCCTCACCTCCCTGGAGAAACATCCATTACCAACATGTGAAGATTTTTCCATTCAGTTTTCCTTGTAATATATCTGTTTAAACACCTGTTTCTGGAGCTTCTCTGAAGTAACTGGATCTGAAATTTACTATAATCTAAATTCTTTGGTGATTCAAAAACTCAGCATACCTCAGCAAAAGAGCTGTTCAGGAAGGATTTTAGAAGTCTTACTTTGTCAACTCTGAAAATGCACAAGAAGAATGTAGCAGTGCAGCAGTGCTCTTTTAAACAATTACAAAATCTCTGGAAAATAAAAGAATTTTTCATCTGATTTCAAGTTCTTAGATTTGGTCCTCTCAAGTTGAGTATTCAACAGCAGGTACTGTTTCTACCTGAGAAAAATGCCTCTTGAGATTCTTCATTTTTGTGCAACTCCATTCCTCCAAATGGGTCAGAGGCGCAATTTACACTCAGTGTACACTGAAGAACCACTCAAGAAACATTCAGGAAATGAAATCCACAAAATTTACTCAACCTAAGTCTCTTCATCTAGGACAGCCTTGACATTCCCCAAAGACTCAGATTCTTCAGGTGTTTGCATTTTAACTTAGTACATTTTTTTTTTTTTTGGTCAGGATAAAGTCACTTGAAACTGTCTTCCAAAGAACAGTTATGCACAGAGAAAAGCAGGTTAGGACTTAGGAGAACTATGAGAAGTTGCTTCTTGTCAACAGAAACCTTAAGTGTGTTAGTCCTTTTCCTTCTCATGCTTTATTTGGCTTACCTACGTATGAAAAACAGAGGGGTCAATTGAGAATATTGCAAATAAATATATGTAAATGTACCTGGAGTATAAATGGCAGTGAGCACCCCATGTGCTATTCCTTACTGCTGCCATTTAGTTCAGTCTTTCCTCCCTCTGCCTCTTGTTGTTGTTGTTTGTTTGTGTGTTTTTTTGTTTCTGGTTTTGTTTTGGATTTTTTTTGTGTTTTTTTGTTGTTGTTGTTGTTTTATGCAAATTATTAGAAGTGTATGTTCATACAAAAGAAGACCAGTGCTTTTAGAACAATGGTCTGTTTGGTTTCCTCTAAATAATTTAGGCATTTTATCCTTTTAAATACTCACCGTGGTTTAACTTTTTGTTTTACTGTATGATAAATAATCAAGTGCCAAAATCAGAATAAAATAGATGGTATATGCTGCTAGGGACATTTTCCCAGCACTTTGGTAAATAACCCTATTCTCCATTAAATAAATCTGCATATTAATATGAAGGAGAAAAAAAAATTAATGTCATATAACCTCTCAGTGTGGGAGGTCATTAAACTATTCTGTAGCTGAGCTCTTTAATTGCTCTTTTGAACACATGAGGCTCGTTAGTTTATATAAAGGTTAAAAAAAAAGCAGATATTAGAATGTAATTCAATTTATCCATTGACATATTGTTTAAATACCTATTTAATTTCTTTTTCTCCATGGAATTGCTGGCCTTGGTTATGTTCTATGAATAGAGAGGGCTTTCCAGGGCTTTTTGCTGATACAAGGA
>NW_005054365.1:503696-524022 GCF_000277835.1 Geospiza fortis
TTCCCTCGAGACAGTAACTGCACAATTGCACCCTTAAGCACTTCCTTCAGGTGAACTTCATATTTTTGTACCCAAACCCAGGAGCAAGATCTTGCATATATGAAATGTAGGACTTGCTCAGTCTTCCCCACCCTCTAAATATCACAAGTGAGAAGTTTGTTTGATATATCAAGGTTAGATAAAGACCTGTCCTTTCCTAAGTAGGAAAAGACTTCTGTACCTGAGCCTAAAACTTTTTGAAAGTATTAAATGGGTTTTGATCACATGAGACATCAAAATTAATTTTCAGTTACTGAATTAACATTTTGCTGTGTTTGTGTATTCTCAAACTGGATAAATTTTAGTCGTACTGCTTCAAAGTACTTATAAAAATCTGAGATTCTTCAACATTTTTGTACAACCCAAACAAAAAAAAAAAAGCATTCCAAAAACCACTGAATTTCACATAAAACTGAAACTCAACTCCTATCTGATGTCAATGTAGAAAGGAAAATTCTGTAAAGTTTCTGCTGTGCATTTATCACTGCATGGGAAAAACTCTGGGAACTGAGGGAAGATTAGGGGTAGTTATGCATAAGAATATACAGTAAAACTTCTGGTGCAGCTAAATGCAGAGTGGTGATTACACCTCTGTTCACAGCACAATGAAGTCAACATAAACCTTGCCGCTATCTTCAGCTGGCTTTGGAGGACCATGTTAGCCACAACCTTGTGCACCAGAAAGGAAAAGCAACCAAAAGTTCAGTCAGACTGATCCAGCCACTCACAGAATATCCAGAACAAGTGAGTCACCTTTTCCACTTATTTTTTACCATGGAGTATTATATTGTTGGTTCCTTAGATTATTGTTGAATAAAATTACCCCCAGAATTTGTTTCTTTTTACCTTCCTTTGACAGCCTGTTATCCTCAAGTGGATAATGAGAAGGCAGGTGCACAGCATGTTTTTTACTATTTTGCAATTACTGAATTGATTTTTGTAAAGAGCTGTTTTTGGAGTAACTGCGCATCAGTTTTGAAAAGTACAATATTTAACAGAAATTGGGCTTTAGCTTATTTTTATATATTTCAAGGCACTTGACAGTAGTAATTTCTCTCATAAAGGGACGTTGTTTGCTGTAATCTTCTCCACGAGACTTGCAGCTGTATTGATGTGTTATTAAATGGGATTTGAGACAGGTTCCACCTCCTTTGAGTCTGGCAAAGGCTGTTTGATTTGCATTTCTCTCCTCTGGAGCCTTCTGGAAAGCCATATATTGAAGCTGTTGAACACCTGATCTAATTCCAGGTAGGTTTTCTGCTAAGTAGCTTTATGTGGTGACAAGGGTCAAAAAGAAATGCTGATGTTTTTTCCCAATGCTTCTTTCATTCTAAAGGGCCTCAGCTTTCCCTTTTTTACTCCTGAGGTCTGGCTATGCACTGAATGTTCTGATACAGTTGGCCAGAAAGAGATACAGAAAAAAGTCAGGGAAATCCTTGGGGTGTGTACAATAGCTGCTGGAGAGCAAGATATTCAGAAAATTTCTACTAAAATCTATGTAATTTTTATGATTGACTTTCAAGATGGGGTCTAGAGGAGCAATAGAAACTGAATTCTTAGAAGATCCCTCTTGGCTGACTTTCTTAAGGGATGAGAGCCCTTGCAGAGGGGTCTACAAAGGCAGGAGCTCTGGGCAAACATCACTTCTGTGGAATTCAACAAGAGCACATGATAGATTCTGCATCTGGGACAGGGTAATGCTGGACACAAGGATAACCTTGGGGATCAGAGGCCAAGTAGCAGCCCTGGGAAAGGGAACTTGGGATACTGGTGAAAAAACAGGTCCAGCATGAGCCATCAGTGAGCCCTGGCAGCCAAGAGGACAAACCGTGTGCTGTGCTGCATGAAAAACAGTCTGAAAATTTATTTACTCAATCAAATAATGATTTCACAGAAACAGAATTTAAAGAGAGTGTTTTCAGACACAGGCAGACTTTCCAATACACATCTGATAGGAACCTCTATCTAAAATACGACCCATTTTAATGGTATGGCCAAGGATATTCCTTTCATGGAGGCTGCCACATATAAGAGAGTGACATGATATCATTCTGCTTTTGGAAATCTAGTCACCTGAAGAATTACCCAGCTAGATCTAAACATGTGTTCCTGCTCAATGTCTTTTGACATTTTAATGGAATGCAGCTCATTACAACCACAGCACTGGTCAGGGGCAATTGGAATTGACCTGTAGTGTTCACTAATGGAGCTGCTGGATCCCTGAACACACACAAAGCAACTGTAAAAATTGTTTTCCAATAAATTGCTCTCATCAGACTTATGTCAGTTCTCAGGAAATATTAGAGATTTAGTATTAGGCAAAATAAAAAAGAAGAGATGCCCTATATTACAGTGACACAGGAATTGTAATATGACGCAGCATTTGAAATGTAAAGAGAAAATACCTACTTTTTCCAAAATAGAAAAAAAGAAATTGACTATACATATAGAAAAGATATAAACTAGATATCTGTTTAATCTGAATATATGGTGACAGAGAGAAGCACAAGCAAAGGGGTGAGGTAGTGAGAGCCCAGGCACCAGCAGGTGCATGATTTGAGCCCCCTCGCCTCAGTTATACCCAGAGCTGTTTACACATATTGCACCAGACAACTCCACTGCTTGTGGAGGAAAGCAATTTATTCAACTCAATTACTGTAGTCAGCCACTAGATAGCTTAAATTACATATTATCTGTCTCTTATGCAAAGTTCTCACTTCATTTGTCTCTTTGATTGTTTCAGATGCCACTTTGTCTTACAGGAAATAACCTAAAAGGCATCAGACAGCATTTATCAAATTTCACATTTTCTAGGTCTAATGATTTGTAAATTTGACTCCCATTCTAAAAGAAGAAAGTTAATCTCAGGTATAAGACTTTGGCCTGTGACTTAAGGGCTCTCTATTCACCTCTTGGACCTAGTAATGTCTGATTTCATAGTTTTCATTTCAGATTTTCCATAGTATCTAGAGGCAGAATATTATCCCGGCTCTTTTAGTTGAAAGCTGTGGTGAAAAAGCTGATGTCAACTGCAAGTTTAGAGAGAAGTACACTTTACAGGGCTATTATGTTTGTGAGAGACTGAATTTGACCCAGAAAAACAGGCATTTTACAAGTAAAGGTATAGCAACACCAAGACATATTGGAATTTATTTATCTAAT
This sequence comes from Geospiza fortis, assembly GCF_000277835.1. NCBI lineage: Eukaryota > Metazoa > Chordata > Aves > Passeriformes > Thraupidae > Geospiza > Geospiza fortis. The sequence goes on from NW_005054365.1 coordinate 506,898, forward strand.
AAGATATGTAGTTTAAAAAGGAACTCTCTTTACTAAAAAATTGCTGCTGATATAGATCTATACAACTTTCTGGAAATTTAGTACACAGAATTAAGTAGTACTTAGCATAAAGGAAGAAATAAATTCCTTTGCACACCCACTCAGTTGAATTACTTGTTGATTATTTAGATAATTCACCTTTGTAACACGCTATCTTTATTCTTGTGTGAGGGAACGGAGACACACGATTGCGCTCGCTCTCACCACAGAAACGCCAGAATTGCTATTATCCCTAAGTTTTCTGCTCTCTGGAGGAATTAATTGTCTTGAAACCCAAGGGAAGGAAATATCATAGGCTACAAAGTATTTGTTGTCTCGGGATGAATTTTTCATGCCTGTGGATGGCTGACCGTGATGAATCAAGTGGTGCAGAACAAGAGATCAATCAAGAACAAGTGCCAGCGAGAGCGCGAGGCGCGGCAGACAAAGTGATATCGATGTCAGGAGAGATGTCTGCTCCACAAAGCTCTGACTCATCGCTCACCAAACTCTCTAAATATGGTGATACCATTTTGAAACTGTTGACTTAACTTGCTCCAGTGAAACTATGAATATCAAGTGACTGTCTAGGAAGAATTGTCTGCCTGAATGCAAGCAAAGCAAAGTCTTGTGAGCTGTCAGCTGCCTTCAATCCTGCATTTCTGGAAAACCTAGCTGCTCTAAGATTAAAAATGTTCCTTGCAGAGATGTACTTTGTGATGTTGCTTCTTTCTTAAAAGATCCCTAAAACTACTCACTGTAACACACATTTTGTGAAATATCCACAAAAATCCAGGGTACTTGCTGCAAACAAAATTAAGACTGTCTAAATAAGTGATTCCCCTTTTTGCCTATATGTAGAAGCTAAATTGTTTCCCTTGCAAAATATATGAAAAGAAGATTGCAGTAGGACAGCCAGTGCTTACTGCTTGCCTTGCTGAAAATAAAAAATTCATAAATCTAACTTGCTTTAATAAAAGTGGAATGTAACTGGGATCTTTGCCTGTGGGCATGTTGAAGGTTGCTCTGTTAGGGAATTCTAAAGCTAAATTCATCTGTCTGCAGGAGCTAAAAGAAACTAGCTCTTTAGGCTAGGGACTGAAAAATCTCACATTTTAATGGATTAAGGTCCAAGGAAGATACACATCACACTGATGACTACACTATATATTTTCTATTTAAACAAGGCCATTCTTTTCACCACAGCTATGGATGGCTTTAATAGAGGAAAGATATGTTAAAAAATAATGAGTTATTCTGTCAGATACCCCCTATCTAAGTAAGAGGAAACACTGTTAAACTTTACATAATAGGAACTGCTCCTGAATGCTACAATTCATCATTTTCAAAAACTCTTGGCATCAATTACATCAATCATCCTTGCCCAGAGCTGAATTATGGTTATTCCCACCTACCCTTTAACAGTTTTACATCCCAGTTGCTCACTAATCCAGGTTTGACTCAAGCAATAGAGAGCATTGAGTGTCTAATACTGCCCTCCTCAATCCATGAATTTCAGAGAGCCCAGACATCTGGATTCAGAATATTATCTGGATTATCTGGATTGAATGCTTCTTCCTGGTAAATCCCACATCTGCCTGAGTCTTGAACTCCTAAAGAGATGTGCCACATTTAAGTCCTTCATAGTTTGAAATAAACTATTATTTTGTCTCCTGGAGTTTCTGTTTGGGAGCAAATCTCAGGGAAGTGGAACAAAGCTGGACCCTGCCCAAAACATGGAAAAGAAGGAGCTGGTTGTGCCTCCACATCTGATCAACAGTCCAGCAGTTTCAGCAACTAAGCGTTATAGAATCATAGAAAAGTTTGGGTTGGAAGAGACCTTGAAGTTCCAGCTCCTGTCGTGGGCAGGGACAGTTTCCACTATCCCAGGTTGGTCCCAGACCCATCCAGCCTGGTCTTGGACACTTCCAGTGATGGAGCAACCACAGCTGATCTGTGCCAGGGCATCACCACCCTCCCAGCCAGGAACATCTGCCTAACATCTAAACCTGTGTACTGTCTGCAAAGCTCTGTTTGAAGAGATGCATGCTGATTTTACAGACTGTTTAATTTACCACAGAGTATTATAGATTCTCTTACCTTGAGCCACTATGCCTAATTGTATCACCTTTACAGAATTTATCTCGTGTTTAGGGTTATCTCTTAGTTTGATTATTGAGGTGGCATTGCTGGATAGAGTTCAAGGAACTTGTCACCTGGTACCAGTTATGGAGCTATGCTGCACATAATGGCAGCTTGTGGCTGAAACATCTGCAAAGATGGAACACCTAACAGCTTAAACAGGTATTTTGCATTTGAAGTTAAGAGAGTTTATTGCATAAAAAAGAGAGCAAACACCTCTGGTGATGAGAAACAGGAGCAGACGAGAAACAGACATTAGATCACAAAACAGGACAAAACAGGACAAAATATATAAATCACAGAAAAGGTAAAGATTCTGTCTTTCAATACAAGCTTTGCCATCAGATAACCAGAGCAGAGTGGCCCTGAGCTGCAGTGTCAGGACACTGGGAAGCTTAGACCAGAAACGTATTTACATTTACTCATTAATTATCTTTGCCATGGCTTTCTCAATTCAACCAGCATATGCACCACCAGCTGCAATACCAGTGATTTAATTGCTACACATGATGTAACTTAAATTTCTTTTTATTTATAAGTAAATGATGAGCTTATTAATCAGGCACAATTATGAATTGAAAAACTGAAAATTAAAATCTAAGCAAAGATTTATGGCTGTCTAGGGACTGTTAGACAGGACTTCACTTGAACCTTCCACATATTTTTAATGTCCAAAAATTAACAAATACATATGCATTTTTCAAAAATAAGTATGGCCCAACACAGAAATATACACCCACAAACCACAGTTTTAAGCACTATATTAGATCAGATGAAATTGGGAAGAAAATAAGGAGGGGTTATTTTTATACATAATTTTTGCGTCATTTTTGTCCATTAAATTATTTTAATTGAAAGAAAGAGGGACAAAACCTCATATGTCTTTAATAGCTATCAGTATTGTCCATTGCATTCTTCAGTAGTGACTAGTGCAGTTCTGAATCACCCTTCCCTGCCACTGAGCTGATCTAAGAATTTGCCAAAAATGCTGACAAGGCCAAGAAATGACCAAGCCTTGAAAAAAAAAACCCCAGAAAACAACAACAACAAAAAAACAAGCTACTTGAACAATGATTTCTTCATCCAGTGCCACAGAGATGATGAGAACAACCAGCATTGCTGTAGAGGGATCCGTCCCTCACGGCACCAGCTCTGCACGGGGAATGCTGCTGGCCCATTCCACTGGCCCCACTGCTTCATGTCTGGCTCCTGCACATGATTGATGCTGGCCCAGACCTCCTCAGATGCTACAGAACAGCTGAATTGAACATTCCTGAGCTTCAGAAGTAGCCTGACCTCTCAGACTGACCTGGAAATATGGTGCTGTATGGAGGAGCTGAAATTAAAGGCCTGCTGCGGAGGAGGACTGCAATACTGGTCACTATGGGCTTTGAGAGATTCCTTCCAGGAACAGAATCTAACAGATTTAAGTTTCCTTGGAATTATAGGTACTTTAGAAATGGTAAAAAAATGTTGGTGTTGCTGACCCACCACTTGGCAATGATGATTTAATTGTGCTCAAATGTGCTAACCTCATTTCAGCTGCAGAAAAAGTGGTGTGCCATAAACTTCCTCCTGTGTGGAAAAAAATTCAAGCACTAATGTAAATACCTCATCACCTGACCATATGACTCAGCTGGATTCAGTGGTGGTGTTCCCCAGAAACACAGCTGGAATATTTCAGATAGCCTTCAAGAAAACAATACACATGTAGGGTGCACAGCACAAATACCTTCATGCCAACAGCAGTCAGTTTCAAACTATCATGTTTCTACAAAAAAAAAAAAAGAAAAAAAGTGAGGGGAAAAAAAAAGAAACCAGTCAGGTTATAAATAAGGAGGAAAAAGAAGGAAAATAATGCTTCCCGCAGGATTTGTGACCTCCAACTTTTCAACAAAATAGAAGAGCAAGTCAGTACTAATACATAATTAGTAATGATGTTATAGAGACAAACTACAAAAAAGTGCCACATTTCCTTCACTCCTTTTCATGCTATAACTTTCGGTACTGGAGATCAGGCTGAGGTGAAGTTAATTTTCTTCACAGCAGCCTGTATGGTGTGAAGCAAAATGGCAGATTTTGGTTCTGTGACTTAAGCAGTGTAGATAATTCACCAATGTCATTGATGAGCTGTTCTGCACCACATCAAGGCTTTTCCTTTTCCTCCCTGTGCCTCCAGCAGTAGTCAAGAACCTGTGGGGACACACAGCTGACACAGCTGATCTGAACTGATTAGAGAGATATTCATATCAAATGACATTGTACTCAGAAATAAAAGCTCAAGGAACGCAGGAAGAAGCAGAATCATTCATGGTTATTGCATGTTTATTCCTGAGCAGCCATTATGTGAGCCAAGGCCTTGCTTTTCAGAAATTGGCTAAAAATCTGCCTGCAGTGAGAATTAGTAAATAAATTCTTAAATTCGCTTGTATTCACAGCTTTTGCTTCAGCTGTTAAACTGTTATCTCAAGCCACAAGCCCTTCCTTCCTTCCTTCCTTCCTTCCTTCCTTCCTTCCTTCCTTCCTTCCTCCATTCCCCTCTTCCTGTTTCTTTCTTTCCCGTAGGACTGGGAAGTAAGGAAGTAGCTGAATTAATCCTCCATTACTGCTTTTGGATGTTGGTTGTAATCAACCCACTGTAATTTCTTAACCAAAAGCTTAGGTTTTAAACTTCAGAAGCTGTCCTGTAGCCCAGAAATATTAATCCTGTTAGCTGTTCTCTTCCATAATGTATCAAACACAAAACACTCCTGAGGCTCATTGCTTTTTCAGTGCTCTTATAAACTGTGTTCTAATATTAGCTGGACACAACACTCTCTGATGCTTCTCTCCAATCCTACAGAAATTACAAGGGCAATTCCTTCATCTTTCCCTCTCTCTGCCCCATCCCACTTAACCACGCACTCCTTTAACCACTTTAATTCAGAGATTTCAGTGGGTAGGGCAGAAAATAGGGGTCAAGGCATTCTATGGTAATTTCAAAGAGAGAGTCAGGAACAAACACTGTTTTTTTTTTTCTTCAGCTGCACAATATTTCCCTGTTTCCGTCCCCTCCCCACCTACTCTGGCATGAGTGACTTCCCCATTAAGATGCATTCATTTGGCTGGAACTCTCAGTGTACAAAAAAAAAGAGTTGTATTCTTTCTGCTCTGCTGCTAAGGTCAAGCTGCCAGTTTTCTTTGTGATGTGTGAGGCAGCACAGAACACAAATCGCATTTCCACTCTCTTCAGGTCTTCTTTTAAATGCCACAATACTGACAGTAACCACTGAGCTGAACAGATATGACACACAAGACACTGACAGAACAAATAAGGCCCATCCTATCTTGGTTTTCCACTAAGTAAACAAACGTATTTGGTTGTCAGTTTAGCTAGAGAGGGTTCTGAAGAGAGGTAACTTTTAAACACTGTGCCATTGTGAGAAATTCATCATATGTTAAACATCCTGAGATTAATACAAATACAGAAATAAACTAGACATATAAATAAAATAATATGAAATAGGAACAGAAAAACCCTTTCACAATAGATTGCAAATCTAAGCCCTTCCACATGGGCATTTTCCTAGTAAAATATTTTATTGGTAAGAAATACAATTACAGTAACTTTATGGAGAAAAAAAAAATTTTGAATGATAGCATGGGCTCTACAACATTGACTAACACAAACAGGTGATATTTTACATTTCCTACTTCTCTCATAAATTCTGTAATATACTTAAAGGGAAACCCTGCAAGAAGAAAAAAGATAAAAGTGGGTGGAAGGAATTAGTACTCAAAGGCAAGTAATTCTATCACCAATATCTTAATGATTTTTTAGCAGCTTGTTATACCCTACACATGAAAAGAATTATTCATGGTGTTTGTCTATGGCATTGAACTTTGACTGTGAGCCAGGGAATTATTTGATTCCCTCAGAAACTTCCATCACAGTACAAACTGGTATTGTGTCTACCTAGGTCATTTCCTGAGCAATCATGTCTACTACAGCGTATCTCATCTGTTCCCAATCCACATCCTGCTTTTTGTTGTGATTAAATTTATATCAGTGGTGCTAAAGATATTCCAGAGTGTTCCAACCCAGTAAAGTACTCACTGTCTATGATTTTTACTAACATTATTTGAGATGCTTAGGGTCAGAAAGGGGACAATTAACAATTTACTGGAATAAAAATTTTAATTTTTCCACATTTTTTCTACTTACAGCCAATCAGAAATGCATCTTATTCACAGGCTTGAAACTGTATTTGAATTACACCACCCTAAATTATCCCTGCACAAAAAATTGGTTTTAAGTATTGCTAAAAACTCATTATGCTAAAACTCATCCAGTATGTACAGTGATGCTTTAGAAACATAAAACAGAGCTTTGAAAACCAATTTGATCCATTAGGTAAATGAAAATAAAGAAAATAAACCTCCAATCACCAAGTAATCCTATTCTTTAAATATGCTGTCACTGTCAATCAGCCCAAGTTGTTATCTCACTGGGTTTTGCATAGCTTTCTATAAATTCTTTGAATAACACATTGGCACTAACAACTATTTTCCTTAAAGAGTAAAAATGCATGTTACTTTACAGTAAATAAACCTTTCATGAGCATGTTTCAGGGATATGTGTATTTAAATCTGTTTATAGTCACTGGCATTTTGTTTAGATTTTTCCTCCTACTGCCACTTGTTCAAAATTTATTATAGCGAAGTAGCTGTTTGTTTATATTGTTATGAGCAGTGAAAGCTGGGGAGTGAGAGCAAAGGTAAGAGCTGGGCCACAAAGGATAAATGAAAACACGTAGAAACACATATATTTGTTTTGCATCTTGCCATTTCTTTCCCGGATTGAGGGAAAACAGAATTTTATTTCTTAGAACCAAAGGAGATATCCCTCCACCATCACTATGATTCATAATTCTGCTGAAGATTTTTGTGTGAGGATTAATCTAGCTCCTCAAAGAACACAGAAGAGCCTGATAAATGCTGTGCCTCCCACTGATTTCACAGGGTGTTACATACTGCTGAGGCTGGGACCCACAGACTCCTCTCCATTCTAGATGGTTGTCAGAACACCAGACACGAGAAACATCGCTTTGCCTAGCACCCCATAAATTTATACTAATGTTAGATTTACACAGCTTTGTACATGGCTGAGGAGAGAAAAAAAAAGGCCTGTGATCAGAAGACTTAGAATCACAGAATCATAGAAAAATTAAGGTTGGCATAGTGCCCTAAGATCTTCAAGCTCAGCATTGACAGGATCGCCACAAAACCACGTCCCCAACCTCCACATGCACAAGTTCTTTTAACACTTCAAGGAATGGTGAACCCACCATTGCCCTGGACAGCCTTTTCCAATGCCTGAGCATCCTTTCCCTGAAGAAATATTTCCTAGTTTTCAAACTAAATCTCCCCTGGCACAACTTGAGGCCATTTTCTCTTGTCTTATGGCTTGTTACCTGGCAGAAGACATTGACCCATGCCAGTCTACAGCAGAGATGATGCCTCTCCAGCTTCCTACTCCATAGAGCCGCTGAGTGAGAAACATAGGTTAAGAAGTTCACAGAGGCAGGAGAATGATCCCCTAAAATGACCTCTGTGTGAATTTTGGCTACCAGTATGAGCAGCAGGTGTTGGGGTATGACCATGGACTGTTAGCACCTCATAGGATAACTGCAGTGCAAAGACAGCATCTGAAACCAATGCCCTTTGAAGTACAAATTTTCCTTCTATCCCTTTACTCCCTTATAATTCCTTTACTCATCTGTTTCTACTAGTTTTTTGTTTTCTGAGTCCTTTTCTATGTTTCTATTTTTTTCTATTTTTCTATTCTTAATTGTTGACACCTGTTAACATTTCCCTTTGCGAACAGCTTGGATTGCTTCTTTTATATCATCTCTTTTGACTTTTTTCTAACCCCTTTCTCATCATCAAATATCAGAGGCCAATTCAGAGGCCAGTTGTCATTTTGAGCATGTTACCTGGGGGAAAAAAGAAAAAAAAAATAGGAAGCTTATGTGATACACTCCTTGTTATGTAAGGCATTTAATAACTTTTAAGTATCTTGGGAAAGATTTGAAAAATGGGGCTTTTGACTTCCCCTTTTATAGGAACAGACTAGTAAACAGAGTGTGTACTGACAGAGAGATTATGTTGCAAATTCACTTTTTCTTTTTACTCTGGGAAATCCATTCAAACTGTTCTAAGTGGAAGAGAGGCACAAGAACCTGGTTTCTGGAGCTCATGGGTTTCTGGAGCTCATATACTATACATTTTATACTTGTATGAGGTAATAGATGGTTCTTTTGCTCCTCAAATCCCAGGAGAGAAATAATGTGCTCCTAGAGCTTATCTACAAACATATGGAACCCTCATAAAGCCCAGGAACACATCCTTGGGCTGTGCCCAGTGTCAGATACTGCACAGAGCAGAGCTCGGGCATGCTGCGTGTGATGAGTGATCAAATGATCATGTCACCAGGCAGCCTAAGATTATTCACTGTGAACAAAATGTCTATTGACTGCTTTTAATCAAATTGAGAACATATTTTTTATTTTAGAAAGCCCAGAAAAAATTAGAGAAGGGGGATTTTTAAAGTCTGACAGGCATTCTGGATGACTTAAGAAGCTGCTGTTTTTGAAACAACTGAGAATTTGAAAACACTTGGGCTTGGTTTTGAACATCCTGAATAAAAATGTAAAATAACAGCACACATTTTGCATGATGCTAAAGAGACTTTTCTATAAAGACATTGCAGATCCTGTTCAACAGAGAAAAGTTCAGTGTAACACAATAAGCTGTCCTGCAGGTAGTCAGCCAGCAAAGTTACTGAACGAATCACATAATCTGGCAGAGCAATCAAGTTAGTGAAGGAATCAAGATTTGGAAGAGAATACGACTTTCAGCTAGGACTCATTTATTCTGGGCATGTGAAAATGGACAAGAATTACAGAATTACATTAGCACTTCAAGGAGATTGCAAGGAAAGAAATTACACAACAGCTCCTTTCATAACTGTAGTCAGTGTAAACTGAAAAAGAACTACGTGCATCAGTCTCTCAGCCGATTACAGCTCTTACTTTGCCAAAGCTTATGAAATTAATTTTTAAAACTTAAAAACTTTGGGACCCCTGAAATAACTAGTTTAGTTCTAGGGCTTTAATGAAAAGATAAAATACTGATTACATGTGTTTAAAACGTAGCTTTTTGGAGACTTTGGCAACAATACACAACTTGGCATGTCCTGAGGCAGTCTGTTATGCACACATTGACACCCTCATCTTTTGTATTTTCCCCACACACCTTGAAAAAAATTTATTTTAGCCAGTGTCTCCACTGCTTAGTGGGCAGGTAATGCTTTAGGAGATTTCTAGGGTCTGAAGAACAGCGAAGAACAGAACAATTCCTCTGAAACTGGGACCCTGCACAACAGTCTGGTAACACCCAATTCCTGTCACTGGAGTTGTGTGAGCATGATGAGACTTCCAGCTCCTAGGAAAGAAAATTAGACAGGCTTACAGGCATAAAAGGAGACTAATTAAAGTCAAAGAACAAATTAAAAGTGGAAAAGGATTACCAGAGGAATGGAAGGGAATAAAATGCAAAGTACAGAGAGAGAAGTGATGAAAGCAGCAACAGAAGAAGAAGAAGAAAAAAAATTTCTTAATTGCGCTTTCAAGAGTGTCCCTAATGGAATTAATCTCATCCAAATTCTAGCAGATAGCACACGCCAAAAATGCTGCAGATGGCTGGGCTCAGCAGCAGGGACAGCTTGGAAGGGAAGCAGTTCCTGTGGCTGCCTCAACAGATTGTTTACAGCAAAGATTCCGACAGTGCCCAGCCATTGTCATGAAACAGTGCTTGTTCCCTTGTTTGAGACTTCAATCTGGGCATTTCAAATGGCAGATTTGTGTGTGGCTGAAACTAAGAGAGTCCTTGATAGTCCAATTGCTGTTGCTGAGGAATAGCTCAGAAAGTTTTTTGTCTCTTTATAGCAAGCATTGTGAATGGGAAAAGCTGAGTAGGGCTCAAGTCACTGAAATCCTCACTCTAAGTGAAGCTCTGCTTTAATGAAACACCATGAAAAGCAGACTCATTAATATAACCTTCTGTGAGTACTAATCACTTAGAATGATAGAATATCCTGGCTTGGAAGGGGCTTACAAGGATCATCAAATCCATCTCTTGGCCCTCAGCAGGGCCATTCCCAGGAATCCCACCCTGTGCCTGAGAGCATTGTTCAAATGTCTCTTGATCTCTGTCAGTTGGGTGCTGTGACCGTTCCCTGGGGAACCTGTTATTGCCCAAACACCCCCTTTAGGGAAGAAATTTGTCCTGATATCCAAACTAAACCTCCCCCAGCTCAGCTTCAGGCCATTCCCTTGGGTCCTTCGCGTAATTGTTCACATAGAGGCGGTGTAGGTGAAGAGCCTGAATCATTCAATTCCATTTCCACCTGTGGAACAGAGAACTGCAGGAGGTGAGCTAGCAAACCTGTATGCCTTCCATCTGCCCCACTACCCAACACACACATGAGGTGGCCCATACTTTCTGGGAGCTATCTCAGCATGCTTCCAGTTCTACTGGAGCCTTTATACTCAGAAGGACACAGTTCGGTTTGAGGCAAAATAAATGATTTTTTTTGTACACAACAAACAAATCCAATCTTCAGGCTAGCCTAAGCACCTCTGCTTAGCAGTCTGAACACAAAAAAAACTGCTGGATATCTCTATTATTAGTGCCACATCAGCCTAAAGTCCTGATGACTATTAACACATCTCAAAATTTTGAGGATGATGGTAGTCCTTCTCTTGTGTAAGAGAATTTGACAACTCTAAATGTTCTGGTATATTTGCTCTGTAATGTTCAGTCTCTGTAACGTGTTCTGTCTTAATGTAAACCACTTAGACTAGAAAAACTTTCACCAGCCTGTTCCTTTCAAAGACTCTTGCACAATCTGCTCCACCTTACTTTTAAGCAAATCATTAAGGGCATATGCCCTTCTTATTGACCAAAAGAAGTTTGTCTTGAAGACCTCCTGCACCTCTAATAATGCATGTTCTAAATGCAATTTCATCACTTGTTACTCTCCATGAAGCAATTCTGGCTGCCTTCCTCCTCAAATTTTGGAATATATATGTTCTTCTCTTGATATTCATTACTTTTAAATATTGTGAGTTCTCCATCCCCTGTCCCAAAGGGGCAGGGAAATGACCAGCTCGTTTGCCTTATCCAGGTGGATATTTATCATCTGGATATTATGATGGGAGAAGCTGGAATCAGCCCATTCACATCACAGCTGCATCCATTTACATTGAATCTCTGTATACATATGCAAGTTGCACCATAAAGAATCATGAATTACTGTCTATAGCAGCTATTCTAATATAGTCATAGTCGTTTGTCGCCATAAATCAAAATGTGTCACTCCTTTTATCATCTCTGTTGGTTTTCTTTGAACTCTGTCCTATTTATCAGGCATCTTCTAGTGCTGAACAATCCAGGACTCCAGTCAGATTTCTCAGCACTGAGTTGGTATCTCACATGCAGAAACCCCCCACATTAAATACAGAGGGCATAATTGAATCCTCCACCCCTATAATCACTGAACTATGTGAACTGCCAAAATAATGAAAACATCTTTTAGTCATTTCCCTGAGGCACAAAATTCTATCCACAAGGTCTGCCCATAGGCAAAAGAAATTGATTAATAAATAATGTATTTAATCCTTTTAAGTGGATAACATATACACTAAAGATAAACGAAGAATATCAGAAAGGGTCCAGAATAACTTGAATTCTCAGATTTAATGGTCCCAAATAAGATAACACACATGAAAATGCAGAATTTAGGTCATCATGAGAGATGTGATAGCATAGGTGGCTGCACTGGGGGAAAGGGAAAATAGCTTCAAGTTACTACAGATATTTCTCTGTATGTGACCTCTCTGAACTACACCTGAATAAAAGAATTCATTATTCTCTGAGGAGCAAAAATAACTCCACAGAGGAAACTAGCAGGCAATCTTTCTTCTAATAAGGACACTAACAGAAGAGCATGTCAATTTTTTGGAATTAATACTCAGAAAGTTGATGGGGAAATATTAGGGCTCTATAATTAAGCATACAAGATGCTCAGAGCAGGAAAATAAGGTCCTACAAGTGAAGATTCAGATATTCAGTGTATCGCAGTGAAAGAAGATCAAGGTGTGAACTCATGATTGTCTACAAGTACTGACAGAAAACACAGAGTTTTTCAAAGTTGTTAACAAAGAGATAAGAGAATATGTTTAAAAGTAGGAATTACACAAAATCAAGCTTGAAGCAAATTCAGTTATCTACCTGTGAAGGAAACTATAACACATGGACAGTTTTGTTATCAAAGACCACAAACCTGCCAGAAGCTCTGCCTTTCTACAATCTCTAGAGGTTAATCTGGTTTATGAGAAAACAGGAAATTACCCATACCTGGGGATGTGACTGTCTGGCATTGGTGGCCCTTTCCTACAAAGCGTTTGTTTGCTTTTTCATGGCAAAAAATACCATGTGCACCACCATTATTTTGCATGAAACACCTGCAATTCTGCATCAGAACTACGCAGGCATGAACACCATGAAGTGACAAAAGGAATTTATATGTCATTTTGAATGGTCACCCTTTCAGAACTGTTACCAAGAAGGAAGTTTGCCTCTAGTAAAAAGATATAAATTCTTTCATGTTTCCTTCCTTCCTTTTCTATTTCTTTTTAAATCTGAATAAGTTGAATAATTTCCCTGAAACACCTGAGGAAAGAAGAATCTGGATTACAATTTTTTTTTTTGTTTGTTTGCTTTGCGGACAGAGAACGGTAAGGGAACGACCAATTATTTTCAGATGGCATAAAGATCTGTGTCTTTGTTAATAAATATTTCCATTTTTTTCTCCACTTAAATAAAAATTGTCATTTTTTGCAGCTAGAGGAGAAGAAAGAAAAATCAGAACAGCAAAAACTGCACTTGTGTTGACTTTGAGGGGTAAAAAAGGGACTTAACTCTAATGCACAGCATGCCCAAGCACTTGAAAGGGAACTTTTTTCACCTTGACTCATACTGAGCAGTAACTAAATCCAATGCCTTCATCCCGGTGATTGGCTTGCCTCAGGACATGAGAGAAGGCCAGACCCTTTCCTTTGAATCATTTACCAGGCATTTAGGGAAGAACAGCTGTACCTGAGAATATTCCTGGGGAAAATAAGGAACTGAATCAAAACCAACGCCCTAAAAAAAAAAAAAAATAAAAAATAAAAGGCTGCTGAGGTGTTTGATCAATGTCTGGAGAGTGCTCTCTGACACCAAGCCCAGTGGTGGGGTAAGAACAGCATCAGCAGGCCCAATTGGTGCTTTTCAAGCTCAGCACTTTTAATACCAGTGGAATCTCTTCCCTTGCCCTTCATCCTTTCAGTGTAACCTGGATCACACATTAATTTATCTCCAGGGAGTTTGCAAAGAGCTGCAGTGGGCCAGCTCTCCAGCAAACACTCCATGGTGCTCTATTTACTGGGGACTCTTGTTATGAGGACATGCTTGAAAATAATAGGCACATAATTTGCTTTATCGAGGCAGAATAAGAGGCAAAACCGGCCCAGAGAAAAAAGGCAGTTGAGCACATAAATGAAAGAAAATTGCAGATTTAATCTAATTCCTCATACTGAAGTTCCCACATCACAGAGAACATAATTGTTTTCACACATTTTGGAAGTTACTGTGTACACATGATCTTGAAATTAATTGGATGAGTCACCTGCATCTGTAGAAACACAGCCTTTATGCCACACTGGAAAAAACAAACAAAACAAAGGAAAAAAAACCAAGGAAATCAATGGATAAGAATGCCTCCTTTAGACAGCCCAGTCTGAGAATACCTTTCCTCACACCATTCCTCCAATATCCTTGAAAGAATCTTTTCTTGATTTCTTCTCCTCCACTTTTTATTGTTCAAGAAAACATTAAAATAATATTTTTTATTCAGCCAAGAAGATGCTCATAAAGGTCGGTTACAGTGCAACCTGATCAATGTTTGGAGATTACTTAGGTAATAATTTTTCATCAGAGAGAGGTTTTTTTATTTTATTCAGTTGCACAGGAACATCAATTTATTCATTTTAGCAGCCATTTTGCAAGCCCTGGGTTAATCATCACTAATGTTTTGCAGAATGTGCTGCAGTTAAGTATTGTTATCAGTGTACCTCGTTTGCTAAATATAAGGCAGCAATGGGATTGAAAGGCTATTTTGTGCACGTTTTTTTATTTGTAACACTGAAAAACAGAGCTAACCCCAGAGGTCTGATGTGCATCAGGCAAGGACCATGAGAGCACCTTGTTTACTGATTTCTAAAGGTATTTGTGGGCAAAATGGGTTTCAGAATCTCCAAGATTCTCAGGGTTTGAGGTCTATGTCAGGTAACTTCATGTAAGTTTGAGCGGCACTGAGGTGGCCTGATATTTGTCATCAGAGCAGAGAAGAACAAATGCCAAATTCACATTCTTAATTGAAATATAACTAAAATTAGAAATACATCATTTTGATATGGACTGTAATTGAATGAGAGTCAATACAAAATTTACTTTATTCACTTCAGTTTAATTTCAATTTAATTATTGGTTCTAGCATATTTTTGGTCTGAACTTGCATCAGCTTGTACTGGGTGTTCTTGATGACGAGAGCAACTTACACAACACAAGAAATCAACATGTTGCTCTGAAAACTGAAAAGAATTCTGCTTTCATAAGTCTTAGAAGGGATAACTCATTCTAGGGAATCTATATTCCATAATTACAGTACAGAAATCAACTCCTATAAAAATTTACAACTAGCTTTGTACATTTTCATTGGACACAAATATTACCTGTTCTTTTTCCAGAGCTGGGTTTTGAGGCAGTGGGTTTTTTTTCCCTCCTATAAAGTAATGTCAGACTTTTTTTTGTCTTTTTTAATTAGCATTTGTTCTCCAGAATTGATTTTGAAATGTGAGAACCCTTAAGTAACAATCCTCAGACCATTTGCAGTTTACACAATATTACTCTGCATGTGATGGGTCTCAGACTGGGATACACATCTTATTTTACCAATTCCTGTAAAATTTACACCACACTGAACAGGACAAATAAAAGGATGTTGGCTGTCCTCCTGGACTGTCTGCCATCTTTGAGCAGGGAATTGAAGAGACAAGCCTGACTAATCCAATGCCAAAAGAACAACCATTTTTGGTCTCCTCCTCCTCATTCCACCCCATGCACAAGTGTCACAGGTAGAGAGCAGGGGAGGGGCTGGAACCACAATACCAAAATGCCCAGGGCATGTCTGGAAGTGAACTACATCCAGGGTAAAAAGAAATCTAACATTTTTGCAGCTTCGTTCCTATGGAAAATTCATTCCAAACCTGAATTATTTAATATTTGAATGAATTGAGGGATGAAAAGGCTTTCATCCGAGAGAGGTTTCCCACTCAGTAATTTAACCCTGGCTGTTACTGTTTTTATCATGACTTAAAAGCAAAGAAGGAGGGAGAAGATGGAAAAAAGAAGGCAGAATGTTATCAATATATCAAACCACGTATCGCTGATTTCTCAAAATCAAAATTGGAAGCTGAACTATTTTTTTTAATCCTTATTCTACTCTGATTTGCTTTTATGGCTAAATTAATAATTTCCTGGACACATTGAATCTAGGTCACTAGGGGAAAGCTCATCCTGTACAATGAAAGTAGTCCTTAAGGCCTTTTTCTGTTTTTAATCCAGTGTAAATTGATCCTGTTTATATAACAGTCAGAATGAATTAATGATTTACAGAATGACATCTATTTTTACTTTTTACCTCTCTCTGAATTCTATCAGTTGGACTATCTTTCAGCAATCTATTGAAATATTTCAGGTCCATTACACATCAGAAGTTCATAGCCAGTAAATGTTGAACTGCCCACCTCCCTTCTTATGAACTCTTAATAATATTCAGTTGCTGGGGTATTTTTTTTTCTCACAGTAGTTTCACCTTCATGATAACAAGAGAAAGTTTTCAATAATCCTATCGAATTACATAAATTTCCACTTAATCCCTTCTTAGTTTCTTTAGAACATACAATTCTACTTGTCAATTACGTCTTTCTCAGTTTTGGAGATGTATCATATCTTGTTCAATCTACAGATATAAAGGCTTTGTTCTCTTCAAATTAACAGCTAACATTTTCTGAACACAGAAATTTGAATTAACTAAATTTGTAATTTCAACTCTTATCTAATAGTAAATGGAAACTTGGAAATTCTTCCGTTTACATGTAAAGTTTGGTTGTTATGATTCAGTTATGCTATGAATGTAGTATAGTTTGTAATACTTTGTGGTGAAGAAGTTTTCAAAACTGCATTATTCCTACAAACATATGTTTGAGGGTGGGGGAAATTGCTGCCAGCTTTTGGATACACTCAGGGAAAAAAAAAAAAGGAAAAAAGAAACTAAAGAATACATAAATAAGGAAAAAACCCCATATTTTATTGAAAGTTCTGGCTGGCACACCCAGGATACCTGCTTTCCTATGGAAAAGATAATCTGAATTTGCAGAAATTTACCCTGAGATTACCAATATGTTGTTCTTTCCCATTTTATATGGTGATTATATAGTAACATCTGTGCAAGAACTATTTGCTTGGTTAAGTAATACTGGTGGGAAATAGCTTTCACTGAAAGATGTGCCACTGAAGTTGAAGCCAAGTACAACAAAAACACAAAGATTATGGATACAGAAAGAAAATTATGTTCACTCAGAATTTTTAACTTTTTGCTCCTATACTTCATTTTATTGCTTGAATATAAATAAAACTTGTTTTATATACACAGTTATTATAGTTTAGTGTCACAGCTATTTATCCTGAAAATTCCTTGGAATCTAGCTGGGATATATTATATTATATTATATTACATTATATTATATTACATTATATT
>NW_005054365.1:524034-527007 GCF_000277835.1 Geospiza fortis
TCCTACTTTTTGCAATTTAATTTCTCTTTCTGTTGTTCTTTTGAATTTCCAGAAGATGTAATCAAATTCTTGTTGTGTGGCCAGCTCAATATACTGACTTCTGAGACAAACTCTGCGTGTTCAGCAAAGTCTTTGTAAGAACAGAGAATGCTGGTTTCAGCGAGAATAAATCAAAGCTGATAATATCTGGGAAAAAGAAAACACTGTCCAGGGAAAATAATGACTCCTCTGAAGAGATATCATTGTCAGACACTAGCATATCTTGCCAGCTGTAGACAGGGATATTAAAATATGCTGCAAATCTGCCTCATAGCCTGGAGTGAGACTGAGGCAGGCATGCTGTACCTGTCCAGAGCAGAGAGGAGACTAAGCTCAGCTGAGCCATGACACTCCGAAAGAAAAAAAATATATAAATTAAAAATTAAAAAAATATGTGGGGAAGAAAACGGAGCCACTGCAGGCATCCCCCACACTCTGAGCTCTACAGCTGACTTTGCAGTTAGTTTGATTTCTGCCTGAGCACAAGGACCCTCAGGCCAACAAGTTACATCCACACTGTCCAGCAAACCACCAGCCCTCAGCAAGTGGGAGAGTGACAGGGGCACTTGCTGCTGAACTCACAGCAGCAGCCTGGCTGCTCCCTCCCCACACACAGCACACCCAAGGTCAGCCCTACACAAATAACCAATTAAAACGGCTTGCAGCCTTTCAGTCTGTAACAAATTAAGCTGACTCATTGCCCCAGCCACAAACTATAGTCTTTTATCCAAGCCATGTGCAAGAGAAAGAGGAACGAAACCCCTCATTAAACGATGTCCTCCTCCGGTGAACTTTACGCTCCCAATTCACCCCTTCTCTCCCAAAATATTGTTGCTGAAACTTACCGCTTTTGCCAACTCCCCCTGCTCCCAGCATCACCACCTTGTACTCTCTGGAGCCTGCTGAAGAACTGCTCGAGGAGCTGATCATTGCATTTTCTAGCTCCATCTTGCACGAAGCAGCAGAAGGAACTGAAACAGAAGAAAAAGCAACTGGCAGGTGTTTTCTCTGGTCTTAAACAACTATAAAAGCTGTGTTAGGGAAAAAAAAAAAAAAAAAGAAGGGCAGAAAAGGAGGGTATAATGCAAGAGCTATGATTTAACAGCCTCACACACTGCTGTGCCTGTGTTAGCTGGAGAAGGTCTCATAGCAACCACTTTAACAGCTTCCAATAAAAATCTCTCTCTGCCCCCTCCCAGCTCTGTATCGTTCTCTGTTTCTCTTCCTGGACAGCAGCAGTTTTGTGAGGCTTCAGAGGTCTGGTACCTCTGGGGCTGCAGCGTCATTGAACAAATGGATCAGATACTTCAGCAAAATGAAATGGATCAAATTTCTTAATTATGAAGCTTGTTGTTCTATGTAGTACTTGCTTGAATCTTAAAACAAACCTGACAACCTTCTTCTCACCTTGGAGTTAAATATGCATCCTATAATCATCAAGTCTGCTAGTTCTACACTTGATACTATTAGAAGTGAAACCAGTAACAACTTTTAACAGCCTTTTTTTTTTTTTTCATGAACCTTGGTGCAAACGTAGAACTTTTCTAGGGCTAGATTTGTCCCCAGATCAATACTCATTTCAGTTTATTTGCATAAATTACTTGCAGAAATAAACCAGACACTGTGGGGGAAGAAACCAACAACTTTACTTGTTATTTCCCTCCTTTTTCCATACAATTTCTGAAGGAGACAGGGACTGAAGGGAGGGTGATATATTTTTTCATTCGGAAAAGGTGTAAAGAAAACCAACTTTTTAAATGCATTTCATACTAATATCAAGTGATTTATCTTACCAAGCTGGTGAATGACATTCAGTGTGAAAATCTCCCACTGAAATTATTCAGTGAAAACTTACAACAAAACACAGCAGCTCTTCATTGATTTATGGTTTTGTTCTTAGAACATCTAGTCTATTTAAAGAACATGATAAATAATAAGATACTTGCCAGCTTTAACTGTTATTTGATATTTTTGGGGACCAAAAAGCATCTACTGCAAAATGAGTGGAAAGCAAAACTTGTACACCTTTGGAAGTGCTGGGATTTCATGACAGAGGTAACTTTTAAGGAGATATGGAAATGGAAGCAGGAGAAGCAGATAATAAAGTGTTTTGGAGCTCAGACATCTTCATCTATCCACTCTTCCAATAATTTCAAGGAGAATAAACACACAGTATTACTTAGAATTAAAAATGGAAAGAGAAATGAAAAAAAATCAGAGTGATGGAGGACATGATTTAAAGAAAACTAAGGAGAGGAAAAGGTGTAGAAGGGCACATATAGTTTAGAAAAGTAACTTAATGGGCTAAGAAAATACTTTATTAAAAAAGAGCTGATACAGAGGTATGATGGTAATAATAATTAGAATGGAGAAGGTGAACAGAACATGAATACTTGTTCTTCTTCCTAATAAAAACTTAGGAGGCAGTGGATGGAACAGAAAGTAGCCCAGTTCAAAAAAAAAAAAAAAGAAACCTCAGAAAAGTAACAATTAAGTTAGAAAAATTTTTGATGCTTAAAACATGGGCAGTATAACTGATCTTGTAATGAAAAAAAAAATAAATACAGAGTAATATCAACTCTGTAGTGGACTATTAAAATCACCATCTCTTGCTTAAGGAATACTCACATGATCAGATCCTGGAAAAACAGAGAGAAATCCAGGTATAATAGTCTGCTTTCAGCCAGGCAGCAAAAGAGGGCAGAGACAGAGCCACCGTGCTCTGAGAAGTTCTCCAGAGTCAGGAGCTGCTCGTGTCCTGAGGCACTTGTGAGCCAGCCCTGCTGCGAGCAGCTCTGTAGTGCCGAGGCAGGGTGCCTGTGTTTATGTCTGGATGGCAACCTCAGAACTCAGAAGGGTTTGCTCATCAGAGCATAAAGTAGGACATAAACAGGAAATGCTGCATATAATATTATGGTATCTAAGTATTGAATT
>NW_005054365.1:527017-592569 GCF_000277835.1 Geospiza fortis
ACAGGTAGGTCAGTCAATCCCCGTTGCGATTTGAATTTAATTTTCATTAAAACCATTATTATGTGCTCATTATTGATACAGTGGATAAAACTAGTAATGATATCAAAACCACTGCTTAGAACAACTGGGTTTTTCTGGCAATCTCACATCAACACAGCAACCTTCTCCTGAGGAGCTTTTGTTCCCATACCTGGCAGGAACATTTGGCTGACATTAAAATATCAGGAAAGTGGCTGTGGGGATGACATAAAAGACAACCTAAGAAAAATATATTTATGTATAAAAATATTAGTGAACATAATGTATACATAATAGACAAAAATTAGTCAGATTTTTTTTTCCAGCTGTTCCAGATGCTTGTCATAGAAAAGTATCAAGTCCTTTTTTTCTTTTGTTTAGAGATGGAACATGGGGAAGGGCTTTGTAAAATGGAAGAGGCTACAAAATGGAATTATGTTAGAGAAGGAATATGAGTAAGACAACCAAGTAGAAAGCTGCTTCCTCATCTTAAAAAAAAAAAAAGAAAAAATTGACAGCACTTTTTTTGTCTGAAAGAGTAGAATTACGTATTTGTTGATGAGAATGAAATGTTTAAAATATCTGCTTTACAGACATGTTTACTTAACTTTAGCAATTTATAAATTGCTACTACATTATATAAAAAACATTGGACAGACATGTCCTCCTACATTCCAGAGATTTTGACCATAGATTAAAAAGGTGATACTGCATTCCTATTTATAACACAGGACTTGTTCTAATTGGTTTTCATCATAACTTGCTATTGACAAACAGCTGCCTCTGCCCTAATTTCATTCAATTCAGTTGAGGAGGAGAAGTATTTAGCTTTATTTCCATTTATAATAACATCAATTAGTCCTCCTTCTCCCACCAGAGCAGTAAAGTAAAAGGGTTTACTTTCAGTCTGCTGCCAATAAAAATTAATACTGAGATGATTTGAAATTACCTGGCCTGAAACATTTATTGATATAGAGGGGAAAATCAGCAACATAAATATTTTACAGATAACAGGAATAAACTGTACTAAATCTTTTTTGTACTAAATCTGTACAACTATTTAACCTGAGGTACTGGAGTTTTTACAGTGTGTGACATTCCACAGCAAATTCCAACTGTCTATTTTACCTCTGCTTTAAAGACACATTTATCATGATGTAAATTCATAGAAAGCTGTCCTTAGGCAAAAAAAAAAAAAAAAAGAGTAAGTGCAAAGGTGGGAAAAAAGCTTGGAGTACTATCTTGTAATGAATCATTTATTCAATAAATTTAGTTCTATTCCTGTTTTCACATTGCTTATGACTTCATGGCAATTCTGCTGATTTTTCCCCTTCTTTTTTTTTTTTTTTTTTTTTTTTTTAATTTTCTGTTAAAACTCACTGTAGTGTACAGCAAGGAATCAAACCATTCAGTATTCAAACTCTAGCAACTGCTTTGTTTGAATTCATGTTTTGTTAGTTAAGGCTGAGAAGCTCTTAAGGACGCTTGGATCTTAAGAAAAGAATATACACATATGTTAAAAGAGATGAGCTTTTTTCTAGAGAAAATGCCATTAGGAAACACACATCATTCATCCTACATCCCCCCTTGCTCTGGGGCTGTTGAATAAAATAATGAGATGTTAATACAACATGTAAGTGTTCTGAAATTGTTTCCTAGGGCACTTTATGTTGAGGAGATTTTATCAATTAACCTGGATAAATATTCCTGTCGTTAGGCAGGGAGCTCATGAGTTTGGAAACTTGAATAGCAAGCAAAATGCAAATCTTGACTGATTTGTGCTCCATTAATTGATGGGTTAAAGGCATATGAACCATCTAATAATAGTGAATATACATGAGCCCATCCATGGAGGTCCATGCCATTATGGAAACACTGACCAATCTTTTGTCCCTCATGTTTACACATTAGATACAGCAGAGGGAGAAAATGTAAAAAAATCATCCTTCATAAAAAGGCATATAAGGCCAACCTGCTGAATTGCTGAAGTGCTGCTATGACAAGAAAGAGTGCTAATGCAGAAATCATTGCACAGAACTGGAGAACTGATTCAACCTGCTCCTGAAAAAAAATACATTTGGCACACCAGCTTAACTTGATCAATTCTGAGAAAAGCTAGCATAATAAAGTGATTGCTGGGAGACCTAAAAGAAAAATTCTAAACTTAAATTTTACATTAGCATGTTTAATATATTCAGTCTCAAATATTCTGAACACCTCTGAATCGTGTTGCTAAGGGACCTCCAACAGACTACAGAAGCATCTCTGTGGTTTTGGAATTCAGATTCCTGCTAGAAATACCCAGTGGTTCAATCACTCACCTGCCAAGGCACCCTGACTTCCTCCAATAATCCCCATCCCTTTTCTATTCTGCAAATTACTTATCTGTGGGATGATTCATTGTGTCACACGTGGTGTAGTTGAGTGGACACTTGACAACCTCACACCTTGAAGATGTGTCCTCAGCTGCTAAAATAGATGGCTTTTGTTCTCACATTCTTGTTGCTGTCCCTTGTGTCAGGCACAATTCAGCCCTGCCCCTGCTGAAATATATTTTAATCTCAGCCTTATCAGGGTGTCATGAAGAAAAAGCAAATGGTAGGAGGAAAGATGCAAGACTGACTGTTAGCAGAAAATGTGAAACTGCTTCAGAGTCCAGAGAATAAAGAAGCATTTTGGTTTTGGTCTTGTCAAAGAAAAGTTTGTCACAGAAAACAGTTCCCTTTGGTTATCCCAGGTGAAACAACACAACTAACACTGTGCCTGCTATAAAAAGGTTTGAGAAATAGGGGCAGTTTTTCACAGTCTTGAGAGCACTCATACAATATTAACTTTAAAATTCCTACAAGTGATTACCCTAACTCCATACAGAACAGAAACATTGAAGGTCATGTCTTAGACTATTTCAAAGGGAAAAGCTTTTTTCTCTGGGTTTCCAATAAAGTTTCACAAATGATTTATGATCCTAACTGTCTAGAAATACTAATGATTCTGGGCCATTTATGGATTTCTGTTGAATTTTAATTACACCCACAGATAAGGCTTCTGCACTTTAAAATGTAAGACTGATATTCAGAACATGAGAACCTTAGAGATCTTAAAGCCTTGCTCCATATGAACATGTTTCCTGTGAGAATGAATGTAGGCCTGTTTTAAATTGATACACCTTCTACTACTTTTGCTAGGAAGGAAAATGATAAGCATGACTATAATAAGAAATACCATATAAATAGCATTAGAAGAGCTTTGAAGAGGTCATCTTTTTCATCCCTGCCCCATGCCACAAATCCATGCAAATAAATTGAATAATATTTACTTAGCCTTACATTAAATTCTTCCAGAGTGAGAAATTACTCAGTTTCTGAAATAAATTGCCTCACTATCCCATTAGAAACATCTCTGAAACCCAAATGTCTTTATTACACAATAAGATAATCACTTCTCATCCTATTTACTGCTGGTACTATGAAAAGGCATAGTGAACGTACTAAGCACATATTTAAATATCTGGCTAGTAAATCAAACAAACTTTGTAAGTTTGGAGAATGTCGCTCTTCTCAGCATTTCTGTTTCTTCTTTTTCTCTCAGGTTTCCTATTTTTCACCAGAAATGTTTTACTCTATGAATTCTCCTCCACAGGCCTTTTTTTGACCTTTAATGCTACTTGTGTTCCCAAAGACTATCCACTGCTTGTCTTGAAGTGTCAGTCCCAAATCTGTCCATATTTGTGTTCCAAGACTTCACACAATATGGATTTACACCTACTACCAGCGCATGTCAAGCCTGATATAGTCACAATAAACACAGGCAGTCAACAATAACAATAACAGACACATTTTTTTCTTTTATTTTCCTGATTTTATTTGAATACCCTCAGGGACATATCCCAATCTACTGGGATTGCCAGAATTTCTGACTTTTAATGTTCTGCCAAGCTGTTCCTTTTCAAGCATCCTTGTAATACTGGTCTCCAGGTAAAAAAAAAAAAAAAAAAAAGGTGATTCTTTCAATTTCAATTTGGACTGCTAAAAAAAAATAACATAAAAAAATTCTTGCATTTCTGTTGTTACCTCAAAAAAGTTTATGAATGATGATTATGCCTGCATCCCCTAAGTCCTTCTACTTGAAAATCACTTCCTGAACTTCACTTTAAGGATGCGGGTTTTCACTCTGAACCATGTAAAATGGTGTATAAGTTAAACAAAACAAACAAACAAACAAAAAAAAAAAAAAAAAAAAGGAAAGAGAGAAAAGAGAGAAAAGGGAGTAGATAGGCTCTTGAATTTCATCTGTGATCAGTCATTCATAAGCTTTCCACTTCACTGTCTATACTGCGTAAATGTAAGATTAGCTCTAGCTTCACCAGGGAAACACCAAACAGAATAAATTTCAATTTCTGTGACTTAAAGTTTTTTTAATGTCATGGATTATTTTCCATTATGATTTTTTTTCTAGAAATTTAGTTGTTTATTGGTATTCTGTAAGTTGAACAGAAGGGAGTTCATTAGTTTGTAAATTTATTGTGATTAAAAATAATTAGAACTAAGTGTGTAATTCTGATAAACAATGGCAAGAAACACAAAGCCAGTTCCTTTAAAATCATTAGTGAAATGCTTTTTTCAAGAAATTTCTGGGATTTAGCTAGCTAAATCTCCCACTGGACATGTTGTTTTCCATGTTTAAAAGAGGAGCATTGAGCAACCTTTGGAGTAACAGAGGCTTGGACTCATCAACAGAATGGGCTGAACAATGCTTTACAAGAAACAAGAAAAAATGAATATATATGCTGCCGTTGTCAGACCTGCAGTGCAATCATCTCTTGACTAAAAGTTTCTGTTGCCATTCAGTGCATATCTGCGCTTGATTTCTGATCAAACTACTTATTTTGATGGCATTCAATCTATTTAAAGTAACCAGTCTCATATGTAAAAATAAAAACTGGAAACGCTGGGAAATCTGTATGAAAGACATCACTACGTTTTACAAATCTGAAATAAACTCATTTAAACACTGCCAAGTGGATTATGAGCTAGACAAGTATGCAAGTGCATTTATTTGGAAAGTTCCTACAGAGCTGTGCGGTAAAAGATTACAAATATCCCACTTGTCACTCCCACTGCAATCGATTCAAGATCTGCTTCTACCAAAGACACCAGACACTGCAGTCTGTCTCTAGTTAGTGTGTTAATCAGTTTAAAGATGCTATTCTTACAAAATACTGTAAGATCAATAAGCTTACGTGTTAGGAAAAGTGCTAATCTAACCTCTGTATAGCATGAAAAGCAAAGCAGTCAGTAATTTTATAATGTTGTTAATTAACCATGACTGAAAAAATCTATCACTGTAGGCCTCATTGTATCACTAATTATTTGACCATAACAAGCTCAGCTTTAACATTAAAAAAAAAAAAAAAAGAAAGATGCAAAATCAGAATTCTGGTTCTTTGTATTGAAATGCCTTATATGTCTTACTGGAGTCAAATCTCTCAAAGAACCCCACAAGAAAATATTTTGTATTAGATTAATCTTGCACTCCATGCTTTAGTATTAGTTTTCATATCAGGTGTAGTTTTCATTGTCCTAAGAAGAAATTAATTTCCAAAATTCTTTAAAGCCCAGAGTTTGGGGATAAGAGCCATATTTCTCTGTACATGATAAATGTATACTATGTACTAATCTTCATGCCAACTGCAATTAAAATGCTAAAAAATGCACCCACCTTCCAAATTTCACTCTTTTATGTCCACAAATCTCTCCTAAGATATTTTGGTTCTAATGATTATTAAATCTGGAATTAAATGTATATACATACATATAAACTCATACATTATATCATATATATGGACAATATAACTCAAATAGAGCTCTTTAGGACTTAAAATGCTGCCCTGAAACATTTATTGGAAACATTATTTCCAAACCCCTGTTCCACTGATGAAAAGTTTCACTATTTTCCTAGTGGCTATGAGGTTCCAAGGCTCCAGGAGGTGAGAATTATATTATTTAGCTTTAATTTGCTGTCTGTAAGAAAAAAAAAGTAGTGAAAGCAAATTTTTTATTAAAATATTATTATTTTCCTATGACAAACAAACAACCAAACTCAAATGGTAGGCACATCTACTCAGCTGTCATATCCAAGACACTTTTTCCTTCCATAGGATCAGGTTCAGAGCTCTGCCACAAAAAGCCCTGAGGATCAGAACACCTGCGTTAGACTCAAGTTTGCAAAGCAACACAATTCTGTATAAGACAGTTTTTGTTACTTTTTGCAGTCTCTGGATGCTGATGTACCTGCAAAGCATGAGCACATGACGAGGGGTAGGCTGCAGAATTTATTCTCCTTACTTTTGCTGTTGCTGTTTGCTGTGGATGGAGCTTGACAGTACAACAAAAGCCAAAGGCTGAGACAATAATGGATCTTTAATAGAAAGGAGCACACAAATACCATGTTAGACAGAGGCCAACAAAGAGATCAAATGAATTATGTTCCTCCTATTAGCTATGAACAGTAAAGAATTCTTGAATAGTGGCAACCAGCCAAGCCCCTGATACACACCAGATGAAAGACACAGCTCTTCCAGGACCTTAAGCTGATTTCAGGAATCCTTTATTGGCTGAGCACCATCGTAGGACAGCCGCTGTAATATCTTTATTTTACAAATATTGGCTCTGCACTGTGTTTCTATTTTCTATATTTATCCTCCAATCTTTGGGGCAAGAAGGATAAACAATTTACTTTTGAAAATCAAAGCAAGTCTAATTCTTGCTTTGACTGTTTTCTGTGGTATCCTTTACTTCCATATGGATTTAATTAGAATTTTGGGTGTATTTCATATGAATCTAAAGAGGTTTTTTTTCCCTGTGGTAAGATCTTTCAGGTCCTCAAGTGTGAATGAGAAGAAACACTTTTTATTCACACTTAAGTGACTTTAGAATGTGCATCTTCTAATAGTATTAGAACTAACTGTCCCTCTCTACCACCATACCTGGAAAGACCCTTCTCTTTCTGCATTGCAACATTCATTTTTTTTCCTGAAAGTTCCTCAAAAACAGACTAAGATACTTCTTTATCCTTGAACAACAGCTTCTAATTGTATTGCTTCAGGTTCTAGTGGGTTGCCTAAAGCATTTAAGTGGGTTGGCCTTGTCTGGCCTGTCACTCCCCTTCTCAACTGCACGTAGGAAAGAAAGTACCAGAAAAGTTTAATGAGCTGAGATAGGTCTGGAAGATATCAAAAGTTGATTACTATGATGAGCAAAACTGACTCAACTTGGGGATGCGAACTCAATGCATTACTAACAAAATCAGAGCAGAATAATGAGCAGAAAAATAAATCTTAAATCTTAACAAAAATCTTCCCACCACCCCTCCCTCCTTCCCAGGCTCTCCCTCCTCCCACAGCAGCACACTGAGACAAGGAATAGGAGTTATGGTCAGTGCATGACATGTTCCTGCTGCTGCTCAGGGGAAAGAGGCAGAGTCCATCCTTCATTCCCCTGCTCCAGTGTGGGGGAATTCTCCATTAAATACTCCAGTGTGAGTCCATCCCATGGGCAGCAGTTGCCCACAAGATGCTGCAATGTGGGACTCTTTTCCACAGGGTCGGTTCTTCAGGAACAGCCTGCTGCAGTGTCCTCCATGGGGTCACAAGTCCCGCCAGCAAACCTGCTCCAGCCTGGGCTCCTCTATGTGTGGGTCTGCAGGTTCCTGTCAGGACCCTCCTCCCACTTTTCACTTTTCAGAGCCCTCTTTTGGGCATCCCCTTGCTCTGGCATGGGTCTGTTCCATGGGCTGAGTTGGATCTCTGCTCCCCCGTGCCCTCCCTGGGCTGCAGGGGCGCAGCTGCCTCAGCCTGGGCTGCTCCAGGGGCTGCAGGGGAATCTGAGCTCCAGAGCCTGGAGCAGCTCCTGCCCCTCCTGCTGCACTGCCCTGCAAGCCTGCAGGGATGCTCCTCTCACATGGTCTCACTCCACTCTTCTCTGTCTGCAATTAAATCTGTGCAATAACTTTTTAATTTTTCCTTCTCGTACCTGTTATCCCAGAGGCATTACCACCATCACTGAGGGGCTCAGCCTTGGCCAGGGAGGGCCCATCCTGGATCCAGCTGGCACTGGCTCTGCTGGACAAGGGGAAACTTCCAGCAGCTTCTCACAGAAGCCACCCCTGTAACACCCCCACTACCAAAACCTTCACATACAAACACAAAGCAAGCACTTACACCTCAATAACAGGACAGTAACTCTTGTGCTCATCTCAATGCTTGTTTTTGGAACAGTGATGCCCAAAAATCTCTCTCAGCATCTTAGCTATACCAGATGAGCATCAGACAATGGTTTTGACATAACCAGTGCCTGGCAGTTGTCAATATTCTTCACATCATTTAAATCCCTCCTGCTCCAGAAAGATTATGAGATACATTGTCTTTGAAAGGAAAATCTGCACCATTACATAAATTTTAAATGAGAAGCATAGTTCTCTTTCCTTTTTTTTTTAATCTTTCTTTTAACAGAGAAATGAAAAAGGCAACTTCTCTAATGCCACAACATTCCATTTGATTATCCTGAAAACAGATTATCCTCTGCCCTGAAGAGAATATTCTCACATTCTTTAGTAAATCAGTTCCTCTTTTGAGATTAAGAAGATAGCTATGTCTTACTTTTTTTTTACAGAAAGGAATAGATGTTCTGTTTTTCAGCATGCAACTTAGTTCCAAGTTTGCCTGAAGTAAATGGTTTCTAGATTTATCATGCATCTCATTAAATATAGTTAAATTCTTCCATGTATTAAGTGATATTCCTTTGTGAAATACTGACTTGGAAAATTGCTGCAAGTTAGCAAAAACTGAAAAGGAAAGCAAAAGACCATGATAAGGATTCATTGACTGTAAAGGTGGATTTGAGAGACTCTAAATATGATTACAGGTAGGTAAGAAAGATTATTTCGTTACAGCTATGATTATGGTTATTGCTACATAACAAGTGACATAGCTTAGCAATTTTAAATTACTTTTAAACATTTCTTTTAATTTGGCTATTAGTAACATTTATGTGGTCATGTAGAACATGTCCCTGGCAATGGTTGTGTTATTAAACAATAATGAGTCAAAGTATGTTTGATGACTTTTTAAAATCATATTAATTTTGACTCACAGTAATGAAGAAGCATCTAGAAAATATTATCACCACAAATTTGGCCTTGATTTTTAAAATATCTTTGCTCTCTCAAATTTTTAGTGAAAAATGTGGTTTCTCTGACCCATTTCTTAAAATCTCCAGTGGAACTTTCTCTAGCACTTACTTCAGAATGCCACTGCTGCTTGAGTGCTGAGTGTTCACCAGCTTTTTTTTACTATTATTATTTTTTATTATTTGTGTTCCATGTCAGCATTCATTTATCTTAAAAAATATGACAGGATCATCTCATTTAAATCTTCCTGTAAATCCTATTCCAACAGGTGTTACACAACTTTATTCTAAAAAAAGAAGTTTAATGGTTAGGTTTGCATAGAGTTGAAGAAGGCCTTCAGAGCAAGTTCTTGCCCTGAGCCCTCAGAATCCTGGAGAAAACATTCCCAAAGCAAATCTGGAATACTGACTTAGCCAGCCTGAATTTCTTTCTCTCCTCATGTATATGCAATAGCAATTCATCTGGCAGGTATGGGCCATGAACCATGCTAAAGAATCTTCCAATTGCAGCAGAAATGCTCTATAATGAGTCCCATAAAAATCACTAAGTCTGACATTGGAAGGACATTGGGAATATTAAAATTGAGATTCAGGTGTCTGGAGAGCATGGGTGCACATTACCATACATTTCCCTAAGCCTGCAAACTATTCTTGTCCTGCTGCAATTTGCACAGTGCAGCAATTAATTGTGGATTATTTTTATAGGATAATGGTGAGCATAATCAGTCAAATTTAATTGACAGCCCACTGGAACTTAAGGAGATTTGATTTTTTTAGAGTTTTGAATTTTGGAAACCTCAAATTAAAGGCAGACAATTAAGATGGATACTGTCAAAGGCTGTCCAATTAATCACAATTTGTTTATCAATGCACATATCCTGTTGTACCAAATATAATAATGGCAAATAGATATTTTCTTACCACATTTTTTTAAGGTGGGCTTTCATTTTCTTTTCTGTTCCTCTAGCAATATTCACAATATTATGACTTGCCATGTTTTGTCATTCATGTATAACTCTGCAGCTATACATATTTTCTTTTTCTCTAATGTAATTTATGTGGGTAACATATATAATAATTATAAATTTCTATGAGAAATCTTTCTAATGCTTCATGAACAGAATCCTATCGAGCTCATGACTGAAATTGCATCTTTATTTCACCTACTACCCTGTTATTTATTTGCACTTAAGTCACAGAAACATGTAGAAGAAGAACACATGATAATTTGCCTGTTCCTTATTGCTTCCCCAAATCTTTGTCAGAATTAGTCTGTCACATAGATTGCAGTTATAAAGGTGCAGATGTTATTTTTTTTTTTTCCCTGGACTTTGTATTTGGGTCATGTGAAATAAGAATAATGGTAAACTGGGAAAAATGAAATGAATTCTGAATTGTGCAGTTCCTCAAACCACATGGGCTTCTCCCATCTACCTACTCATGCTCAAATTGATGAATAGTAAAAGATAACAAAAGTCTGATGATTTAATCAGCTCTAGAACAATCACTGGCATCACACTGCTCCCTTAAAATCATTCATGATCGCAAGAGACTTTTGACTGATGTTATCCCACTATGCTCTTTGACAGCATTACTATGTGAGGGGTGTGTCTGCCTGTGCCTCTGTGTTCATGCACATATCCCTAGCATGCAAAAAGATGAGAGTGGTTCCTCAAGGAATTTCCTTATTTAGATAGAGCTTTTTTGAAAAGGCATCTTACTTTTGAGAATGATAATTTCCCTGAATGTTTATTTTACCCAAACTGAAGTTATCCTGTACTTACAAAGGTCTGGATTGAATGGCACCTTTTTTGGCACCCTATTATGAACATCACGCTGCTCTGAATTTCTTTTATTTTGCCCTTTGTCGCTTTGGCTGGAACAAAGAGAAGGAGAAGGGCAACAGAACTGATGAAAGAACTGGGAGAAATATCTGTGCTGGGTGGCTGAGGACTCTGGGCTCCTCTAGATTGGAGAAAAGGGGGTGAAGGGTGATCTCATTGCTGCTTGCAGCTTCCTGAGGAGGAGAAGCAGAGAGGGAGATGTTGGGCTCTGCTTCCTGTGATATGGCACATGGGAACAGATTAAATCTGGACCAGGGAGATTTAGATCAGGAGACTTTTCTTCACCAAGGTGGTGGTCAAACACTGGGCCAGCCTGCCCAGAGAAGTGGTCAAAGTGCCAAACCTGCCAATGCTTAAGAACATTTGGACTGTGACCTTAACTACACACTTTAACATTTGGTCAGCACTGTCTACTGGTCAGACAGTCGGACTGGATGACAACTTGTAGGTTCCTTACAACTGAAATAATCTATTTTATTCTAAGGTCTTTACAGGTAAATCCAGACTAATGTGTCAGTTGGGACTAGGAATATGTTTTTGGATAAAATTTCCTGACTGACTGGCCTCAGTGACACATTTAGCAAAGATGTTTGGAGTGATTCACTCTGAAGATCCATTCTTTTGGGATGCATGCTCATTAGCAATGTTACTGCCTAGTGTCACTTCTGGCTGCTGAGAAACAAGGAGTAGGAAAGGTCAGGGAAGTGCAGTGAGTTCTCTGAAGGTAAAATATAACTGGTAGTTTGGGGGGTTTTTTTTATTTTTCCTCACTACAACTTTTGCGTTATCTCACTTCATAAATTTCTAAGAATTAACAGACTCAAATATTGAACAAAACAAGAAAAAGTGCTAAGACATAACTGAGTCTATGTGTAGGAATGTCAGTCTCAGGGTACAAGAGTTTCATCAGGGCTTTAAAAAGTGTTGGTAAAGGTATAGTTCCATCTCCAGAAAGAGAAGGCTTTATTTTCTACCAAAAAAAAGGAAAAATATAGAAATAGTAAAAATACTTTCTGTAATATTGGCTTAAAACATGGAGTATTAAAAGAATTCTTCCTGAAAGAAGAGGGACAGAGAACTGCAAGGTGACTGATGATACCAAACACAAAATTTTTTTAAAAAGCTTACTTTTTGCTTCCCTTCAAGATTTTAACACCTGGTTTCCCATGTTCCACACTGAGTGCAAAAGGAAAGACCCTTTCTACTTCATAAAAATGTCACAAGGCCTATTTGAGTAACAGCATTTTCCATGTGCTTTGAGACTAAACCTGTAATGCAGCTTTTATATCTGGATAGCTCATCTAAAGCTGTCCAAATCCAAAAATGAGCCCCAGTGCAATGTCGTTTACCAATAAAAATTTGCCAAGAAATTGGTTGTGAGTCCACTAGTAATACTTATGGTTTTCTGGTCTCAAGGAGAGTAAAAACCGTGTAGGTTTTTCTTGACTCTTGCCTTGATTCATGGCTGCCTGACCTTGTGTCAGAAATCTTTAAATATTGTATTTTACTAAAACCCTCAGAGTGCAGAAATCTACTTCAGAAAAGCGGTCAGAAAAGCTCCGGGAAATCTGGACAGACCTTAAGCTAGCATAAAACCACTTTTACCCTTTAATCTTGTTTTGGAATAAGACCAGAAAAAACAATACAAGCCACTGATTATTACAGGAGGAAATTATAAACATTTTGCAGTCACATCTGTCTTCTGAAACTATCTCACAGTTTCCACACACACTTAGTTCCAGATTTATACCATGTTTACATCATGTAATTAAAAACTTCTAATAAAGACAAGAGTCAGACAAGTCCATAAATCACATGCCTATGTAGTCCTTTCTAAGTCTGAGCAGTTTTTAAGAATTTCTTGCCAACAGGTGTCTCTGGAATTACCTGAAGTGCTCAGGGAACCAAAATATATGAGAACATGACAGGTATAGATTTCAAACAGGAGTTTCATTTTGCATCTGACACTGGAGGCTATGAACCAGTGCTGAGCAGAACCCACAGAGCAGCCAGAACATATGGGCCTAACATAATGTATGATAAGCCCTGATTTTAAATAACATTCCTCCAGGGCCTAGAAGAAAGCCCTATAGCAACACTCCTATAATGTTTCACTGCCACTTTTGTTGTGCATAAAAGCCTGTGTTTATGTCTATTAATCAACACAACAGTAGTAGTGATAATAACTAGAATTTGCAATGGAATTTGGGAGCTCCTTGTGAAAGAAACCTGGTAAAGGATATTAGAGTTACTACTGTGCTTCCTAACCTGCTGCAATGTGAATGGCGACAGATCCTCCAAATATCTCAGAAGTGGCAGAAGAAATCTCACAATTCCAACTTTCCCTGACAGAATGAGTGTGTAGGTTTATTTAGGAAAAGATGAGGAAAGTAATTTCTGCCATGGCCTGTTCAGATGTTTCCCCAAGTACTTAGCATGCCCATAAATGCCATGGCATGGACAACAAGATAATCTGAAACTCCACATTTTTTCTTCACCAGGTATTTCTCTTCAGTTTCTTGATTCAATCAGTCTGCTTAAAATCGGCCCATAACACACAAGAAAGTGTGAAAAATATCATTACAGCTATAACTCATTTCATATAAAGAACCTTTTTTTCCACTATGATTTCAAACCTTTCTGAAATCACATTTCCCCTACCATAGAAGAAACACTTCACTCTCAGTCCACTTCACAGAAAAAGAGGCACTTCCAACTAATTTGCCAGCACCCTATACCACCCAAAAATGCAGGAGGAGAAGAGCCAGCAGTGCTATTCCAGCTCCACAGGTCTCTTTAAAGAATTGAGGAACATAATTGTGTAACTCATATCTTGCAGTGGAACATATTAAAATACTGATTATTGGCTACCAAGAGAGGTTCCATTTGTCTTATTGTGACTTCACCACTGTGCAGACAAATGGCACTATTAGGACAGTATTCTGGAGTAAACACTTTCATCTTGTTTGTTGGGACCTTAAGATAAGGATGAGCCCGGGGTTCCAGCAAATGGTTTCTAAAGAATTCACATTAGTGAATATTAGAAGTTACAGAATCTTACCAGGAACTGGCAGAATGAGAAAGAGAATGTCTACCAAAATGGGATAATACTTCAGCCATCTGCCATCTAACCTTGTCAGCATTCTCATTTCAGCAAAACTCCCAAACCTTCACCCAGTAATCATATTGCATGCACATGGAATATTTCTGTAACTTCTGTAGAAATAATTACCACTCCAGATACAGTATTCTACTGGGTGTACATGGCTCTAGTTACAGATTCATGCTTTTCTGCCTACACTGCATCAAAAAAACACATTTACACTCACTGTAAGCATTTCAGATAAACATAAAGATACTGAGCTTCTTAAATCCTCTGCATACTCATCTCCAGCTTCTCATCCCTTATTTTCCTGAGATAACATATATTTTTCAGGAAGTTTAGATTTTTATTATCACTAGTAGCATGGATAGGAGTGATACAGATGTGATAAGCTGGACATCATGTTCAGCATCATTTCCTTGAGTAGATAACATGCATTAAATAACATGATGATAGAAGGCACAAAATGCAACGTGCAATTGTGGCAAAAATGGTTCAGTGATTGGCATTCCAGCAAAATAAATGGATTACACTTAACCAGCTGAGAGAGAGAACATTCTTACAGCCATGAAGGAAACAGGCTCTTCTATGATTACTGAATCATTGTAGTTATTTTAGAAAATAAAATTCTTTCTTAACAAATTATGTTCTAGGCCAGTTTGAATGGGGCTCTGAGCAGCCTGGTCTACTGGAAGATGTCACTCACCATGGCAGGGTGTTGGAAATAGGTGAGCTTTAAGGTCCCTTCCAACCCAACCCATTCTATGATTTTATGAAATATAAAGTGAATATTCAGTAGGTTACTGTCCCTCATCAAATGGTTTGTGATTTGCTACAAAAACCTTTTCAAAAATTCAGGTCTCAGTTCAGGCTTAAAACATCAAAAATCATGAGATCCCAGATTGTTGGTATCCACTGATGCCTGGGTCAGCATTCATTCCTGCGACTTCCAGCTCTCCCTATGTATCATTTTTAGTAACATTGAGCTAAAACAACAAGCCAAGACAACAACATGCACTTCAGCAGATACTTAGGCAATAAATTCTGACTGCAGCTCTGAGCAAATAACAGAATCAATAACATGATGGGCTCTTCTCCCATCTCCTACTCTTCTCCAAATTTACTCTCTTAATGAATTGGTATTTCAGCACATTCTTGCCTGGATGTTCGCACAAGACAACCACCACAATCTAAACCAGACCATGCAAAAAGGTTTGCAGGATGGATAATTCCTGCCTTTGTTTTCCCAGTTCTGCTTGCATGCTCTTACTGTGCCCTTTCATGCTTGCTCTGGGCATGTTCATTCCATTGTGTCTTAACCTAAGCCTGTTTAAAACTCTTTTTAGGATGCAGGTATGTAAATGTGCTCCCATGCCCTGCCCCAATCCTTCCAACCACAGATCTTTTGTTACTGTGCCCTTGTGTTTAAAGAATTGCAAATGGTAAAGAATGCACATAGGGAAATGATCACTGCAAAATTCTCAGTTCAATGCCACACAGGTATTCTAGCATTCTTAGATTATCTACCCCAAAAATCTAAACAACACAAATGGAACACAAAATGCTTTACAGGACCTTTAAGTGCTTGGTCACTGTTGTTGTTGCATTTAATACACTTGGAAAAGTATACCTACAAGAAATGTGAGATGTATAAAGGACCCAGCTGCTTAAAAGATAAGAATAAAATACTGCTCCATGTATAGGTGGAAAGCTGATGGATTACCATGGGAATTGTAGAGAGAATTAGCTTCAAAGTGTACAAATGAAGAAAAATGTCCCATAGCAAAGCACAACAATATACACATAAAGCAAGTAATGACTGTTATTGCCCAAGAGACATGACTGGCACTAAATGTTAGTGGAAATGGATCTTTACTTTCTCCTGTAAATCTGAATTCCTAATTAATACAAACCAAAAGCCCAGCAGAATCTTGAGTTCGTGCTTGTAAACCACCATGGCAGCATCTTTCAGTGCCTGACAAACACGCTTATTTTCTGTACAGCAGCTTCCACTATAAACAATAACTGCAGAGATTTAGAGGCCTAATTTCATTTAGAGGTGAGAGAGTTTCACGGCCTTTCCTTCCAGAAGAGACAAAGCAAGCAAAGCAAAGCTAGGAAGTAACAGAGGACATGCATTTACTCATACTTTTGTGCTGTTTTCCATAACAGAACATAGAGATGGTTGCGACGTGGACAGCAGTGCTCTGCAACACCACCTTAGGAAGAAGCCATGATTTCTCTTTCCTAATTTTAGATTATAAAAGAAGATCAGGAGACAAACTCCTTTAGATATTTATACACCAAAAGAACCATCTCCCTATGCCTTATTTTAAGATTCACAGTATTTTTTTTGTTTTCCCTGGGACCTCAAATACAACTTTGCCAAATGGATCCTAATACATGCCTAGTGGTGAATACCAAATCTTATTTGAGAATTTATTCTCTGTTAACAATAAGTACTCACTGAGAGTGTCCCTAACTTTCAAACTGCTTGTTGCTATTTTAGTGGAATCTTTACCTGTTTCAGTTAAAAGGAATAAATGTACAAGGGTTAGAAATGCTGCTGGAGAAACCTGTAACCTATATATTGATGATGTTGCATTCAATTTATTGAACAATCTTAGTGATGTTTAGTAGGGCAATAACTGGTCAATGAAAAATATATCAGCCAGGTTCTCTAAATCACATGCTCAAGTGTTTAGTGATTGGGAGCTTATTTTGATTTTTATTTTTGAACACTGACTTAGGAATTGCAAATCTACAGAACTGGGGTTGGTTGCAATCATGATATATGCAGGAAAAGCACAGAGGCATGGCAAATGTTTTGTCTTGTCAGCTTCCCTGAATAATGTTTACAGAGACATCCTTCACACACACCACCTTCCTACTGACTCTACTTAGGAAAAATCCAATGAGCTACAAAAAATCTGCCATTCTGTAAATGGAATCAAAACCCATTAAACACCTGTAAGAATGAATTATTTTCATGTAAATTTAGGGGGGAGGGTGTTAATTTGTGTGTTTTGGGGATCTCTTGAATTTTGTTTTGTTTTATAGGGGTTTTTTTAACAAGAAATTCAAGTTACAGAAAAATAAATAAATAAATAAATATTGTAGGTTTGGTTGTTTTGGTTGGTTTGTTTTGTTTGGTTTTTTTCCCTAGAAAAACAACAGAAAAAAACACCAAAACAAAAAACACAAACCACAATGGCAGAATTCAATTTGCCAAAACAGAGATTTCCTTTCATAAGGGAATTTTACGTTGTTGTAAATGGAAATAATTAGTTCTCTTTCTTGATATTTAATAAAGAAAATAAGTTTTTAAAAATACATTATTATATCATTATTAAGTTGCCTTATATACTGTACTTGTTACGGGTAAATGTTCATTACAACTTTTGCATTGGCTAAGCAAATACATTTTAATCTACATAATTCTTCCTTGTTTGTCAAGAAGAAGCACGCATCACTTTTAAACTCTCTAATCCTTCTTTCTTTACGCCTGGGTGGCAAATGCCTGTGTCCTAAAACGTATTTTTCAGGGGTGCTGCCTGGAAAAGATATGCTCTTCACAAATGGCCTGTTCACTGCATGGTGAAATCAAGAGGAATGTTTTTTTCTCCCATCAGCTTCAGACTCTTGGGTAAGAGCTGCATTCTCAAAGCACGGTTTGGAGATATATGGAAATCTTATTGACTGCTGGGATTCATGTGACTAATACCCATACACACTGACTTGAACACTTAGGACTAAGTCATTGATTTTTTTGCAGCACGCTTGGATTATAAACTGCTGTAGGATTTCAGCACCCCATGTCAAGCCTTATACCTTAGTATTAGCATATTTTTCTGTCCTTTGTTAAATCAAATAGATTTTTTTTTCTTTCTGGCTATCCAGCTGCTTCAACTTAAAGCTATGATTCCCTCATGGGCTTCAGCTTGCTATAGATTTTCTTAAAAATGTCAACAACCTCTTTGCCCTGAAAAAATGAGCTTAGGCAAGATAACCTTTGCACAGACAAAGCACCTGTATTTGCTGAACCTCAATACAGTATCATCTGTACACTGCACTTTAGGAAACCTCACATGTTTTTCTTTTGTTCTAGACAAAATAAAAATAAAAAAACCTCAGAAAATACTGTGTTTTGTTTAAACTGCATAGGAAGTTTTAGAGTTTGAAACGATCAATCGGTCCCTTCTTATTTCATTTTTTTTCTCTGTTTCTCTATGTAAGCAAAAGTATGATGAAAATAGCCCAAATTTCCCCCAAGTTCAGTTTGTTAAATCTCTGAAACCTGGAAGATTATTAATGAATAACAGTTGGCATACTTAAATCTGATATTCAGTCAAAGAATCCCTATTGCCCAGGTATACTGCTCACAGAGAGGTTAATAATGATATAAACCATGAGGGGAATGATCCCATACATTAATAAACATAGAAGCAACTGAAGTCTAGCAGCAGTGGATGTTGCAGAAAAAACATAGCCCACTCATCCCAAACATTACAACAGAGAAAGCTGTGGCACTGACGGAAGGCTGTCTTCATGCACAGACAAATTTATTCTACATAAAAAATTGTCATTTACAGAAAAATAAACTTGGAAAATACTATCCACATTTACAGTGCTTTCTTAGCTTACAACATCTACCTCTCAGCAGTGTCAAAAAACATGTCTGCATGAATAGCTTGGGTTTTTTAGTTTGGTGGCCAAATCTACAAATCACAGAGGAACAGTGCAATTTTTAACAGTACTCATGTACGAATAGTTGAATTCTGTTTAGAACTGTGAACACCTTCAGACTGCCCAAAACTAACATTTTTTCCATGATGAATGACACAGTCACAAACATTTTTAGCCTACTAGAAGCAACATGTGTTCCAAAGTCTTGCATTCAGCCTTAGTTAACATCCTTATGATAACCTTAGGTGACTTCATCCCATTATCAGTGCATCTGACGTTAGAGATTTAATTTTTTTGTTTGTCTAGCTTCTTGTTAGGGAGATTATCAGTTAGCTCTGCTTTAAAATACCTATTTGACAAAGCTGAAATATGGATTGCTTTTGGAGTCTGCTGGATATGGAAGGAAAATCTTTACAAAATGCTGACGTGCATCTCTGATAACATTGACAAACACAATTTATGTACAAAGACATTCTAAGCAAAACAGAGGGGATAAATCACAGGTCATGAATTCTTTTCAGTTTCTTTAAAAAATATACAAAAATACAAATAAAATAAGGCTATGGAAGGAATAAGTGCCCAACCAGTGATTTTAGCCTTCTATCACTTACCTTGTGTTAATTTATATTCCCCCCAGACCACTATAAATAATTAAAATCTAACAACTAAATATTAATTCAAGACATTTTTTGCTTTTTCAAGTTTAGCTGAGATTTTAAAAACAAAAAATGAGAATGTAAAACATCAGTTCAATGTAAACTGAGCATCAAAA
Organism: Geospiza fortis; assembly: GCF_000277835.1. Classification (NCBI taxonomy): domain Eukaryota; kingdom Metazoa; phylum Chordata; class Aves; order Passeriformes; family Thraupidae; genus Geospiza; species Geospiza fortis. The sequence goes on from NW_005054365.1 coordinate 546,626, forward strand.
CCTGAATTTTACTACTGGGTTAAATTGAAGGAGAAAGGAGTTGTATTTTATTGTAGTGGATCACTAATAAATAAATAAAAAAAACAAAATTAACTTCTAACTATAATAACGTTGGTGGAAGTATCAAGCGTTTTTGTGCAATGTTTTACAATTAGAAAATAATTCTGTATTTACTGAACTTTGATAATCAAACTCCTCCCCCTTTTTGAAAGAAAAATTCTGGTTCACAAGTCAGATAGTATTTGCATTCTGTTCTTAAGAATTATATAAAAATATGCCTTTTTGATAAATGGAACATTTATAGAACATAATTTCTTCATGTCCCATGTGAAATTACTACTTGGAAGCACCCTGAAAGTGGTTTTTAAATAATAATATGCTATGTAAAACTGGATAGACAAAGAAATCTATGGACATAAGTTTTTTGCAAATAAGAACCCTACCCATAAGGCAATTTGTCCTAGATTCAAAATCCACTTGTAACAAGATAAACTAAAGCCATTGGCACTACTTGTGCCCAAAAGTAAAGTTACCATTCTCTGGTTAAAATAAAAATATATAACTTGGATGCTGACATGATCTTCAGTATTTTACATGATCAGCAGAGAACTGTATGCGAGGGATTCTGGCATAGCATTGCTGAAAATATATAAATGGATGGATGGATAGGTGGATGGATAGATAGATAGATAGATGATAGATAGATATAGATAATATAGATAAAGGATAAATGATAGATAGATAGATTAGATAGATGATAGATAGATAGATAGATAGATAGATAGATAGATAGATAGATAGATAGATAGATAGATAGATAGATAGATAGATAGATAGATAGATAGATAGATAGATAGATAGATAGATAGATAGATAGATAGATAGATAGATAGATAGATAGATTAAAAAAATCCTGGGAAGAAAAGGTCTAACTTGGTAGTTATAGATCAGAAATCTGTATTTTGCCAGCCATGAAAATTGCTGCCTTCTAATCTTGATCTTCCATGGATCAGGGTTGAGAAACAGAGAAGGACAACTATAAACTTTGATCAATATTCCTATCCAGACATTTTGTTCAGATGACTATAATCTGTGACACTCCAGCCCTAAGGGGAAGAGAACAGGCAAGACTCATAGGTGGTCATGGTTGAAAGGAATGACTAAAGTCAAAGGATTCGCGAAACCTTAAAAATCTTAAAAAGATTAAAAAAAAAAAAAAACTTAAATTGATTTAATGAGTAAATTCTATACTTGGCATGGAAATTAGTCCCTGACCTCCAGTATCAGTGCACAGCAGTGGGTTTGGATAAAGGGATAGGGTGAAAGAGGACAGGGAGGGGGATGGATTAAATAGAGGGAGAGAGAGATAAAAGAAAGGAGGAGGTCACCACTCCTGTCTCCAGCATCAGTCCAGCTGATGCGATACCAAGAGTCTTGGGGCACATGCACCAGGGCTTGGTGGGACACCTTTCATACAAAGGTTTCCCTGTCCTGAAGATAATTTTCTTAATTTCTAGGCAAATCATTTATCCTGCACAGTCCTGCTCTAGACCTTTCTGGAAATGGGTCACTGGGGTTTGAGGTCTTTGGTGGCCTTGATCTCTACAGCCCATGCCTTCTTCTTGATCTCACTCCTGCACTGTCTCTGTACTGTGTTGTGTTTATCTCCAGAAGCTAAAACAAAGTTATTTATATCAAAGAAATTTTGTCCTCCTTCTGCATGGCTCCTTCTGCAGCCATGTCCTGTCCTTTCTCACAGCCTGTTGTTACCGACCATCCGTAGCTGGCTCAACATCCATCTGGCTATTGCTGTTTGAGACACGCAATAACCCCTTCATCCTTTCTAGGCTTCTATATAATTTTTCTACCTTGGAAGAGAGATGACAATAATGAATAATTTCTTACCAGCTTCATTTGGCTCATGAGCACATAGTTGCCAAATGCAGATTTAGCTACAGTACACTCTGTAGGTGGCCAACAACAAAAATCCAGACCAAATTGTTACAATGTGTTGAACACAGAAATGAGATGAATCAAGGCTTGATTTTTACAAGGTATTTTTTGTTTCCTGTTTCCTGTTTAACTTTTACAATCATTTGGAAATTGTTCCTCAGATAAGCATAGTTTTCACATTTGTATTTGCCAGCTCTATGGGAGACTGTTGTTACCAAATTGTCAAATTAAAATTACCTTTGGAAGACTTCCCTGCTCCCAGTCTACTTTCATGAGTTGGAAGTGTCCTCAGTAAATATTGATGGCCATTAATTTGTAATTTAGGGTAGAAAGACTGTTACTTCAAGCAATGGAAGCAGAACTGGCAAATTATTATCTGTCATAAATACAGTAACCTTGGAAAGTTGTAGAGCCATCACAAAGACAACTCTCAGGATGAAAAAAGACTTGGTATTAACGAGAAGCAGAGAACCATCAGTCTTCCTAAGAGATAGACACAGATTAATCTGCTGTTCAGTGGTTCATAGCAAATCAGGGGACGTCTACCTTTCTTTACAATAAGAATGCTACTCCCTCTACTTTTTAGTAAACACAGATTAACCTCTTCTTTCCTGAAGTGGTAAACTCAGTCTACCCTTCCTAAACTCCAATTACTATCTTTTAATTTTATTCTATTGCATTTTGTTGTAAAAAAAAAAATCAGTAAATATTATATTGGCTAAGGGTTTTGCCATTTATTTTAAATAGATTAAGTTAATAAATAGGGATCTTATTGTATTTTGATAGGAAGAAATGGCAGTTAATTTTTTTTAATTCATACAGCTTTTTTTCTTTTTAATCTTCTGTTGAACTATTTCACTTATATCTTCCATGTATCACTTCAATCAGATCCCTTGTGAACACAACTTAATAAATAACCACATAAATGTTCATATAATATTTTAAAGTCCAGGAGTACAACTGAAACTTTCAAACTGTTCTTTACCAGTTTTATGTTAAGTTCTTACAATTCTGTTGGCTCAGGGTTGATTTGAATTTGTCCAGAGGTTTCATCAATTTTCCACTGGAAAATAAACCTGGAACCCTGAGGTGTTTCCACATTATTTCATTGTCATATGTACTTTGGAACATTTAAATTTCCCAAATTTTATTTGACTAATTTTATTTTTATATCTTCCTCAGTAGCCCAGCACTTTTGCTAGACATTCTAACTATGTGCATGAACACAACTGTTTTGCAGAGTTTTCTCAAAAAAGTGTGAAAACACTGAAAAGCTAGCTTTTCCAAGGTGCAAGATGAAATTGAGCTCTTGTTTTATTCCAGCAGTTATTGTTGCCTATTGACACTCAGCTATTTTTTCCCATGATTTCTTCCCTTCTGACCATTTAATTCTGAGAATACTCTCTATATATTAAGTAAGTTTCATTCTGATTAATGCAATAAGAATGCTCTGTCTGGGTTTTTTAAAATATTTTTGCCTAAGCAATGCAGTAATTTGGAAATTATCATAAAAGAGATAAAAGAAGAAAATAATAGAAAAAAAGAGAGGAAAGGAAAGGAAAGGAAAGGAAAGGAAAGGAAAGGAAAGGAAAGGAAAGGAAAGGAAAGGAAAGGAAAGGAAAGGAAAGGAAAGGAAAGGAAAGGAAAGGAAAGGAAAGGAAAGGAAAGGAAAGGAAAGGAAAGGAAAGGAAAGGAAAGGAAAGGAAAGGAAAGGAAAGGAAAGGAAAGGAAAGGAAAGGAAAGGAAAGGAAAGGAAAGGAAAGGAAAGGAAAGGAAAGGAAAGGAAAGGAAAGGAAAGGAAAGGAAAGGAAAGGAAAGGAAAGGAAAGGAAAGGAAAGGAAAGGAAAGGAAAGGAAAGGAAAGGAAAGGAAAGGAAAGGAAAGGAAAGGAAAGGAAAGGAAAGGAAAGGAAAGGAAAGGAAAGGAAAGGAAAGGAAAGGAAAGGAAAGGAAAGGAAAGGAAAGGAAAGGAAAGGAAAGGAAAGGAAAGAAAAAAACATCTCAGCAAAAAATGACACCTATTGCAACCTACAGCCTGGGTTCAAAAGCACACAGTCCAAATTGAGGATTAGCTTTCCTTCAATTTGTAGAAGTTTAGTTTTGGGGTTTTTTTGTCGTCGTTTTTGTTTTGATTTGTTTTGTTTTGTTTTATTCTAGACTTGAGGCTTTTGCTGGTGTTGATGAGATTTTTGTAAGTAAAAATTGTATTTCAAACATTTTTTTTAAGGGGAAATATATCTCCCATCCAAATAGACTTAAATATTTAAAGAAAGTAGTTCAAAAATTTAGCGGTTCTAACGTGACAAATACATTCAATAAAAGAAGAAAAGGAATGTGGGGGTGGGATTTATTAAAATATAGCAGAAATCAGTTTTTTTATTCTGGCTTCCCAGTTTATTGGTCAACATATTAAAGACTTTTCCTATGTTTCCTGTTTTTCCTTTTTTTCCCTGTTTTTCCTCTTTTTTTCCTTTATTTTCAAAGATAAAGTAGGGCTTCAATGATAATGTGGAAGTTGATTAGCCATCTTGCAGGATTGTTTTTCCACCATAATTTTTTCCTGATTTAATCTACCTTAGACATTTTTGAGAAAGCTCATTTTCTCTGTGTAAGATCCTACTATGCCTGGAAGACTTTGTCTTTTTAACAATTTATGTCCTGCATTTTATGCCATCTCTTGAAGGAGAACTATGATAAAATAATGTTATATAATTTAGGTATAAAACAAAACCAAACTGCCTTTAGAAGGATGTGTTTTGTACTTTAACAGTACCTGTGAGTGTCTATAGTCATAAATATCCATCTGAGGTTCAGAGACCTGTGAACCTTTGTTATCAGCACAACTGAACAGAATTTATGGAACCCACAGAAGGATGTTTGAAGTATTGACACTCAGAATCTGTGTTTCTGCCACAGACCTCCTGCATAGCATCTTAATATCACTGCTGCTCTTCTCCAACACTAAATGTAGCATTATTAGGTATCACACCCACAAAACAAAAAAAACTGTATTTTTTTCAAATATTTGACTTTAATCAAGCCAATAATAATTTCATATTTGCTGCATGACTACCCGAAGTCTTTAATCTCAGTACCACGTTTATACGTCAACATGATAGTATAATAAAACTCATTTAAGTCATTTAAAGCTGTTGAATTGTCAAAATGTTGCTATGTAAAGTCATGAGCTCCAACAGCTCCTGTAAGGCCCTTAGAGCCTTACAAATCCTTGCACATTATATCTCTATACATAAAATTCTAATAAACATTCCTTTGTTGAGTAGCTCTACAGCAAGTCAGAGTGAAAAACTGTTTAAAGCTGCATTTTCACCTCTTAGAAAAGCTCTACCAAACTTTTATTGTTTCTTATTCTTGTGATTCAAACCACTATGTATTATATTCAGCTTGATGGACTCCCCACGAGTTCACTTTAAGCATTTCAATCAGCAATTTCTCCAGGCATAACAGAAATGTCTGTTAAAATATTTATATAACTTTACCACCTCAGTGATAGAGGCAAGAATCTGACTGTAACTGTTAATACAAGAGGAGATTTAACAGACTAGTGTTTCACATCCATGGAGTGTTGTAATGCTTTCTTACAATGGGCTAGAATTACGTCCTGTTTTATTTATAATCTGAAGTAAAATATGCTTCACACTGATAGCACAATTAAAGTTCTAACAGCCAAAGGCTCTTCCTACTAATTTAACCCTAAAAAAAAATCTTTTTCTACGCTTTATTGCCAAAGCTCATGAATGGACTATTCTTTGCTCGCATGGATAACAATCCTGCTAAGAATCACAAAATTCTGACTGTAGTATTAAAATGCTTCTGACACCAACCACTGGAGCAGCAAATAGCCTGAAATTTGGCAAACCCTCTAGACCTGAAAACTTTTTCAGGAATCACTTAGCCATCTATATGCTTGTGCATGACAAGTAATTATTCAGAAATGCATTGTATTTTTCCTTAGAAGTAGCTGAGAGTCAAGGATTTCAGAGCTGCCTGCCAATACTCTTCAGTCTTATAAATATCAGTAAATGCAAAAGAAATAAGCTTGTCTTTTTCTCTAAAAAATAGTCTCAGATGTTGATCTTCTGTTTTGCTTTTTAAAAATTATTTTATTTTTATATTACACAAAGATAGCTGTCTCTTCTTCCCTCCTCCTCACCTCTCATTACAGGAGTGTCTTGTCAAAATTATCACATCAAGGCATGAGGAGATGTGTGGCTGCTGTGTCATATTTCTGCAACCAACACAGGACTTTCGAGGTTGAAATCTCTAAACTTGCTATCAGCCCCCTCCTCCAGTCAGCTGAACTCCCTTTGAGCATCCTCCTGATCCTCATCCCCTGAGGAATGCTACTCACACCCCACGGCCAGTTAAACTCAATCAGTGACCTGCCCCTTTAGGCTCGACAGTCCTGCCGGTCCTCAGCCCACTCCTAACTCACTTCATCTTGACATCCAAGTAGAAAGATATTGTGCCAGACTGCCAGAAGCCTGGCTGGTGTCAAGGTGAGCCTTCAGACCAAGGTGAGCCTTTTCTTCATCTATCTGCTGTCAACAGATCTAATAATTTCTACCACACTGGTCTAGAATAATTTAAGCCTGGTAAATCCATGGTAGCTGTTCTCAGTCACTTTCCTGTCCTTCATGTGTCTGGAAATTAGTTTCCAAGGTCTGAGATGAAACTAATCAACCTCTAGTTCCCTGACTAAGAACTAGGCAGGGAATCATTCTTTGTCTTTTTTGGGGCATGGCACAAGTCAATGGACAATTGCTGACATCTTATCCCTCCTACTTCAAGGCAGAATGGATCAGACAGATCAGATATCCCTTGTGCTCACTGACACAGTGTGAGCACAATAACATTCAGACTGCCCAATTTGATCAGGCTGGATTCCAGCTCTTACTCTGGAACTTCAGTCTCTGTGGTAGACTTTGTACCAGTTGAAGTTTTTCCTACTGTTTGACATATAAACGGAGTAGAGCTTAACTTTCAGGGAAATTCTGTGTTTCAGGGGGAAAAAAATTAGAAAAATACTTTTATACTTGTATCCAGAGTCTTCACCAGTCTTTAGTATTTCCTCACACTCACAGATCATTGTCATCACAAAATTCCTATACTATTTTCCCTGCTGTTTATTGGGAGTTTTTTCCTGTCTCACACAAACCCATTCAAGATGCAATCTAAATTTTTTTGTCCTGCAGTTTAAAATGTCTACAAATCTTGTTGGGCACACTCATTTATTTAGAAGTTTATAAAACTGCACTAGACATTTATAAGATGATAGTTCCCATTCATATAATGCCACAGTTAACACCTTGGCTAACACTACAGTGGTCCTTTTCTGCTGGCAAACTCAAAGAAATATCTTCAAGAATCAGAAGAGGAGAATCTCCAAGATTTTCCTTTGTTAATAATTTCTTTCTCTTTTCTGTGATTTTGATAATGATCATATTTTATCTATTTCATATCATGCCTTTTACTGTCATTTAAGTTGTACCAGTGACCTATCAGCTCAGAAACTTGAGGAATTTAAATCCTTTTAGATTGAATTGTTCTGTGTTCTGTTTAAATATTGTATCCAAAGAAGCAATTTTTGTAGTCTAACCTTATTGGTAAGACTCCCAAAAGCTCATTTTCTTCAGTCATGACACTCTGAATGGCCTATGTGTCCAAGTTTAGGAATTTCCACCAAGAAGGTGTTGTTAGTTGGCAAAAGACACATATATTAATCCTGTCAGTGTCACTACTGCATTACAAGACAGATGTTGGAAAAGAAAAATATGTCATGTGAGAGGAGGAGTTAATAAGCCTCTGATAATAGGCAGGTAAGTCCTTAGAATTTGCCCATAATAACTAATGCAAAACAAAAATCTCTAAAAATATAGGTTGTAGTCTAATTTTTTTTTCAAAGCAAGGGATATGTCAAAGATTTTGGGGGATATGTTTTGGACTTTTGTTTTTCTGACGCATCACATTGTGATATCTTATGGTGTTATTCACATCATTGCTTCTCACATGTACAAGCGTGTTCAACAAAAAAAATTCTATGTCCCAAATATTATATCAACTATAAAATAAGGCTTGTAGGAGCTTTCTAATATCAGAAACACATCTCCTTCCTTTTGATTTAGAGAAAAACCCAGCTGTATATTTTCCTCCCTGACACTCTTTTAAGTGAAATACAATTCTCTGTATGTCTCCCTGATTACTCAGAATTGATCAAGGTAGGATAAAACTGTCACTTTATCAATGGCAATAGGGAAGAAAATTTTGTGAGAGGGGTAGAAAGTAGGGTTTGTCTTCTTCCTTTTTTTTTGCATCACAGTAGTTGTTTTTACCTTTTGGATCTCTGTATGAGCCACTTTTTCCATCTTCAGACTTTAAGGAATTTAAATGCAATTGAAAGCTGGGAACATTTGGTTTTATTACAAGTTTTATTTGTTTTCTACACTCAACAGAAGGTCCAAAAAAATTTTTAAAAGGCATTTTTAGCCTTCTGATCATGCATAGCTGAAGTTAGAACCTACCTGGTGGTTAAGTCATGATACTTCTTGCAATAACACCAGCAGAAATAAATCAGAATTAATCTACCTGCTAAGCAATGATTGGTCTCCTATTGAAGGTCTGTTTTTCAAAAGATCAACTGAGCTCCACAATCTAATGAGAACTGGTAAAGTCCTGTTCAAAAATCATGTTACTAAGACTCATCAAAAGTCCAGAATTGGAAACACAGGGAAAATAGTTAATTGATTGAATACTCTTTGTTGGTAAGGATAAAATGTGATAACTTCAGCCCAAAAGCCATGGGGAATCTGAACCATACTCTGCAGAATGATTAATGTTGTCTTGCTAAAAGTAACACTTTCAAAACTTATCCAAACCCACAAATATTTCCTGGCATGATATAATTTATGTGAAGATGCAACAGCAAATGTACTCTTTGATATTAATGCAGAATAAATGCAATATCCATCTGTAAATTCATATCTTCATTATAATAGATAATATTTAGCTTATCTAGGAAAGATAAATTAATTTCAGAATAAAACTAAGAAAATTGTATCCTAGTGCAATACCTGATAACATGACTGTTGTTACTAGGTTTTCAAAGTTATTTTAAACAGGTATTTTGAAAGAAAATGCAGAAACAGACTTGGTGCTCTCCCAGATTATAATGCAAAAAAAAATATTATTTTCTGAATTGCCTTACCTTCAGAATTACATGGAAGTGTAGAAGGCAGGAAAGAAAGAAAAATATCAGGGAGAAAGAAAGCTCAATGGCTCAAGGAAAAAATGCACAGAAATCTGAAAAGAGATAAGAATGTGTTCACATTTTGCACCAGCTTTCTTCTGGTCATCCCTAAGGGTTTGATTTTAAAGCGGGATAAAACAGCCTCATCTATACCCCAAGGCTTGTAGGTGTCTTCGTGGGTGTAAGTGGACTAAAGAGGCACAAAGACGCCAAGAAAATCTGTTTCTGTACTGCAAAGAGAGATTAATTCCTGTTGAGTAGAGCCTACTTCACTTAGCCTGATAACATTGTGTCCCTTGGTTGCTAGGAAAAGGGAGAAAAAGAGCTGTCATAAACAAGCAAGCAAGCACCTAGCTTGGTAAGTCAAGATATCATCTCCCTTTATGAAGTTACACTGACATCCTCTTCTGCAGTAAAGAAAAAACAAAGTATTTTCCAAACCATGCAATAATACTGATTTTGCTCCCCCTTTTTTAATGAGGACTTGGCTCCTCAAAATGTAACAACATAGAATATCATTTATTTCAAACAGCGATAGAGTTTAATCATCTGGAATAGACCCAAATAATTTGAAACAAATCCAGTTTATTTAACTCAACCAACAAGTTCTGGAATATTTTGAGGGAAAAAGATACATAGTCATACTAACCAGATCCTTGTGTAATTATCTGTGTTATAGAATCTAAACAACTTCTAGCTTATCCTCCAAACTGTGCCTCCAGGAGTGTCTTTTTCTTCCTCTTTACTTCTGTCTTTAGGAAAAGACAAAAAAATCTTCAAATCCCATGTCAGACCCAGACACTTCTAAGTGCCCTGATACTTACAGTCACCTCTTTCTTCCTAGCAAGTTTCTCACAGAGAGAGATGTGAGTTCAAAGAGCTCCACAGGACACTTAAAAAAGAAAAGTCCTTAAAACACTTATGTAGTGTATATACATGGACCCAGTAATAAAAGAGTCAGTTTATGGAAACTTTGCCAAATCTAGAGTGGCCCTGCCAATCTTTGCCTCAGGCATGCTGATTGCTTCAAATTTCATCAAATTTGTCAGCTGCAGAACAACCTTTCAATAGAAGACCATCAAAAGTAGTTATTTTTTTAAATACAAGCCAAAACTTCAATTCTGTTTCATGAAGTCCTTGTATTCTGCTGGTTCTTAACATGCTAGGTGGTGTTCTAAGCAATCCACAGGGAATCATCCTCTGATGATTCGACGCCTTTTACATGCAGGATGACTTAAACAGTCCAGTCCAACAGTGCAGTTTAACTCCCACCAAGAAAATCACATCTTTCCTGGCAGGCTGGGCAGCTCTCGGTGGTAGCCCAGCTCCTACATCTTGGTTAAACAGCCAGCAGCCAAGGGTCACAGATCTGAGGACCCAGCCATGCAGCAGGGAATAGGACCACACAGCACTGGCTAACAGGAAAGCCTGACTTCCTGACTCTCTAGTTGACTGGCAAGTTGCATAGAGCAATTCCTGAGAGTTATTGAGTTGTAAGAGTTGAAAGTGCAGTGGAGAAGGATTGGGCACTGCTGTCAGAAGAAAAAATATGTCTTGAGCAGGAGGGAATACTGTATAGAAAAAGAAAAAAGGGTATTTTGGAGGTCTGCCAGTGTGGAGAGCACAGAGTTTAGAAGGCAGAGGAATATTGACATCAAGGAATCTGCAAGAGAGAGGGGCATACCAAACTGGATTCTTTTGACTGTTTCTCACCATTCTTTCACTGAAGTTATAACACAAGAGTCCTACAACAATGGGTGGGTGAGATACTAATGGATGTCGGAAAAGCAACTCACTTCAAAACAGCTGCTTAACTGTTGCTGCATTGGTTGCATTTGTTTGACTCATCTCTGAAGGATTTCTGCCATGTGCAACTGTGGAGGAATCTCAAAACTCAGAGACTGACACCTTGAAAATGTGCAATACACTGATTTTTGTTCAAGATAGCGGCCTCTTCAGCAGGGAATGCTGCCATACTCTAGGGGATAGGTGCAGACTTCCATATCCCTGTGAACTGTGAGTGTCCCAATCCTTTTTGCATGGTCTCGATTATTTTCCTTGTTCACAAATCTCAGTGTGTCCATCCCTCACAGGAGGCTGCTCTTTTTGAGTGAGAAGAGGAAGCTGAAATCATCAGTGACTCACCCTGACAACTGCAGCACTCAGTTAACCCCCCTGTTAAGGCTTATGTGTGATATGGCTGACTGCAAGGGGAATTCTTTTGCTTCGAGGCTTCTTTCTACCAAATAATCACCAAAAAAAAAAAACAAAAAACAAAAAACAAAAAAACAAAAAACAAAACAAAACAAAAAAAAAAACCAAAAAAAAACCACCAAAAAAATAAAACAAAAAAACAGCAGTTGACAAGAAAAATCAACAACCCTTAAGTTTCTCAGTAGAATGGAAAAAGTGGAGGAAAAAACCCTCCATAAGGTTAATTTTTCAGGTCCTCTCATGATAATAGGATATTCCTACCACTTGGGCAGTCAGATCTGTTGACTGTCTGTACATACTAAAAAATTTTGTGACTTTTTAAATCTCACACTCTGAATGATGGTTGTTTCAAACCAAGGTATCCTACAAGATGGGTTTGAAACATGCAGCATTTTCTAATATATATGCTGCTGCTGTGCCTGCTGCTGCTGAACATATCACTTTTTTATTTAGTTGCATTCAAGCAGAAGTTAAAAAAAGGTTTTATGTATAACATTAAAGAAAATTGAACAAATCTCACCCTGATAATGTAAATCACAATAGGAGAGTGAAAAATCAAATCTTCCTCATTGTCCAGTGGATATCAACTTTGTTCAGGTCTTTGAGATATTTTTGCTCTACGAACAAATAAAGGATGTGGAAGCCACAATTACAGGCTACTTAAAATCATGGGGTAATTTAATTTCTACTTATTTTTCCCCCCACTGGCTGTTAATCATGAGACTGTGCATTTCCAATACTTTTCTAGTTATTTTCTGCATGCTGAGAGGTCAAAAATATGTCCTGAGATAATAATACAAAAAAGAATGGTTTTGTAGTCCAGATGAACACTTTTATCCTCAAGCTGTGAGAATTCAGGAAGGAAAAAGTAGCATGAGATTGTTATAATTTTATGCTATTTTTATACTTTATGTTCTATTTCTCAAGATAGACAAATTGAAGATCTATATTCACGTGTTAAAACAAAAGACAAATATATCTATTTCTCATACTTTTTGACCATTCTTGGGCTGAAATGCATAATAAGCAGAGAATTATGAAAATCCCCACCCAACTTAATGTAGAATATTTCATATTTCATAGATATTTCCTCTCTACTGTAATCTTACAAAATATTACAAAGAATATATGTTACATTATATTAGCTCTTATCCTGCATATGCAAATAAATCCAGTTCTTTGCGGTTTGTTTGTTTGTTTGTTTGTTTTTAGTTTGGTTTGGCATGGGTTGGGTTTTTTGGTTGGCTGGCTGGTTGCTTCGTTGCTTGCTTTTTTGGTTTGTTTGTTTGTTTGTTTGTTTGGGGGGTTTGTTTGTTTATTTTTTCCAGAAAGATAAAGAACTTCTGCAGGTTTTCCTCTTCTTTGGTTTTGATTAGTAGATTGCATATTTCCCATTAATAGGATTTGGATTTGCGTGTTATAAAAATCAAATTACTTCTAAGGCATACTTTGCAAGTATGAAAAGCAAATTAGTTTGTTCTCCAATATTTATATAAAAGTCTTTCGCTTAGGTGAACACAATTACATTATCAGTCCATAAGAGTATTAAAATTTTCCTTCTTAATAACACCTTTGAAACTTCTGTCCCAATACTTTGATTGGGATTTGTGCAGTATTCCTGGTAAATGAGACACAGGTAACCTAGAGGTGAAGTACATACACACTCTTTGACTTGCCACATATTCTGGCAAAAAAATTAAGAGAAAAATATTTAGAAACTGTTGTCATTTACAGATTTTATACAGCACTGATATTTAGGAAATATGAGTTCCATAAGTAAATCCTGTCAGGCAAAGAGTTGGAGTTTATTTTTTATTATTTTTAAAAACTTAAATAATTAATAATTTAATCTCTAAAGCCAGGGAAAACAGCAGCTGAGGTCTTTTATAAGAATGACCAGTGTACATCTTTTCACAGAGTTTCCTGGAATAAGTTTCAAAGATAACTTTGCTACATTTTGAGAATTCAGCTGGGAATATACAACACCGCAATTCAAAGAAATACTCCTCTCAGAGAATGTAGATTTAAGGTTCACTCCTATCTCCATTGTTCCCCTAGAATACAGTTAAAAAATCAACCCTCAGCATCCATTGCTGTGTGTTTGATTTCCTTTCCTCAAGTAATGACTTTAAAGATTACTTCAGGTCTGTAATTCAACTTGAAAGTATTAATCTACCTGCACATGAACACATGGATTAAATAGCAAAGGATAATAGAACTTCCTGATCTTTCAGAGGCTGTGAAAACCACTTGCTTCTTCCCTTTGCTCTGACACTTCATGCTTTCTCTTCACAAGTATGATGGCATTTACAAGCAAGGATTCATTAGAAGCACATATGTGAATTTGAGTACTCAAATTTGCCAGCAGTATAAGATGTAAGGGACCAGTAGATCTTTATCACTTTCTATTATTCTGACAAATCTCTCTGAGCAACATGAACAGATGTGGAGCAGTTTTAGCATGAGAGGGCCAGGTACCTGAACAGCCAAAAATCTGTGTACTGAAATGAGTTGAAATATGGATATTATCTCAAAATGGGGAAAGCTCTCACCATTGTCTAAGCTCTTCCAGAATCTATTACAATAATTCCCACTGACTTCAGAGATACCTAGCTGATTAAGGAAGAGCTGATGAATTGAAGGTTTCCCAGCTGCTAAGCTCAGACACAAAGTCACTGATGACTTCAACAGATGGTCCTGCTTTTAGGCCATTGAGAACTTTATGAGCCATTTATCCTCCTTCAGGCAGCTCATCATGTGAAATAAGGAACAGAATGATGTACTAATGTGTTTTGTAACCAAATGCTCTGGTCCATGTCTTTCCTGAGTGGCATCCAAATCCCCTCCATTTGAGGAATAGCTATAGATAAAAAATTAGCAGAGTTAAATAATAAAAATAAATCAGTGAAACACTTAGAACAGTATCACAGATACAGCCTTTTCTCATCTTAAATAAAGCTAGATTAGGATAGCTTTTATAAAAGAGATATTATAAAGGTTATGAAGGCAACAACTTTCATTTTCAACTCCATTTTTGTTAAATTCCATATCTGCAACAGTGATTCACTAAACAACATCTAACTTCAAAATCAGTCGCTGGGTTTGAGCCTGGCTACTTTTGTTCTTGCCTAGAGTCAATCAAGACAAAAGCAACCAATGCAATTTTCAGAGCATGGGTTTCTTGCTGACACAAGACAAAGCTACTGAGACAAACTCCAAAACAGCATGTACCATTAAAAAAGAAAAAAAAAAAAAAGAAGAAAAAAAGTTCGATTTGGAAGGATTTTATTTCTTTCTTAAAAAAAATCAATCAAAGCCACTGTCTCTTTGGTCTAAATATATTTAAATCTATATGTGTGTGTCATGTGAATATGGGATATGTTCCAGAAAAATCCCTTGGATCACATCTAGTCTCAGTTCTACTAAAGTGTTCAGTGAGGTTCCCCGAACAGGATGTTTAAATCAGTGACTTGTTTTCCCAAAATACATTTTAGTGTTTATGAGTGGCAGGTCTCTTTGGTGCACAAAAATGAGGCCTCTGTTTGTCCTGGGACCAGAGAAATTAGAGAGTCTAAATGAACACTTCTAGAGGGTTATTAAAAGAGAACTGAAAGAAGGAGGTAAAAATATTTCTTTTAATTATTTGATTCTTCATTTGCCACTGTTAATGCAATCACAGTCTGAAATTGTAGTAAGAAATGCAGTGAATTTATGCCTTCACACCCACCCTTTCCAGACCAACTACCTGGGCAAATGAGCAATAAAACTGCTCCACATGTAAGGTACTAATTTTCTTCTCATTTTCAGATAAGGTTGGAAATCCTCCCTATTTATTAAAAGATTATTCTTCTAAGCATATATCACAAGCTCAGAGAGCTGTACCATTGGATCTAACTTCTTCTCTGTGCTCTTTTCAGGCACTTAAAATGTAATATTATTACAATAACTACAATTTTGGTTCAGGATGACTGTACTCTAATAGTATTGCAATCCCATGTGTTGAAAATGTCCAGTTTTGTGTCATCAGTTGTTTTGTTGAGCAAAATATTATTGTTATTATTATTATGGCCTCTGTTGAACCCACTGCGGTGGCTAAGGTTTGATGATACAGAGGCATGAGCAACTCTCAGAAAGAGAACTCTGTGACTTTCAGTGAGACCACAAGAGCTTGTTGGTTGTAGGCGGTAAAATCGCTGGTTTTTAATGCTACATTGAAGCTGCAGGTCAGCATTTCAAGTCTGTATTTTCATAAATAATTCATTTCCTATTATTAAGCATTTACAAAGAAAGAAAGAACAATGAAATCAACAGGAACAGCAACATGTTCCAGTCTTGGATGAAAAAATCCCAAATATTATTCTCTGTCCCTAGAGTATGTTAGTAACAGCATAACCCTAATCAAAGTTGCTGTGGGGTTTCTGACAAACTATTTATTGCTTAATTCTTTTTCCTTTCTGCATCAATAAAATTGTTATTCTAAACATTTGCTATCAAACAATAGAAGCCTGCTGTGAGATCATTCCCACTGATTTAAGGCTGATTATTTTCACATAGCAGCTGTCACTAGGTATTCCACATTCTTAAGCTCTATCATTAGAGAGGAATCACAGCCCCATTTCTGACTGTAGATCATGGCATTCTTGTGACTCAGAGCCTGCTGTGCTAATTTCTACAGAGGCAAAGCAGGAGCTCAGCTTAACAAATAAAAAATCTGTTCAAGTTCTACTGGTATTTAAGTGAATAGGTTAAGATTATGTTTCCCATCATGGTGGGAATGCTGTAATAAAGACTTCTTTGTGGGATCAGGCCCTTGGAAAGAGAGAGATAAAGGTATTAATTCATAAGTTCAAGGAAAGCCCAGCGTCATCCCATTTAGTTAATTTGACTGGACAACATTAATCGGGCTTGCATTCTGCACTCATAATTTTTTGGCTTGGACTATATCTCCTGTGCTTGTTCAGCCTGGTAAACCTTCTGGTATTCAAATGATCAGTAATAATTACATATTAATGAAATGTATGACATGTTTCTTACCATTGTTGTTGAATATAATAATAAATATCTTAACAGTCTACAAGGTGTGCCAGCAGATTACAGGTTGTAATAGCTCCTAAAGTAAAGAATTTATAGTTCAATACAGTACACACCTTATAAATCCTCATGTAATAGTGGGGGTAAAGTGCTTTTGTGAAATCATTACGTTTCTGGTATGTAGGAAAGAGTCATTATGCTTCTTGGAAATGTTAATGACCTTGTATAGACAATTTTAAAATCACAGAGTCTAGAATAAAAGGATGGTTTGGGTTGGAAGAGACCTTAAAATCATCTACTTCCAGTTTTCCTGGCCTGGCTGCTTCATTTTAATGATGACAAATAGGTGCATATACACTATGAAAAAATTCTGAGAAACCATGAAGAAGTACAAGAAGAAGAAAAATCTGAGTTTTTTCTGAGACAAAAAAAATTTATAGGACATTGGTTTGCTTTAATTACACCTTGCCAGTTTCAAATATACTTTTCATTTTAGAAATGGCAATAAATGTTTTTCAGAGAGAAAGTTATCATTAAGAGTCAGAGTAGGAATCAAAGGCATATATGTCTTGTTGTACATAGCTGTTTGTGGTTTTGTGGCTGTGTCAGGTGTGTCATGCACATGCACAATGGATTCCTGTTTTTAGGGGATAGGTAAGATGCAGATCACCTCTGTGATCCATCAACATAACTCTCCTTCTAGTGATGAATGTGTTTGCTGTGTCCTGGGGGTCCTCCTTTTACTATGTCAAAATAGTGAAAGTGGGAGAAGAGTTCTATTCACTATATTTAGCTTTTTATATAAAATCCATAAGGGTTAAGCTAAGGCTATAAAATTGTAGCCTGAAGCCTGAAAGTTTCATGAAGTTACAAACAACCGAGTAAGTGTAGCTTTTGTTGCCTCTCCAGCTGCGATGCTTACCTGGAACAGCGTGATTTGGATTTCTTCCTCTGAAAACGTTATTGCAGGAACTAAGATGAAGAAAAGAGTCAGAAACTTACTTCAATCCCTTTCTTATTTAGTATTGTCCATTTGTCCCCAACACATTTATAGATAATATGTTGAAAGCCAGTAAACTGCTAAATTTGGTGCTGGTTTGTTTTGTTTTGTTTATCTATTAAAGCCTGTAGGCTGTGAGCAGTGATTTTCGGTCATTTAGTTGTGCATCTCCTTTCTTTGACTTTTAAACAAGAAGCTTGTCAAGACAGTCTCAGTTTCTCATGGTTTTTATTATTTCTAGACCATTTCTAGACATTGAGGATGTCTAATGCTTCAATATGAGAAAATTTAAGTTTTAGTATAAACTCCTGACCACTCAGAAACTTGGAAGTCATGTGAGTGTACAAGAGTGAATGTTGATTTTTTTTGTACAAAGGAGGGAACTGCCAAAGTTTTCTCTGCACCATCTCCTCTACTACAGCTGATGTGTGATGAAGAGGAAAAAGGAAAATTATGACCTAATTCCTTGTACAGAAGAGAAGAATCCCATACAAAATTTTTGGACACTAATTTTTATTTTGTGGAAAAAATAGGGATTATTGCAATGAGATAGACAAGGTCACAGTGAGAGTCCTAAGAGAATTAAAACATGTGTACTCAAAATTTTCTCACTGATTCAAAATAAAAATGGGGGGAAATAAATGGACTACCCTTAAGGGGAAGGATGGATCTAATGGACACTAAGAAATATTCAGATGCATTCTTTCCAGTTAGAGGTTGTTTGAGCATAACTAAACTGATTGAATTTGGACTATTGGTTGATTCTATAGAGAAAACAGAGATTTGACTAGAAAACTGCTGGAAGTTCTGAATCACTGTTTTCTCCAAAGATATGTTTATTCTGTGCAGTTCAACACACAATTAGAGAAAACACCAAACACTTAAGTGAAACTGCTAAAGCAGGAAAACAATACTACCTTTCTTAGCCAATATGTTAGACACTGCACTGGGAGCCTCCTAGGACTCTGTTGTTGATTCAGCCTAGGTGAGACAAGCAGCAAAGACACAACTCTCAGCCACAGAACTGGGTTTGGGGCTGTTTACTCAGAAAATTGCAGTGGAATCATTAACACCTATGGCAGAGTGTCTATCCAGCTACAAGGAACACATTTGTGTAATGTTTTTCCCAATCAATTGTGTAGGATTGTAACCTTCATAGTTCTTTATTTACAAACATTAAAACCATTCAGAAATATCCTCCACTGAAAGTCTTCCTGTGTTTGTTCATCTATCCAAGTGGAGAGGATGGCATCGGGCCAAGCACATAATCCGTAATGTGCCCATTTGGTGCCAGGCACAGGGTAAGTCATTTTACAGTTTATATTTCCATTTGAATTTAACATAGCTCCTCTTTGCCATTCCAATGATTTGCTTGCTTGGCTGTTATGCAGAGGAACATTGCAGCTCCATGACAGTTAAAACCAAAAATGCTGCTCTCAATGTAGTTAATTAGGAGAGAAAATGTTTCTGTATACAATTTTGATATTCACCTCTGCCCTTAAAATGCACAATTATCGTTTCAAAATGGACTTTTTGTTATTGATGGGGCTTTTTAGCCCTGGAGCACTGACTAATGGTACACTATAAAAACCACTACAAAATTTGGACCAATGCATAAAGTTAACAAAATATTTTCTCTCTCCACCTTAAAATGAATTTTTGAACAATGTAGACTTTCCCAGTCCTGTATTTTCCTTTTTTCCCATTGTCAGTTTAGGTTGTTTTGGGGTTTTTTTTTTGTATTTTTACAATTATTTCTTAGTAATGGCATAGATGAATACATCAAATCAGTACAGAAACACCTGCCTGAGCATATACAATGAGCCTCTGATCTTGCAGTAAAGTCTGACAATCAGATTATACAGCCTCTCAGATTTTCCTCTAAAGGTCATCCTAGTACCAATTCCATTGCTGTCTAGAGACCACTGAGATTTTCTTCAGGTTACATTTATGTCTTTAGCTGCAGTCTGGTAACTACAAGTAAAAAGGAATGATTTTTTTTTTCCTTTGCAGGATGGTGATGGTAAGGTAGACCCATAAGTAAAGTAAAGTAGAATAAAGTAAAGTAAAGACAAGACATAAAACCCTGCATTTGTTACAGAAATCCTTGGCTATCACCTTCTGAAGTTAGTTTCTTGCAAATCAAATTGCTATTATAATTAAGCCATTTTGAACATATCATTTTCAGTGAACCTATATAAGTTCAGCTAATCCAGATTTCCTAATTTTATTATTGACATGTATTTTTAGTGTCAATTTAATACATATTGCTAAATATCTGTAGGAAAAATTAATTATTATATTAAAATTATTATTACATTTCAGATAATAACAACTTTCCTGTTTCATTTTCGAGAATAATTTCTCCAGCCAAAATATATTTTAATTAAATCTCCTTTGATATCCTCTGGAAAAAAGCACATGGGTCATTAAATATCATTTTCCATCAAAGGCATCCAGGTTCTTCTGCCTGTTGCCTTTAATTTTATCACAAATAAATATGAAGTGCAAGTGGGAAGCTCAGTGACTGCTCAAAGCAGGGAACTCTAATATAATTTTAGGTTATAGGTAAATATCAGTTGTCACCTTTACACAGCTTACTTTTTTCTGTTGAAATCCTGATTACCTGTCAGGTGCCTGGAGAGCACATGGGACAACTTTTATTGCTACTTAGTTTCTGAATGCCGCTCCTTTTAAACTCGAGAACCTTCAAGCTTTGTTTTTACTGGTATTTCATCCAGCTTGTGCAGCTTGAAGGGGAGTAAAACTCAAGGCTAGAAGTAGGGACAGGCTCTGTCCAGTGGAACAAAATGACAGACAATTATATGAGAGGAACTCTAGAACTACAGCTTTTCCTTTGTCATCTGAGTTGTACTCACAAAAATAGCATTTACTCATGCTCAGGAGAGTTCTGGCTGTTCTGAGCCAACGGGCTCCTTAGTTAACAAAAGGCAACTCATTCACATCTCTAAACTGGTGCTACTGCAGGACCCTTTTTTGGTTTCCAGCAAGACCAGAGTGGAAAAAAAGGAGCTTTTTAGCATTGCTTATCCCGTTCACTGAGCAATGCCATGAAATTTGGACACAACTGACCTGAAAAATGACATCCTGGCTAGTCCACAGGAAGACATAAGAAGTTAGCCACACACCTCTCTGATTAAAAGATTAGTTAGCAGCATTTCCATAAAATCTTTTTTTACCAGATTATCCTCAATACTTTTGTCTTCTAGTATCAGATACCTATTTGTTCCACAATCACACTGAAAGAAGAACCCCAAGGAAAACCAAGTTTCTACTTCATTAATGACTGTAATGTCCCCTCCCTGCTAAGAGGAAGCTGTTTAAGCATGTACTTGTAAAATCTCTCATCATCCTTCTATAAAAAACAGAATCTTGATAAAGATAATCCTTAAAGGTGATCCAGAGCACACACCCATTAAAAGGAAACCAAAAACTTCTAAATAAGGCCCTTCCCTTTATTACACAATGTCTTAGCTGAAAAATATATTTCCATAAGAATATAAATGTTCCAATGAAATTTTTCACTCTTTTAATATCAATACTATATTAATTTTAAGATGCAAATTATCACTCTATAACATGTTCCTATATTCCATAATCATCCTATATTGTACTTATTAGATATTTTTAAAAATAACTCCTCTGGTTCCTATATTTTTTCTGAATTAACATTTTCTAGTTTGGGCACCTTTACAGAGATTCACTTGATAATAATGACAAAAATATCAATAAAACTTCTTTTCTTTCAACCTTCTCTTCAGTCAGAATACCACTTCAAACAGACCTTGTTTTCTACATTATTTATTTATATGGTAGAAAAGATTTGCACTGTTCTTAGAAACAATGATAGCTTAGAATATCATAGTTTTATTGCTTTTTGTATTTTAAATGTTGTCCTTAATTTTCTTTTCAATATATTATTCTGGAAATTTAATGTAATATTGCTTTTAGATATTATCAATAGCTATTTTTTAAAGTCAAGGAAATGTTGTTTTTTATTTAATTAAGGCAATAAAGTGTTATTTTTCATACTGAAGGTCACCCAGTGCTTATCTATATAGCAAATGAGAAAGAAGTTTAATCCATGATGCAAAAGTGACCAGATTTTATCTTTTCTGATTCATTAGGTAAAAATGTACCCTGACTATTCTGTCTGGGTTATGCTGGAGACTGGGTTATAGCCAAATTCCTTATCTGAGCAGGGGCAAAAGAATGAATGAACTTGTAAAGAGAACTTGTTGGCACAAAGGCATTGGCTTAGTCCTCTGCGACTACTGGGAACACTTGGAACATAGAGACTCCAATAAATTCAGGAAAAAAATCAGCAGAGGAAGTTGAGAGGTTTGAAAGTTTATTTTAATATGGTCTTTGTGCTTAATTGACCATGAGCTACGAAAGTGAGTAACTGTATCATGATCATTTTTTGAAGTTCACAAAAATAAAAATTTCCCACACTATTTGCCTCTAATATACAATAACTTTAAGGTTAATGAATTATTCTTTCTGAGGATTTGTTGTGACCATAGTAAGGGAAAGGAGTGCCCATTTATTTGTGGTAAAATTCACTGATGTTGCCTTTTAATAAATAAGGTCTAATAAAGCTTAAAATTTTCAGGTAGAAAGCCCAGACATGAACACTGTTTACTTTTCTTAGCTTGTTCTGCAAGACATTTCCTTTCTTCTATTCAGCTCACATTATCAAACCTTTGATCATGGCAATCAGGGCTCCTTATATTTTCCACCTTGTATAAAGTTTGGAATATTGTGTCAAACTCAAAAACACTGAGGCAGCAATCTGGGAATCCAATTTTATCAGAAGTAACAGCTTAACCCCGTGCACACAGTGTTTCTTCCTGGCAACTGGAGATAGCACACACTACATTGTTAAAGTGCAATTCTGAGAAAATGAACCACAATCCTTCATTTTGGACTCTAAAATGTAGAACACTCTTGAAAATCCAAAAGCATCAACTGGAAAGTTTGCAGTTATTTTTTTGGATACCCATCTGGTACAGCTCTGCTGGCTTCTAATCATCTCCTTTATGATATATTACTGGAAATGTTACAGCTCTATTATATTGAGGAAAGTTGTGTAACAATTTCATGTTCACTCTCATCTTGCAATCCCGGAGGCTCAGAGTCCTATTTCATCACTGGGCTGAACAGCAGAACACTGTAAATCTCTTTGTTAAACCATTGGACTTCAAACAGAGAAGAGCTTGTGCTCAGGCATCCCTGAAAACTTTGAGGAATACATCATGTCTCAATCCCCTTTGTGTTGGAGGAGTAGAGGCGCAGTTAAGTTTCTTAAGCACAGTAGCAAAGCTTGAGGTCAAAGACACAACTAAATAGCAGAGTTCCATCTCTGGACCCTGCAAGACATCTCTGTGTGCCCCTGGGAAACACGCCCATTAAAAGAGTGGTCTGTGAAGAGTAGGGCTGTACACCTGAAGAAACTTGAACTTATCCACAAATTCTCAATTGCTGTTTTCACTACGTACCATACAACAGATAAAATTTGGATGCTGTTTTGTTCCCTTCTACAACACAGTAGAATGCATTAACATGAAACAAATGCTCTTGAGAAAGCCCTGGAAGCTAAAAGTTTCCTCCAGTCTTGTTAATTCCTGCAGGTTGCAGTTAATCTGTCTTGCTTTAAGTGTGTTAAAATTGCAGAATCAAATTCCTAGCAACAGTTTTTCAGAAAATATAACTCCAATTTTACAGGGAAAACATTATTCAAAACTGTTATAATTTGAAACTGGAAAACCACCCAAATTTTCAAATCTTTGCCTCTGCATCATCGATAAGACAAATACATAGTAATTTTATTCAGAATCTCTGAACCAAGGCTTTTATAGTGACAATATATCAAGGTTTATTTCCTACTTACTCTGGTATGCAAATGCAACATTGAAAATGGTGTAAAACTTTTATAAATGAATCAAAGCAACAAAGCTATAGTCAAACACTGATACTGCCTCAGACAATTCTCATTTTTAACAAAAAAAATTGTTTCAACAATACTTTAAAAAAATCCACTTTTAAAAATGTCTTCATAGTAGAATGAATTGTTTCTCAAAAAAGATTTATTTTTCCTTTCACCTGACAGAATCTCATCACTACTTGTTTTGACTAGCTCCATAGATGGATTCTGGTGTAATTCAGCTTTTCAAGAAAAAAGGTAGGGTGTTCCTGCCCCCACTCTCTCAGACAGCACAATGCTGATGGGAGATCCCTTCCTTTCTCTGGCATTCTTCAGAGATGCTCAGCAGTCTCTGAGCACAAATCACCTCCAGCTCACTGCAGAAGGCTGTCTTGGAGGTGCATGAAAACAGCTGCGTGCAGGAAACAAACCCAAACTTTAATTTGCACACAAAACCAATGGCCAAAACTAACAAAACACAGGGGTGAGCACTCCACAATCATATTGCAGTGACGTGTAACAGGATATGAGTTTGCTGCACTGGTCAGAGATATTGCCACTATACAGACAGAAATGATGGCCCAAAGATGCACACACACACTGTTAAAGGAGAATAATAGAATCGATTAGGCTGGAAAAGACTTCCAAGATCATCAAGTTCAACAACCTTTGGCGATCACCACCACCTTGTCAACTAAATCAAATAAGTGCCACATTCATTTCTCAAACTCTTCCAGGATTGTGATTCCACCACCTCCCTGGGCAGCCTGTTCTGATGTTTGACCACCCTGCCGTAAAGAAATTCTCCCTGGTGTCCAACCTGAACTTCCCCTGGCCCAGCCTCAGGCCGTTCCCTCTCCTCCTGTCCCTGTTCCCTGGGAGCACAGCCCGACCCCCCGGCTGTCCCCTCCTGTCAGGAGCTGTGCAGAGCCACAGGGTCCCCCCTGAGCCTCCTTTGCTCCAGGCTCAGCCCCTTCCCAGCTCCCTCAGCCTCTCCTCATCAGACCTGTGCTCCAGTGTCTTCACCTGCTGACTTTGTGCTCTGGCTGAACATGATTCTTTTTATGTTTATTCAGAAAATGAGCAGCAGCACGTGTCCTGGGCAATGGTTGCAATGGGCAAAAGTTAACTTCCCAATTCACAGTCTGACACCTGTGTGGCTCCTTTAGAGGGAGTTGCCTTTCCCCAGGTTTTCTTGGGTTCAGAGCAATTCCTGTATCCTGGAGCCACCAGGAACTAGGAATACAGGCTGAATTATGTGGTTCCAGAAGTGGTTGTGAAAGATAAAATTTTTAGATGTCTTTAATCAGAAGTGAGGAAAAAAATTACAAGTGTGAAGCACCATTGGGGTCATATAAGATGAATATTGCCAGAGAATGTCTGTTTTCAGCTCAGATAGCAAACACCTCTTCAAATAATTTGTATTTCATTTAAATTTATTGCACAGAATAAAAGTGACATGATTGCTGTATACTGTATCATAATTCTCTCATTCATTCACCCTTAGAGGCTGGTTTTGGCATTTAACACAAAAGTATGGAGGGGAAAAAAAAAAGAAAATTCATATTATAGACCAAAATAACTTACGGTAAATATTTTAGTTGCATTGACTTTGTCTTGTTTTGTATCAGTTTTATGAACCATATTTCAGAGAGGATTCATATCAAACATTGCCTGCTTTATATAGGTACTATATATTGTAGATTTATGCAAAGGGCAAACTCAGTTAAGCGTCTGTGTGAGCACTATTTTGCAATGCCATGTGTATATAACAAAGTTATTGTCAAGGGGATTGTAGGACAGGCATTATTATTGCATCAGATTTTAATCATAATAATTGGTGTTGGCTGACAGTATAATCTTTTTGCAGATATTTCTTAGCTCTGGGTATCATAACTCTCTTACATTTCTGAGTTGCAAATTATCATTGAGAAGGCAAAAAATGCCAGGCAAGCACAAGCTGTGACTTGATCACTTTCACAACAATTCTTAGTGATACTCATCTACATAGGATTTGCAAATGTGCTTTCACTGAGGTTTAAAATCACCCTGAGAAGTATAAAGCACTAACATCTCCTTCCTATTGAGAGCAGATTGACCCATCATCTCTCATGAAAACAGCTAGTTATGGTCAGAAAACAATAGAAATCATCAGATACATGCACTCTGCCCATATGTGAGTGCTGTGGATAAGCCCCCACTATTTCCTTGTGCTCTTTTCCCCAAGGATTAAGCATTCTCCTAAATGTAACCAAGCATAACATATTTTATATTTTGGGTCAGTATAATTCTTGACCCTGGAGATGTGTCATCTGTTAATTTACAGGTTAGATAACGCATTTGTAACAGCTCCCTTATGTCACCTCTACTTTCAAAAGATCAGATATTCGATTTTCTAAACAAGAAATTCCAAAGCCATAGTGATATTTTTGTTGGTCTGATTTCTAAAGAGTGTAGTGACAATTTGAACATAATGTGATTTTACTCTCCATTCTGTACTAAGAAAGATGCTTGAGGGTTTTGGGGCTATTTCTTTTTTGTGTGTTTTGGTTTTTTCATTTCGTTGTTTCGTTGTAGGGGTACACAGTATGGGTAAATGAAGGTAATGTAGAATGTAATCTTATCCACCAATGAGTTGCAGCTGGAACCAATTACTAAAGATTAGGAACAGGCCTGATCTTAACAGGCCACACCTGTAGCCAATAAGAACAAAAGGCATAAAAGAATAGATTAGTAGGAACTGGAGTGAGAGGAGTTAGATGGCTGGTGTGAGGACCAAGAACAGTCAGTGCTTAGAGGAGCTGCCTATGAGAAACATCGAGGAGGTATGAAACTCTGACGACATGGAACACTTGCACCATAATGATAAAAGAGCTCTTGATATATAAGCCAACAGAACTTGTGATATATAAGACAACATATAATGATAATAGAACTGTTGTAATATATAAGACAGCAACTCACCATCTCAGAATATCTTTGCAATTCTGTCTTGAGCTGGTCTCCCTCAGACCTGACATCCTGAAGGAGTTTTTGTAGCTCATCTTTTTCATGATTAACTGATGAAATTTGTTCTTTAAGTTGTAAAGAGCAACTAGTTCTTTCAGCTAATAACTGGTCCTTCTCACATGACACAGTACTTAGTGTCTCAGTTAACTGTTAAATCTATAATGACCAGTGGAGAAAAATGCAAATCACAATTTGGTGGTTGTGGTCTTTATACACCCTATGAAGTAGTCAGCTATGTCAAATACAAAAATTGCAATTCTTAATTACTAAAATTCACTCTAGCAGAAAAAAAAGTTGAAAAATCATTCTGGTGTTCTAATAGCATAGAAAAAAGAATTTATAAGGAAGAGGAACAGCATGACACCCAAAAAGTTTACATCAGTCAACTTTGGTTTTCTGTAAAGCAGGCACAATCAAAGGAAAAGGCAATCGACCTATGTCTATATCACAAGAAAATTAAAATAAATAGAAGATGAGCACAAAAGATGGACAATATCTTTATATTTCCTCTACTGGAGAGTAATATTTGCTAAACTGAAGCAATCCTCTATTATACTCTTTGATCTACAAAGGAAAAATATGATGGGTGAAAAGCTGGAACTCGTTGGGGGATAAGATTGCATTCTACATTACCTTCACTGTGTCCCTCTACATTTTGTAGGGTTTTTTTCATAGGTTTTGTGCGACTTACTGGTTTGGGGTCTTGTTTGTTTGTTTGCTTTTATGGGAGTTTTCTTGTTTTTCTTGGTTAGGTTTGATTTGTTGCTTGTTTTGTGGTTTTTTTTTTAATTTGCTGTGAATTAACTATTTTCTTAGCTCACAGCAACAATCAATTTTCTTCACTGGAACATTCATTTTAGAATCATAGAACCATTTACCTTGGAAAGACCTTTAAGATCATCAGGTCCAACCATTACCCCAGGACCGCCAAGTCCATGATTAAGCATTCTCCCCAAGAGTCATATCTATGCCAGCTTCTAATTTTTATTAATTATTGTTAGTCTTAAAAAGGGGATGATGTGAAGAGATGCCTAAGTACCCAGTGATCCCGGAGGTAGAACATTTGCCTGAAACTAAGGCAGAGTGAGAACTTGGACCAGCATTCTTCAAGTCATAGATGCATTAACAATTCAATTAATGTAACAGACATTAAAATACTAACTTTTCAGATTCAATTTACTTCTAAATAACTGTCTGTTATAGCTCATGAAAGGTTTGTGAAAACTATGTCGTTTCCAAAATCTATACTGATCTCCTAAACAGGAAAAAACACCAATCACAGTAAAATTTCTGTCCCTAGAATATATTTTCTGAGCTCCATGTAGATTAGGTAGCAATTTCCACTCAGAAGATTACCTTCATGGGCAAAGAACATAATCTCTTGGGAGAGATGCAGGTCCAGTAGGGAGGCATAACATGTGATAAGATCCTTGCATCCTGCATAAATGTGGCTAATGAAAAAATATCAATTGAAACATTAAGTCCATAACAAAACTGATGGCCGAGGTATTGCCTCTCCCTGAAGAATAGTCTTATTATTCATGGGTCGCTTCAACCTGCCTTACTTTGAGATTAGACACAAATCTGCTTCCACCTTAATTGCATTTTTTTGGATTTTATCAGAGATGAATAAACTTCAGTTTGTGAAACCTCAGAGCTGCCCCAAATCTACGCATCAGGATTTTCCACAGAGTATTGAAGGATCATTTCTATCTCAGTCTCTGGCTTTGTAATGTTGGCTGTAGGGAGAGAGGGAGAAAATAGAAATTTTCTGTTGACCGTATTACCGTAAGGGGTGTATTTTTTTTTTTTAGAATCTGTGAATTAACTGTGAGACAACAGAGTTCATCCAAGCTAGAGATAAAGGAACACACATGATTCAACAAGGCTTAAGAGAGATCCAACAGGCACAGTTTGACCCACCTAAATGAAGTGTTAAGAGATATCACAGCGCTCCACAACTCAATGATTTAGGCCAGAGCTAAAATATCACCCAATGGTAAAAAGGCGAAACAAAATAACTAATTCTTTATTGGTATATTGGATAGCAACAATCCAAGTCTAAATCTTGAAGCTTAGTTTTTGCCCCACAAAAGCACTTGTGAGGAACATGGCAGTTAATAGACCACAGAGAAATAACCAGTGACTAGGCATAGGCTTGATGTTTAGCCAACTTAACAAGAAAACCACTGAGCCTGATTTAAGAAATTGCTCAGTGTGACCAACTGTAATGTGAGAAGATGCAAAAATTCCCAGGAAGTATTGGGGCAGGGCTGACTATCACAAATGATTAAGGGACAATCATAGCCAGGAAAGCTGTACTTTGACAGAAAAGTCCTGGAGATTTTTGTGGGAGTAAAGTTTGGCAGTGCTAGCCATGTCCAAGGAAAGGTCTCAGTGAAAGCCTGTGAGGATCTGGTTACCTAGGTAACTGTATCAGAAATTCAAAATTTGGCTATGGCTGTAGCAGAGCCATGACTGTGAAAAATGGGTGCAGGGGGAGTAACAAATGTAGGTTGTCTGTTTGGGTGAGTAAGAGAATGTGTGTGTTGGAAGGGACTATAAAATCATCTCATTCCTACTCGACTCTCATGGCCAGGGACAACTTCCACTACACTAGATTGCTCAGAGCTTCATCCAGCCTGGCCTTGAACACTTTCAGGGATGGGGCAGGCACAGCTTCTCTGGGAAACCTGTGCCAGGGCCTCGCTATCCTCAAAGTAAATAATTTTTTCCTAATATCTAATCTAAACCTGCCCTGTTTCTATTTAAAATCATTCCCTCTTGTTCTTTGACTCCATTACTCCATAGTCTCTCTCCAACTTTCTCTCAGGCTCCCTTCAGGTACTGAAAGGCTTCAACTAGATCACCCTGAAGCCTTTTTTCCTCCAACCTGAACAATCCCATTTTCCTCAGCCTATCCTCATAGTCAAGGTGCTCCATCTCTCTGATCATCCTGATGGCATTTCTCTGGACTCAATCCAACTGGCCAATGCCTTTTTTGTGCTGAGAACCCTAGGGCTGGCTGCAGCATTCAAGGTGGGGTCTCATGAAAGCAGAGACACAAAATCACCTCACTGGACCTGCTGCCCGTGATGCTCTGGAGGCAGCTTGGGATTTGATTTTCTGGGCTGTGAGTGCCATGGCCAGGTCAGGTCCAGACTCATCCACCAGCACCTCAAGTCCTTCTTGTCAGGGCTGCTCTTGATCAGTTCACACCTATGGAAAGGACATATCAGGGCAGCAAAACTAAGGTAGTGTTAGTAGGTACTAAAAAAAGTAGAAAGTAATGCAGTGGTTCAAAAGCCCGGAGAAGAGCAAACCTTTTGTTCTGAACCTACCCCTGATCAAAATTTCTCTCTTTGAGTCTCCTAACAGAGAAGGAAAGAAAAAGGCTTTTCCTGGGTACTAGAGGAACACCTGAGACAAACAGAGCTTCCTGATCACTATACCAGTCCAGACCTGACAGCATCAGCCTTGGCCCAGCACCTCCTGACTGTGAAACTTTGACAGTTCCTTGTGCAATTTTTCTACATTCAATACTCAACCCTTGCAGACTTTGTTCAAGGAAAGGCACCACCAATCACACACATAGTGTGTATCAAGGTAGGCTAAAATAAAGATATGCTGTGTTCACTGGGTGAATGAGGTGAAAAACAGCCAACACGAATCACAGAATCACTGAGGCTGGAAAAGGTCCCCAAAACCCATCATGTCCAACCTGTGACTGATCCCCACTTTGTCACCCAGACCAGAGCACTTGAGCACTTCAAGTTAGTTCTTGAAGACCGCCAAGGAGTGGTGACTCCACCACCTCCCTGGACAGCCCCTTCCCGTGCTTAACAACCTTTTCTATGAGGAAATTACCTCTGAAGTCCAGCCTGAGGCTGTCCATCTCCTCCTGTCCCTGTTCCCTGGGAGCACAGCCCGGCCCCCCTGGCTGTCCCCGCCTGGCAGGAGCTGTGCAGAGCCACAAGGTCCCCCCTGAGCCTCCTTTGCTCCAGGCTCAGCCCCTTCCCAGCTCCCTCAGCTGCTCCTCACAGAACTTACAAATGTGCATCAGGGGCAAACTGCACCTTGGTTATGCTTGTTCTGTACCTCTTTCTCTTCTCTTTCTCTTCTCTTTCTCTTCTCTTTCTCTTCTCTTTCTCTTCTCTTTCTCTTCTCTTTCTCTTCTCTTTCTCTTCACTTTCTCTTCACTTTCTCTTCTCTTTCTCTCCTCTTTCTCTCCTCTTTCTCTCCTCTTTCTCTCCTCTTTCTCTCCTCTTTCTCTTCTCTTTCTCTCCTCTTTCTCTCCTCTTTCTCTCCTCTTTCTCTCCTCTTTCTCTCCTCTTTTTCTCCTCTTTCTCTTCTCTTTCTCTTCTCTTTCTCTTCTCTTTCTCTTCTCTTTCTCTTCTCTTTCTCTTCTCTTTCTCTCCTCTTTCTCTCCTCTTTCTCTCCTCTTTCTCTCCTCTTTCTCTCCTCTTTCTCTCCTCTTTCTCTCCTCTTTCTCTTCTCTTTCTCTTCTCTTCTCCCCTCCCCTTCCCTCAACATTTTACTCATCTGCACTTCAAACTGATTTACTTATCTGTATCTTTTATTGCTGTTTAATATAACTTATGATTTTAACCTGGGAAAATTCTCTATTGTTACATGCCTTTTTGTGATTCACACCTACTTTCTTGTCCATATATATCCATTGCAGCATACAACTCTGAGGGATTTATCTCAAGAAAATGCAGTCCCCAGATCAACATTACAACCCTGGAGAACAGCAAAAATAATAATTCATAACCAAAGTCATGAAGTTAGTATCTGCTCTTGATGTTGTTAGGGTGTATCCCATGATACCGAAAGGAAAATTGAGGCTAGAATACTGTTTATTTGCCCCACAAATCAATGTACAGAGGCACTTCAGATGCAGGCATGCAGAGGTTTCCCTCTTCAAGTAGGAACTTTCATTCACACCATCCTAAAGGCTATTTCATTGAGAGGATATTACAGAGATGCAATCAATATGGCAAGTGATACTGTGAAATGCTTGTTTCCATAAAAACAGTTGTTTTTTCTGAGCCATGTAAAATATTTACAGCATCTGTCAGAGAAAATTCATGGTTATCCCTGGGGTTGTCTTCAAGATTAAATTAAATATCACAGCCACCATACAGCACCCTTAGCTGGTTAGAAAAAAGAGTTGTAACAGCCATTATATTGTTTTACAATGATACTTTTTCACCCACAATTTCTAAAGGAAACCATTTTAATGTGTTTCATTGTACATTTTGAATTTTGCATCTTAGATTTGTGCCTTGGTTTTTTTTGTGGGTTGTTTTTATTTTTTTTTTTTAGAACTAGAACCTTTCATAACAGTATTTCTTACATGGAAGAAAGATGGGGACCTTTTTGCAACATTAACTTATATTGCAAGCAATCTGTTCTTGTTTAAGTCACAATCCAAAATGCTATGACTCAGAACTCCTGCACATGACTGCTCCCTCAGCCCTGTGTGTGAGCTCGGCCCCAGTGAAGCTGCTTTCAGTACCACAGCACTTACCTGTCACCCAGTGGGACCTGACATTCCTGCATGTTTCACTTAAACCCAAATTCCACGCCTCAACATCCACTTACAAAAATGCAAAATCACATCTTACAGCTCAGTCATCTATAAAAACCTTCTTGAGAGACTGTCCAAAGAAGAAAAAGATTCAGTAATGAGTGAAATTTCCTTCGTCAGGATGAGAGGAAGCTGAGTTTTTCCAGTAAGACCCAACCTGTTCTTTACTGACCTAAGAGCATGTTGCTGTCAGAAAGATTCATAGCAAGAAATCCCCCAGGATCTCCAGGGTGAATGACATGATGCTTTTTTTAAAGAGAAGCAGTTACACAATTACAAAAGCTCTAAAATATGTGGGAGTTACGTGGTTGGGGCTGCTGCAGCTTCATAAGGAATGAAGAGTGAGGGTGGGCACTGGCACATGCCAGAAACTGGTGAGATTTTCAGTGTCCAGGGATGGGACACAGGAGCCAGCCTCAGCCTGGAGCAACAGGCTGTTCACAGAGAAGAAAAAGAGGGTGGGAGATACTGGAGATACCATCCTCCTGAGGAGGGATGCCCAATCTGCCAACCTGCCCTGGTGATATCTTGGGAAATCTGGTCCTTGCAATGAGACCCAGACCTGGTTGTTGCCAAAGTTTTTCCAGCCCTTGGAGTATTGCAGCTCTTCCACCTGGGCATGAACAGTACTGCCAGGGTTTATCCAGGGCATGTCAAGGGTGACTGCAGAGCACTGGGGGTAGGGTGAGGTGTGAGGGCCTGAGTGCTGCAGCTGAGATTAAAGGGCTGAAGCAGAATTCGACAGATCTCAACCTGTTTCTGTTGCTGGTGGTGCAAACAGAGTACTCACACTTGTGACTGCAGGAGGTTCCCTGGTTGTGTAAGGAAGAACACAATGGCAAAACTGGCATAACAATGCAGGCATAGTAAAGCATTTAACTTCTTTCATTTCTCCTTTTACTGACTTTGGTCCTTTGATTCTATCTAACTATATAGTTCTTCCATGCTGCAACTCTAAGCAGTACTACAGTGCTGCTTCCAGACCAGAGTTGTGTCACAACAGTTGTTCAGTTGTGGAGGGTTAAAAATATGGAAAACCTGTGAGAACTGGGTGGGACTTTTTGAATTAAGGTAATTTCTCAGCAGTCAGCATCAGCAAAGCAAATAAGTGTCAGCGCCAGTTACAGCAGCTGCAATAGTGCTGCGAGTGGTTCAGCACCTCCATGAGACACCACGAAGTATAGCAGCTTACATAGACCATATTTGAATCTTGTTTTAGGAATAAAAAAAGTGTTGTGTATGGAAATCTGTGGTTATGTGTTTTTACCATGTGTTAAGCATGTTTTTGTCCATGATGCCTTAAAATACAACAGGCTTCCAGAATAGTGTTAGACCTTGGGGATTTGTCCTGTAAAGAGAACATCTGCAAGGCTCTCTCAGTGGTCTGTTGTAGCAATTTGAGGTACAAATATCAATCAGAACATTGGCTTTGAGACTCCCCCCGAGGCTCATCTGCGTCGTATTTGGAAAACATAAAAACATTCTTGATCACAAAACAAAGACATTCTTGATCAAAAAATAAAGACATTCTTGATCTCCGTCCTGCAGAAGTGGGGCTGGAATGTGATTCACGTGAATCACCATTGTTTTAGGAGAGCTGTACAATGTAAGGAAGAGAAAAGAAGTGCCTGCATGGGATGGAGCAGAGCAGTCTTACACCTGATACTTGTCTCCTGGGGACAGGAGATTTGTCAGAGAGAATATACCAGCTTATAACCCTGGAAGATGTTGTACTTTGTGCATCTGGCTGGTGAATCCTGCAACTGATTTCTGCTACTAGGATCAGGGAATCATTCCAGGTGTTGGAGCTCACAATGGGAGTCATTAAATGGCAGCATGTATCCCAGCTGCAACTCCCTTCTTCTTTCCTTGGCTTCTGTTTCTGCACCAGTAAATACTCTGATAATCTTAGAGAGCACTACAGCAAAGTTTGTATTTGGGTATAGCACTAAAATGATTGTTTTCTCTACCTCAACTTCCAAACTCACCTGACAAGCTGGAGCTTGACATGACTTCCCTGTCTACAAGGAAGTACTCCTGCATGATTGGCCAAGGTAAATAACAACTAGAATGACAGCAGGATAATTTGACTTTAATATTTCTCCTTCTACCTAGCATATTAGAATTCATTCTTGTTTGCATCTGTATATCTGTCCCTACAAGAGTCATATCTTCTGTCATGGGCCATGTTTCTGGCTCTAGCCTGAGTGCAGAGTACAATTCAGGACTCATATTCAACAAGCATCCAGGAATAAAGAACATGAGATGTGCCTGGGTAGTATTTGTCAGAACAAATCTAATCCACCTCCCTGAGAACAGGAAGACTTTCCAAGTAAAATGCTTTCTGATAGAAGCATGAGAGAGTAGACCATGAACACAAAAAATAGCAGAAATCCTTGGGGGGAAAAAAAGATACATAGGTGGGATAGTAGGTGGGATGGGATGAACAAAAGCAGCAGTTTATTCTTGTCTTACACACATGGCACAACATACAGAACCAGCACAAATAACTTACAAAGTCTCATACACCATGCTTTCTCTTGAATAGCTTCTATTAAGTTACAACACCATAACGAATCAGGTATTTAGTTACGACAGATCTCCAGACATGGATAGTCTCCCATTCAAGGAGTTATTATTTTTGTAAGCTACTTAGACAAACATCATTTTTTTTTACATGTTTAATACAGTACAGTATCCTTAACAGAGTTCAAGATATTCACAATGAGAATTGAACACTTTATAAAACAGCAGAATTTCTCACCTCAGTACAGGCCTACATTCACTCTCCTGCCTCTTTCTGATTTAAAATGTGTTACAAGTCGTCTTTACTCAACTTTTCAAACTGAGAATTGCTTTAAATGAAAAAAAATTCTATTTACAGGGTTTCGTTAGATTTAATAAAAATGTCTTTGCTTCCCTTTTCCAATTCCAACTCCCCTACCCCCAACAAAAATTGCCATTTGGCAATTTTAGAAATATTGACCCTCAAGCTGCTATAAAAACTAAATTAAAAAAAAAAATTGGTGACGACTTGTTGGATGCAAAATGAAAGATGATCATCACAGCCCAGCATTAATTCAAAAAGATGAATTGTTATCCCCTAATGTCATATATTGTGTTCATTGGAGACAGATGATGCCTGTCATCTGATTTTTAGAGATAAGGAACTACTTATGGGCCAGCGTACAAAACCTCCATCTTTTTTATTTGAAAGATGCCCCACTCTCTTTGATGAAATAATTTCCAGCTCAGTTCTTTCCTTTTCAGAAATTGTTACAACTCTGATTGTGTCATACTGACCTAAACTCTCCCAGTCTCCACTGGATAAAACAATGTTTCCCCATATCCATGGTCCCAGTGACATTTCTGGGTTGGCTCAGGAGAGTTTTGCTCTCTGACTGCACTTCAAACCCCACTCAGGCCTGTGGGCATCTTTCATTTGGTGGCTTTAGATTAGCTCTGCTTGAATGTGGCTGGTAAACTCTAGCCCTTAAGCAGTTAATCAGCTTTCTAAAGAAATAATCAAAAAAGATTCCTCTCCTTTATACATACAATACGCAATATTTTTACATTTAGCATTATCATAAAAAGCATGTTTATGTTATTTTGAAAATGTATTTTTACAGAAATCTATAAACACTGTTGTATCAAACACATTCTCAAAAACTGGAGAAAATACTGACACAAAACCTGGAAGAGCCTCAATGGAATTCTTCCAGTACTATTTGTCTACTTGCATATTTCATATTTCAGTGTCCTTTCCTGCAAACATAATTTGGCCATATGAGAACAGGTAAAGTAGACAACAAATCCCCAACAGTTTTAAGTAGGACCTAGGTCTGTTGTTTAATGAAAGTAGATTGACATTCAATGTATGTTTGGTTTGTTCTAACTGGCATGCCCATTTTGCTACCTTTACTCACAATGAGCAGTGCCTTAATTCCCAAGTAGTCTTGTTCACTTCAATGGGATTACACGTGACAAATGATATATGCAAAAATACTGAAAATGGTCTTCCACTTTTTTGACCTTCTTATGTCAACAACGAACATCGCTATCTTCTTCTTTATATATATTGTACTTGAAAATGAAGTAGGACTAGTACTTGCAAACAATTCTGTATCAGAAGTTACTGCACAAACTTTAGGAAATAATCTGATATTGTTGTGCTATAGTTCTGACAGCCTAAAAACCTATCTGGTTTGACCAAGACTAAATTTCACAGGTCTAAATGCTTTATTTGTACACTTGTTATTATTACACTTGACATTTCCTCAGCTTGACACAATTTAATTTTAAATGGACATGTGTCACACTGACATTAAATCAGGATGCTATTTTCCTTTACCACCACCATTTTCAGTACAGTCAGTAATGCACACTAATTCATATAACCAAAGTACTTTCCAAGTACTTTGTCTATAGAATATTGGAGAAATTATAAAGTGAATTTGGTTTCCTCTCCTGCAAAATTTAAAAAATGTGCTGGATTTTGTATATTGGTACTGACTGTAATGGCTTCTTTACAGTCCAGGAGGTTAAACACAGAAAGTTAAACAGCAGAATAAGATTTTCTTCTTTGTCTCACTATTTGTTTATTCTTTAATGAAGATAAAAAAATTTTAAAAA
The DNA here is from genome assembly GCF_000277835.1 of Geospiza fortis. NCBI lineage: Eukaryota > Metazoa > Chordata > Aves > Passeriformes > Thraupidae > Geospiza > Geospiza fortis. The sequence goes on from NW_005054365.1 coordinate 583,270, forward strand.
ATCAACTTCTTTTTAGTACTAATGAAACATTAAAATATAATTTGTGAAAAGTAATTGATTGTAATATCCTGTATGTTACTTCATCTCAACAGAAATTCTTTTATATGGCTTGAAATGTTTAAAGTGTAATCCTACCTAGAGGAAAAAAATGCAAGCCATATCTAACCCCAAATTCTACCTATACTGTAACGTGTACAGTCACCCGTAAAGGAGCCCTTTTAACAAAAAAAGTATGTGAACTTATCATTAGTTTGAAGTACGTATCTATTTTGGTCACTGTAATAAAAAAAAATTATATATATAAACTTACTAAAAAAGTCCAAGTGTAATCAATTATATAATATTTCGACACTTAAAAAAAATAGTTTTACACAATGTGATATGTAAAGGAAAATACTGAAAACATGTTAATTCTTTGGGATGATCAAAGTATAAGTAACCAAAACTTACAAATAATGATTAAATTTTCATAAAAGAAGGTTTTTGGTAGAGGGGCAGAAGGAATTTCCCCCCCTACTCACCCTCAATACCCATGGCTTTCATAGATCCATCCCCTTCCCTAATAAGCCACGGGTGGGGGTTTTTTTTTGGATATATTCAAGTAAGTTTATTTTCTTCTATATATGAGTCATTAATAAGTGACTCTTTCAAAACATAGTTTGTTCTTCTTGAGGTTTACAGTGCTTCAGTTTACAGGCCACTTAAACTCTAGAAGAATATTAATCTGAACTAATTGTGTTAAAGTTTGTTGAAATAGAAATTCCATTATTTACTGTGAAAATTAAGATACCTTCTGTTGTGATAATTCAATTCAAGTTTATTTCAAACCCCCCACCCCCCCTTGAAAAAAAAAAAAGAAAGAAAAAGTTTTGTCATTAAAAGCTTGTAATTATACATAGCAAAGAAAAAAAACCTGCTCCTTGCCTATGGAAATATATATAGTTTTTTAAGATCCAGCCCCTCTCTGACCTCCTAACCATCACATAACATATGCCATTTGGCAATTTGTCTCCTAGGATATTCACAAATTTCTTTCCAGTGCTCTCCACCTGTTCCTTCTGCTGAAGATCCCAAGGTTAACCTGCCAATGACCTCATTCCTTGACCCCCTATCTGAATCTAAAACCAGAAATTCAATGCTGATATCATCGAGGCCCTCACAAGGAATGTCAAAGACAAACAATTCATTGAACACTGCGTTGGGGGTGCATTTCTTCACATGGGTTTTCTTTTTAGAAATTCTCTTCTTGGCATGGTACAGGTTCACTTTGACATAAGGGTCTGCAATGAAAAGAAAGAGCACAGATCAGCTATTGAACAGTGTTTAGAAATTCCTTGATGTAATTTATGGTAAATTCCACAATTATCCAATATATTTACATCACAATGTGTAGCTGTATCAAGTTATTAAAGTTGATTCCACTAATCCAATTTTTAAATTTTTTCTATACATCTGAATTAGCCCCTTTAATTTCCCTTTATGGTCACCAAAATTGTGTTCAAGGTAGGCAGTGAAGTTTAGACTGCTACCAAATACAGGTGTTTCCTTCATGAGGTAAATCCTGTCCTGCAGTCCATGAAACCAACAACACTTCTACCACATTCAAAGATGGTCTGGAAGTGCACAAAATTCTAAAGGCCTCTGAAAAATATGCAACATTATACATTTAAGTGTGACACAAATTTTCTTTTCACACATTCTGCTGGGGTATATGCATCAGCAGTAATCAACCCCATGAAAAGAAAATTTTCAGAAAGGAGTGAATAAACTTGGGCTGAGGTCCTATAGAAGTCAATCCACCTGACTAAACTGAGGCCACCAGTTGTTACTGAACAAATTTGACACTAAACTTTAAATGTAAGAGTATGTTTGCTGTTGGAATGTGTATCTGTCTATACACCTGTGCTGTGTTACTGTTGAATATGGGAAGGGAAAATGTCCATATTTTTAGGTGCCAACCAACTCTGAGTGTTTGCATTCATCACAATTATTTAATTGCTGTGAGACTCCCTTGCTATTGTCTTCAATAATGGCCATATTGACTCTTTCAGAGGAGACATTTTAAAAGTCAACCCTTTCAATTACCTTGGCATTTATTCAGTGAAATTGTGGGCCTGTTTCCAGGTTCTCATGGTGCAGTGATGTAGTACAAAATCTTCTCTACTGAACCCAGTCAAACATGATAGTTCATGTAAACAATTAACCAAGTTAATCATCAAGAACTCCTGAATACTTTTTAAAAATAAGTAATGCTAAAACTGAACTGTATTTACACATTTTATGTCACAGTTATCAGACTGAAAGGGTTGGATGAGTAAAAATTATGTTTTTCCTTGAACGGACAATGGTCTACCATAAGTGGGGTGTAATGTGGTACCTCTTCACTTTCATATTCTATCAACATAATGAACATTTCAAAACCAGGGCTTAATAAAAATGCGCACTGGCTTTGAAATATTGTATGCCATACAAGCATTAGAAATATCAAAATCAATATCAATCAGTGGTTTTCATTTATTTTAAGAGGAAGTTTTCTGTTACCTTTGACCAGCTACTAGATAAGGCTAGAGAGTTCCACTTGACTTTATTAGGCTAACAAAGGTCACTCAGCACCAGTGACTAAGGAAATCAAGGAGATTGTGAAAATGGAAAAGTTTCTGAGTATAAAAAAATTCCCTCTTCTTCAGGAGGTTCAGTTGTGGAATTGTTTATTTTGTTCCATAGAAACACCACTTCACCCTCCTACTTTTCCAAAATAAATGTTGGGATGAGGGGAAGGTCACAGAGGAAATTTTGAGTGTCCTGAGTGCAGTATGCTACTGACATCCAAATATCTATTGTACCTGGCCTTATTGACAAACAGAAAATAATGGAAAACTGTTTAATTTGAGTGGGAGTCCAGGTGCAACATGGCTGCCTGCAGAAATACTGCATTCCCATTGTAGTCAGCAAGGCTCTCCCAGGGGATGCAGGAAATGCAAACAAATTTTACAGCTTTACTTGTAAGAGCTGCCGTAAAAAAATGGGTGTTCCATAGGGTCCAGGTAGATGCTGTGACTAGAAGGGCTTTTTTTATGAAGTTATTTTCCCATCTGGGTAAACATCAGGCAGGTCTGTTGAGATCAGCTGATTGTCATGCTGTCTTCATGAAACCACCACTATCTCCTGTGACTTTGGGGTTGATTTTTAAAAGTACATATCCTCTCTTCTAGTCAAGTAAATTGTTGGGCTCAATATGCATCTTTTCTCCTTCTGATATGTGAACAAAATTTAGATCAAAAAGAAGATTTAAATGGAACTCGATGAGAGTTGCATATAGGTTTGTTGCATTGGGTTCAGGCCAGGCTAACTTTTCAGGTGAATTGCAGTATGAAAAATAGAAAAACTGTATTTTTGGCAGCAGTGATAATTATTCAATGTTTCCTAAAACTACTTCCTCTTCTTCTTCTTTCATAATATTGAGTGAAATGAAAGACTATAAGTTCTATAAAGAAGCAGCAGCAGATGTGGTGCTATAGCCCTTTTTTGTGTACTGTTGTTTTTGTGAGACAGTCTTATATACAGGACATTAAATTTTATACTGTTATTATGTTATATAGCCTTAATGTGTTTTCTATGGGCAGTTCTAGAATTGGCTTCAGAGGAGGTTCCACTGAATGAGAAATGGCAGCAGACAAGGAGAAGAGAGGATAAAACCTGATCACTCTTAGTGCACCCCAAGTCTGGCTCATGATAAAGCACGTTTGTCATGCTGCAGCGTCCTCCCAGCATTGGCACAGCTCACCTTCTCAGCTTGCCAAGAAAATGTTAGTGCTCAGTTAGTGCTCAAATTCAACACAGAGGTAAGATACTGCTTTTCTTCTGAGATAAATGATGATCTCACTCAATACTGATCTTCTACAAATAAACTCATTTTTTGTCATAAATAAAAGCTTTTGGTATCTGCAAACAACATCCCACGCTTATGGCAGATGGGTTCTGTTCAAGACAATCATAAAACTCATTGGTTTCCACTGCTAACAGATGCCACCTTTTTTTGATGTGATTGAAGAACAAATTTGTAAAATACATACCCTGGAAATAAAGCACTGACCTAGATATGAATGAAATGAATAGGCTGTAAATAATAGAAACACCATTTCTGCATGTATGGAATATTTTCAGTCTTTGAAATGCCACGTTTCAGCTGTCTTCTATCATTCTGTTTTATATTCTTAGGGCATATTCATTATTAAAACCATTACCTGATAATCCTGACACATCAGATTTAGGTAGATGCCTGGCTTTTAGAACAACGACAGTGAGTGTGTTTGTTGTAGATTGATAACAGAGAGAGACCAGTAATTCTCCACGACCAGATGATTTCTGAGAAAATTAAAGGAAAAACAAAAAAAAAAAGTAATAAAACTGTTTATAAGCATTTATATTGACCAAGTTTTAAACCAGAGTTAAAAAGGTTTATGAAATGTCACAGAAGTGTATGCTCTGAAGCTGTCTAAAAGGACATACCATATATAGCTATTCTGATTTACATAGTGATTATAATTTCCCTCTATATTAGTTATATAACTTGTCCTATGATTGGTTTTCAGACTGAGAAAAATTAAAAATAAATGGACAATATAAGTTGACATGACATCACTGTCTTTGGAGAGTGGAAATGAAATCCTGAGGAAAAAAAAAATCTCAGCTAAAAAAAGAAACTTATCTTAAGCAAAGCAAAATTCCATGAGGATATAATGGGGAGAAAAAATCTAGTACAAGTAAAGAAAAAATATTTGGTAAAGTATTTTAAACAGGAAGGATTCAAGCCATCAGTGAAAACTTATCCCTTGACACTCTCTAAAGCAGTATAATATACATGAAATAAAGGTGAGATAAAAGATTTTTCTCTAACATTATTTGATTTGAATTTGCAGGAGTAGTTTATTTCAAATGGAGGAGGAAGGCAAGGGAGACAAGAGAAGATAGTAACTTATATACCAGAAAATCCAATAAGTTATCAGTAAAAGATCAGTGACATATTTATATTTGTTTCCATATAGTGATAGAATTGCAAAATGACAGTATTACCTATAGGCATGTTGCCTGTTAGACATTTATTTTATTAGGCATTATGCTTGTCATTTGAAACCAATCATGGTGAAAGTCAATACACATTCCACTTCCTCAGCAGAGATTGAAGAGTGTGTGCGTTTGATGCCTGTGCATTTCTGTGGTTCAGCTGGAATGGTTGTAAATGACCCTTGCATTCTCAACTGAGACAACACAGCATTAAATATTTTTGTCCCAGTAAAGTCAGGAAGCTTTGCTGGTAGCTCCACAAAGTCTATGGCTCCACCCTTACTACCTTTAGTAAAGCTGCAGCCTCTCTCAATTCATGAGGCAAGTGGTGACAGCACCAACGTGCAGGACCATGCTGTAACATCAACAATATGGTCTCTAGCAGGTCCCACTTCCCTAATTAAAGGCCACCTACATTCCTTAAGAATGTGCTACACAACCCATGCAGTTTCTATTTCCATTGATTTCAGTAAAATTTAAGAAAGAATGATGTCAAATATAAAAGAGGATGGAAGAGAAAGGGAATAATACGTAAATATTTTTATTCTTTCATTTAAGAGCAATTAAAGGCAAATCGGTGGTGTTGAGTCAGCTTGAGCTAACTGGAATTGGTCCACTCAAACCTGCTGGACCAGATGAATAAGAAATTAGAGCTTAGGGCATTAGCAATTTCTTTCAATATGCTTGTTGTAATGGTTTTTTTCTATTGCATTTGTGTAATGACTTCCTCACGGTGCCATTAGGAAAGCATCTCAGGAATTGCATGGTGAGCTTTTTGGCTTTTCTTTCCAAGATGGCAGCAGCATTACACAAGAATCATGGCTAACCCGATCACAACATTTTCAAACTTTGAATAAAAAAGGTGTTACCCTAACATTTCTTTTGATGATCTCTCTGTCCATTAGCAGCCTTCCTTCCGAGAGTTCAATTCCAGCGAGGGGGATGAGGACTTCTCCAATGACATCATCTCTGGAAAATCTGTCAAAGCTCAAGATCATGAAGTGAAGCGTTAGGTCTTGAATTTGGCTGTAAGGGATCCCATAAAAGGTGAAAGTCTCATCGAAAGCTGGATCTAAGGTTTTTCTCAGCACTCTGGTTTTCACCTTGTGCTTTTTCTCAGGCAGGATTGTCATTTTGATGTAGGGATCAGAAGTCATTGACTGTTCATCCATTGCTGGCAGCCCACGAGCTTCTTTGATGTTCACTACAAATGCTTTTTTCTCAAAGTTGTACTCTAAGGAGAAAAAGAGAGTTCCTAGCTTGTCTTGTTTATCTTCAGATGACAGAGAAGTGATGGATTTTAAGCTATCAGGGGATACCGAATCTTTCTTCCTTTCTGCAAAATGCTTAGGAGATGAATTTTCAAGATCTGGAGAGCCCTGCATTTTTGTGGTTGTTTTGGGGAAATTGCCATTTAGATCTCTTTTCTCCAGGTCAAGATGGAGAGAGTTCTTTGGCATTGCTGATTTGTTCTTTGCTTCACTTTTATCATCTGCTCCAAACTTCTTCTTGCTGTTGAGATTCTCAGGGTAGATATCAACCCCCTTCAGAACATGGACAAACTTATATGGAGGGGTCTTATTGGACTTGGAAGATTTGCGTTGGCAGCAGATCCAAGCAAAGAGGGAGACAGAGAAGACAAGGCCAAATGCACTAAAGATCCCAACCACTGTAGGAATTTCATCTGCAAATCAAATAAATAGCAACAAGCACATAAGCAGCAGTACCTTGAATTCTGCATGATATTTAATAAAGCAATTATTTAGATAAAACAAACTGATAGGAGACGGTGATATCAGCAGGATTGACAGGCTGGAAGTGCTCTGCATTGTACACATTGCTCGCCACCTGCAGGCATCAGTGTGCAGTCCCACTCTAAGGCACACTTCTTATGCTAGTATTTTTCCATACACGCAGAGTTAGGGAGGAGAATACTATTCCCATCCTAATAATAATCACTGTTCGTAATTTCCCTACTCTCTCGACCTTCTGTGTGTAGTTTCTGAGCTTATATGTCTGTTAATAATACCAACACTCCGCTGTTTTCAGCTTTGAGTTTATGGAGGTTTCTTGGTTAGCTAAATCACACACTGAAATATATATTACTTTTAGATACATCATCTGCTTTCCATAGTGTTGCCTAGAATACTTTGTGCGCTCAATTAGCTATTTTTTATGGTCTGTTCCCATAATTACCTGTAGGCATCTCTTGAAAGAAGTGAGTTTAATTGGAGGTTATAGCACTCAACAGTTTCACTGGGATTTTCAATACTTTGCAGGAGGAAGTCTATCAAGAAAATTTGGGATAATTATATAGCAAGTGTCTTTTCCAGATGGATGTGATATTAGGGAGCACATGTGAGTTCAAAGCTGAAGAAATCATATTAAGTTTATCAATGTTAACCACTAAGCATTTAAGACACTGAAGCAAAGCTTATGGGGAATTTACAGAAAGGGTCAATACTTCTCAGGAGTAGATAAGAAAAAATGTTATAATTCTCTACAGTTTAATATGAATTCTATACTTACACGGAATAAAGAGAAACCTGGGCAAGTGCTACAACCTCCTTTGCCAAGTGGATATATTATTTACATATGGAGCATCATTAGCCCTTCAAAGCACACATCGAAGGGTAAATGAGCACAACTAATTAGAAATCCAATTTTGCCCATCAGTAACATTACTAAGTGAGTTTAAACCTCCCACAATGTAACAATCAGAGCTTAACCTTTATTCCCTGCAACAGTGGACATACAATGGAATATTAATGTCGTGACATTGTTTATGCATAAAGGCAATTATGTAACAGTTCTGTTTCTCTCTGGTCATTCTGGAGGAGTAAGGAGGCACTCTCCCCCTGTATTACTAAATCATCTTCATGTGGCCAAAAGCTGAGCAGATAAATGTGCTGCCAATACACCTTTGCTTTTTAGTGCGATGATTCAGAAAAAAAAACTCACAACAATACTATCAGAGCAAAGTAGGACATAATGTTCTAGCTCAGAAAGGATCAGGCCTGGATATTAATTTTTTATGACAACTTTCCTGATGCCTACAAGCTGTACTAGTCTATACACTTAATTGCAGGAACTTAATAAAATGACTGGCAACCATATATGTGAGCAAAAAGTATTTTCTTAACTTAAGCACATGGTTTTGAGTTTCAAGAATTCCCTGGGCTGCATAAATTTAAATATACATGGTATAACTAGAAAGCTACAAGTATTTGAAAACTAATCAGAACACTTTAATATCTTTTAAGAATGATTTGTACACTTACAATACTTTTTCATGAGATAATATACTTTTTTATAGTAATGGCTATTATAATCTACTTTAATTCTCTGACTACTGAAAGTAGCGGTAGAATCAATTTGATGTTTAAAATATTAATTATCTTTCTTAAATAAGTAATTAGACAAGCATGATGTCACAACTGTGGTTAGAAACCTCAAGTGGGTGGAATAGGAAAGAAGATGATATGGTAACTAAAATGGTATTATATTTACAACTAATTGTATCACAAAATTAATTTCTTGCTTTTGTCATAATCAATTGGTTAGCATTCAAGGCAGTGCATTAATAGAAAACATCACCTACTGATTCTGGGAGAAGTTATTATTTCAGTTATGTGATATAAATCTGGAGTCTCTTCACTAAGTCAGTGGAATGATCCTTGAATCAAACCACTGCTAAAGCAAGCCTAATGTAGTTTAGAGTCAATATTTGTAAAGCAGAGTTCAGAAATGTTCCCTCTTTACTGTTTTTCTCACTAAAGCAACTTATGTATGCATTTTATAAGTGCACATACATGACTGCTTCTGAAACTTCTGATACCTCACTACATCCAGGGCACAGAAATGACAAAACTGAAAAGTTCATTGTCATTTTTGTTATTCTCATTGAAACCGGGTTGGTTAAGATGCAGCTGTTCATCTAAAAACACTGAAATCCTGTATTTTCCTCTTCCTAGCAATGTCCTTTCACTTTAACTAATGATTGACCTACAATAAGAATAAAAGGAATGACAATTATTTCAAGAATGGCTTGAACAAAGATTTTCTCTGTGGCATTTACATCATGTAACTCTTGATGCACATTACTTTAACAGAGACACAGAAAACAAAACCAAACCTCTCTCATCCAAAACCGCACCTACAAAAATCTCTTTATCTCTTCTGGTACTTTACCAGGGAGGAGGAACGGGGAAGGAGGAAGGAAGAGAGATTAGGGAA
>NW_005054365.1:592909-593114 GCF_000277835.1 Geospiza fortis
CTGAGCCCGCTGCCCTGCTGTCCCCTGGCTCTGCGCTCTCACGGCGCCCGGGTAACCGTCTTTCCGCACAAAAAAAAAAAAAAAAAAAATTACAGAGAGAGGAAAAAAAGAAACAACAACAAAAACCACCCAAAACCCAGAGACACGAGCAGTGGGGACAGTGGAGGTGGAGGCTGAGCTGGGCCTGGAGGAGAGGGGGGGGGGG
>NW_005054365.1:593281-641662 GCF_000277835.1 Geospiza fortis
CTCCCCCCCTCCCCAGCCACCACACCCTCCCTCCCTTCCTCTCTGTCTCTCTCTCTCCCTTCGTACACCCTCCTCCTCCCCCTCTCCCCGTCCCTGTCTTGGGATTGAACATGCACTCATCGATTATTTTAACTGCCTTGCTGCAGGTTATGAGCTCCCCCACACATCCCTCCACCGGACACAGACAGTGAAATGGCAATGTCTGTGATTCAGAGCACCCTCTGAAAGACATGGGTGTGCCCCTTGTGCCAGAGAAAGATGTATTCATTTGCTTAATTAACTATGAGCTGTGCATGTTACAGCGACAACGTGAAAGAGTTGCCAACCTGAGAGAGTCCAGACACCTCGGCTCCAGCTGCAGGGCACACGATTTTCCTATGACTGACGTGATGAATTTACTGAATTTGAGTCACAAAAACTCCGGATGTGACTTGTCCTTGTGCCTCCTCCCTGCTTCCTCCCAACATCCACCCCCACATAAACATTCAGCCCCCAGTTTGGAAATCCTCTTGATCTTCCTGCAGGTCTGGGAAAGAGATGACTTTACTTCTAGATTTTACTGGTTTAGATGTCTTGTCTCTCAGTGTGAACTGAGAATGTGATGGGGAGACAGGGAAAGTGTGGCAGAGAGGAGGAATGTGGGGGGAGCAGGACAAGAAAGCAGGGCTGCCTATAGCTAGAATGTCTACAGTGTATAATAAACCAAGCTAACTCCTTGTCAAACAGAGCTGCAAAAGCCAGCACCTGGCATCTGACTCCTCCTGGATTCAGATGGAATTATAGCAGCCAGGTTTGGAGCTAATTCTTCTGCATAAATGGGAAACAGGTGTTGTTGCTTCTCTAAATAATAAAATCCATATGCAGACATTGTCTGGCATGACCTTACTCCATGGTCAGCCACTTGGAAGCTAGTATGTCTTGCCCCATTTCAAAGCACATTCTTCCTTCTCAGTGAATTCAGTGAAGCTCCTGGGATTTTAGAAAAATTAAAGTAGGAAGACAATGGAATCATAGATTATCTTGAGTTCGAAGGGACCTGTAAAGACCATCAAAGTCCAACTCCTGGCCCTGTGAAGAACACACCAAGAATGCCACTGTGTGCCTGAAAGCATTGTCAAAATGCTTCTTGAACTCTGACAGGTTTGGTTCTGTGACTACTGCCCTGAGGAGCCTGTTGCAGTGCCCAACCACTATTTGGGGGAAGAGCCTTTTCCAAATATCCAGTGTAAACCTCCATGACTGAGCTTCAAGCCATTCCCTCATGTCCTGTCACTGCTCAACACAGAGAAGAGACCAGTGCTGGCCCCTCTGGTCCCTTTTCATGGCACTGCTTTCCAGGATCCATTCCCCACTCTCTCCATACAACCAGGGTTGCCCTATCATGGGTGCAAATATGGCACTTTCCCTTGCTGAACTTCATACAGCTGGTGATTTCCCATCTCTTTAATTTGTCAAGGTCTCTCTTCAGGGCCTCTCTGCCCTTGAGGGAGTCAAAAGCTCCTCCCAATTTAGTATAATTGGCAAACTTTGCCTCCCTTCCTGTCAACATGGCAAGCCGGTGTAAAATCACAGCTGAATTAAGTGCCTGGCATATCTTGGGTCCTGAGAATCCACTGGTTAATATTGTTTTTGTTTAACTGCTTCTGCTATAACTTCAGCAACTGGGCCTCAGTATACAGATCCAAAACTCTTGCAGGAACAGCTGCACCCACTACCCTAATCATCATTAGATTCCAGTCCTTTTAATGAAGTGCAGAGTATAGCTTGTCATTGCTGTTCCTCTTACAAACACCTGGAGTATAATTAATTTGGATATAAGAAGGCTGGAGAAAGTGTTGAAGAGCTCTTTTTTTGGTGTGCTTTGGCAGCACAATTTGATTTGGAATCTTTGGATTCATGTGTTGGCACAAATCTAGAATCCAAAAACTAAACTTGCTCAAAATGTGTAGACACTTAAAGTAATCACATTTGATTTTGGACTACATTCCAAGTATAAGAACCTCCAGACTTGACTGAAATAAGCAAAATCCTAAAAAAAAATTGTAGTTAAACATGTATAACTGGATAATTGGATTATTATAAATGTCTGGACTTTAAAAACAAAGGACTGAGAATCAATATATAGTATATCTGGGCAGTGCATTTATCCTATGTGAGCTGGGATAGGCTGAGCATAAATATTATGTTGACACTTGAATTATTGTCAGTAATTATTGAATCTTTTTATTTTTCCTTTATTTTTTTCCAGTAAACCCCAAGACATCCTTTGTCAAAATATACAACATTTAGAGACCACACGGAATTATAAAAATGATTGATTCTGGTTTTCTTCTGTTTAGTTTCTCGTACGTCCCAGGGATATATAAAAAGCTTTTACACAATATGTACTTTATTTTAATAATTCACAGGGATAATTCCCTTTAGCATTCAGTGTTTTATTACCTTCTTTTGTTTTTCTTTTCTGGGACAATGCAGATGAAATGGGGAAGATATGTGTCCTTTTATTTCTTTTTTTTTTTTTTCTTTTCAGAAATTCGTGACAGCTCGTGGTAAGTTTTAGACACCAGTTTAGACTTGAGTGGTGTTGTGTGCTGTACAAACATAGAGTAGAGAGCCTTTCCTTTCATCTCAGTTTTGTGCATGTGTATCACTTTAATGAAGGTAACATAAAAAAGGTTTCACGACAGCAAGTCTCTGTCTGTAGAAACTTGGAGCTGCCAAGACTGTGTATATACAGAAGCACGTGTAAACACATCTATAGATATGAAAAAAAAAGTAATTTTATCTCTTTATTGCTTTGGTCAGTGAAATAGCAAATAAATATTTTTTTTACGTCACACATGAACCCTCTGTATTTAATACAGGACTCCACTTAATGGAACAGAGTGTTCATCACGGAAAATACTTGAGGGGGAGGTGGAGCCCTGAGCTGCTGACACATCCCGAGACAGACACACGTTTGCTGCCTGCGTTGTGCAAGCACCATCTAGTGTACGTCTCAGAGCCATCAGCGCTGGATGACGAACCTGCTCCCCTGTAGGTGCTACAAGCACAAGGATACATAACCAGCCCACTGCTGATTCATTGCACTTCTGGCAAGTGTCCAGAGAGAATATCACATGAACCCTGTGTGTTTCTTAACCAATTAAATGATGGCCTTTCTGTCCTGCAAAACAGTAATGACTCCTCATTTCTGCAGCTGTAAGTTCTTCACATTTCCCTCTGTTCTAAGGCAGCATTGTATATATTCCCTTCACACAGTTTGCAACAGGCTCTTCAGTAAAATCTCAGGCTAGGAACTCGCTGCCCAGGTAAAATTCCCTTCCTTTCTCCTGCAAACACTGATCTCAAATACTTCCAGCTCAGAGACAGAACATTAAAAGGAGCTGAATGAGATTTTGCCTGCACTGAATCAAAATGGATTGATCATCTGGAAAATATCACAGTATGTGATCTGGCTGGCTGTATCACAACAGGACCTTCTGTGGTCTGAAAACCAGATTACTGGTGCACATGCATGCGCAGAGCATCCTCCTGCTACTCCAAGAAGAGGGAGTGTGGTTGCTAAGTGGCAGAGATTGTACACTTCCCAAAGCAGAGAGTCCCCAAACACCACATAGGGCTGGAAAAAGTGGCCCCCCACCTGCAAATTAATTGGCACTCTTTTTCAGGTCCCCACACCTATGTGCGAGGAAAACATAATCATTTCCATTTAAGAAAAAAAACCCACAAGAAGTTATTTCGAACAAGTGTCCCTCCAATCCCTCCCAGCCCCCCAAAGTCAGCCAACACTTAAAATTCAGAGATTGATGTCTGTGAGGTGAAGCTGGGAAAGTAGCCTTTTTCCATCTCTGTAGAATGTTTCCCTGGAGCTTAAAGACAGTTTCACATTTTCAAAAACAGCATATAATTTTGAGTTCTGCTGTTGCTAGGTGCCAAACTACAGATATTAATTAATACTATTCAGCACCTATGAAAATCAAGCCCTCCAGCCATGCTTACAAAATAAAACCTCAGCAAGAATACCAATATCAGTCCCTGGTTTTGGGAAGTGAAGAACATTCAACACTCTGAAAGTCAAACAATTTCAAAGGGCTCTACAAAGGATTTAGGTAGTCATACTCTGCTTAATTTCCACTTCACCTAGCTCTACAATTAGACAGTAGAAAGGGGCCAGCATCCCTCCCTGTCTCATCTCTCAGCCTTTGACACTTAAATGCCTAAAGGCAACTTTTTGAATGCCACACACACACAACCCTGGACTTATCACCTCAAGACTCACCTTGCAGCCTATTTGGCCCTATGACATATTTCCCTAGGTTGTTACTGAATTAATCTTCATGCATTTTAATGTTCAGTGCTAGAGTGAAATACTTCAGCATGGTTCCAGTCTCTGCTGCAGAATGGTGTATTTACCTGGGGTGTATTTATCAGTCTGTAGATACCAGTAGTATCCATGCCTACACTGGACACCAGAGAGCTTCTGAAATGGCACAAGAGGTACAGATTTTGGTAACTGACTCTTCCTCTAGCACATCCACTGAATTTCAGGCCTATAAATCTAGAGATGGACTTTTCCTTCTCTGGGATTTGGTTGAATTGCTTCTGAACTTGTGTCTAGAGTCAACTAAAAGCCCTAACCTTTCACAGAGAACTGGTGAATACAAGGATGAGCAGGACACCTCCTCAGGCCTGGAGCGGCAGCAGAGGGTGGGGTAGAGGTGCCTGCTACAATGGTTGGTCTAGACAACCTGCCTCAAATTTCATTATACTCTGTCATTTAAGCAGCTGAGCAATCCCCTAGCTCATATACAGATGTGTAGAAGTGTGCATTAATGCTTTCACCATGAGATTCAGTCATGCCCCAGGGATGGCTGGAGTAGATTGCCCAGGGAAGTTGTGGATGCCCCAAACCTGGGAGTCTTCAATGCCAGGTTGGATGAAATTTGAAATGATAGTTTTGGGTCTGACCTCCATTCCTAAGGCTATGTGGGGAGTCTATGGTTGCATTTTCTCATTAGAAAGAAAACAAACCAAGTATTTTTTTTTCTCCATAATGGCACTGTGTAGACCAGTGTCTTGATAGAATTTGTAAGACTGAGTGAAGGGTATAATTTCAATCATTTAGCAGTGATTTTTATATTGAGGAAGAAACATTAGTTATTTGATTTTTGGCAAGGTTCTTCCATGGAAAAGCAGTATTTCCAAGTCTTCAGATTTGGGGCAGCTTGCACAATGTTTTGCTGAGAATACAACAAAATTAATTTAGTTTTCCTTTTTTTCATTTTAAGATATCTCTGCACTTCTACATAGTGGATGAAGAAAGGGAAAAAGAAAAGCACTTACTGGTGCCACTAATTTTTTTTCAGATTGATTTCAATCCATACGTACTGGAACTCACAACTCTATCCAAAGGGCCTCAAAATCAGGTCTCTGGGGCTTACTGGCACATTTGTGTTATGAGGTGTCAAGAAGCACACCTTGGTTTTGGAGGCAGCAGCTACTAATAGGTCCTATGACATTTCTTACTTTATTTATTTTTTATTTTTAAGACACATTTTTCCAGGAAATATATCATGTCAATTGACAGTTTAACTTTGTTAACAGCTAGATTCTGCTGGTTTTAATGTGTTAAGGTTCATGTCTGAGCTGGTAAAACTATTGTGCCTGTATCTATTTTATAGGCTCTGCAGTCTAGGTGAGTCAGAACAACTCTCACACTTTCAGCCAGGTCTATAAATACCTCAGCAGATAGAATACTCTTTCATATTAGTAACCTCTGCCTGCAGAGGAAAAGAAAATTTCATTTCCTCTTCAAGTAAAGGTTTTGATAACAACAGTGCTGAAAATAGGACGCAGAATCAGAATCATATTTTTGTCATGGATCTCTTTTGCCTGTTACTTAGCAGTTGAAGTATAACTCAAATCAAGAAAAAATGTTTTGTTAGAGAAGGATAGGCTGAGATTTTAGAGAAGTATTATGGTATTAGAAGGCTCAAATTAATTTTAAGTTCTTACCTAATTCATTCAGATTTCTTTAGAAATTTCATCCTTAGTTAAAACCAGGCCTTTAATTTTTTTATTTAATTAATAAATATAACGACTGAAAACTATGCAAACCCAGGTGTTTAAGGCTTAAATCTCACCTAACTCCAGTTTTATGAACTTTAATATAAAATTCAAACCTTCAGGTCTCTGATGGACTTATGTTTAAGACTGTGAACCTCTTGAGAAACCTTAGAATAATAATAAGGACTTCCTGTAAGATATTTTCTTTTCAGGCCACACTGAAAAATGCTTGCCCTGGTATGTGAAGAAGTGAGGCAATTAGTTCCTTAGTACTTGTTTTCTATCCATTCCTCAGACATGACTGATGGAGCAGGCACCAGAAAAAAAGCATCTAGAGAGCCCCATTTCCCTCTAGGACATCAGAGGTTGGAGCATTCCACCATGACCAGGTTCAAATCTTTCACGTGCTCCTATTTCTTGTGGAAATATCCTGAGCAACACTCTTTAAATCTAGAAACATTATCTAATGATATTTTTTCAGTGTAATAATATACTGGGTCAGAAAATATGCAGCATGAACACATGAACACAGGGTTTAGATCAATCCTCTAAGGATGGAGATGCATTTTTTCATTTTCATTCCAAGCCGTTCTCTGTCATAGCACCAATGGCAGCTGAATATTACATGTGCAAATGCTTCTCTCTGGCAGAAGGTTCAATTTTTAAAAGCTCAAACATTGGAGAAATTCTCTGAAACTCAGACTAGAGGCTCTGACTACAGAGGGCATTTAGCAGGGGCAACTAATGCAATTTATACCACTTTCACTCTTAAGATCACTCTTTGTCTTGGCTTCAAGGATTACCTGGTACAATTCAGCAAAGGTATTGCTGTTAACATTTACAGAGTTTAATTGTGGAAATGCTGCAACACTTACTATTCTGCACAGATGAAACACTCATAAGACACAGGAAACTGGAGTCACAGCAAAAAAGGAGAGGAAGGGAAGAAGAAAGAGGGGTTTTATCTTTAAAAAACCTGTAAAAATCCATTTCTACGAGTAAATATTTGATCCCAAACATTATGCAATAGTGTGTCTTCATCAGATGTGAAAGCTCTGACTGAATTTCTTAAAGCTAACGTACCTCAATTTAAGAATACAAATTAATATTTCAATGTGAGGAGCTTAGTTTTTAAAGATCAAATACTCCCAAAATTCATTGAAAATCTGATACCATACTGTTACATATTGCTCTCTATTCCAAGTGATGTTTCCCTGACACAGTGTGTGCTCTTCGGGGAAGAGTAACACATCAAATAAAAAATTGAAAAACAGTGTCAGTAAAATCTTAATTTTTAAGGTAGGGTG
This sequence comes from Geospiza fortis, assembly GCF_000277835.1. Taxonomy (NCBI): domain Eukaryota; kingdom Metazoa; phylum Chordata; class Aves; order Passeriformes; family Thraupidae; genus Geospiza; species Geospiza fortis. The sequence continues at coordinate 600,658 of NW_005054365.1, forward strand.
GGACTTCTGGAACCACTACAGAAATAAATGGAAATTGTAGATGAAAACCAAGTGCACCATCCAGATGAAAGCATTTATGAGAAGTACTTTCATTTAACTAAATATAGCATTAGGATCTCTGAGCCAAATTATTTCTACATCAGTGCTATGAAGATTAAAGTATATGAGCTCAAGTGATCATCTTGGAACTCTTTGTTTTTAATCCATGTGAATCTGCCAAATGATGAGGTGTTCAATTCTTCCTTGCTGAAAGAAAGAAAGAGAGAAAGAAAAGAAAGAAAGAAAGAAAAAGAAAAAGAAAAAGAAAAAGAAAAAGAAAGAAAGAAACCTTCCTCTTCCTCCCTCCCTTATGCCTCTTTTTCTTCCCACTATACATCCCATAGACTGGTGGGTCCAAATCATTCACATATTAACCAGTAATAGATAGAAATGAGGATTTACTCTTCAATACATCTGTAGAATTCTCTGAAATGTGTACTATGATAAAATCTGAAGCCTGAAATTGGACAAATTTCACTGCAAACTAATTCAAAAGCAGAACACAAGGAGGTGGGGGGGAAGGAAAGAAAAGGGGAAAAGAGGTTGTTCAGCTCTGTAGCACAGCAAGGATGAAAAAATTAATAATGTAGTGATGCAAGAGGCTAACAATCCAAGAGAGGAATCTACAACTACAATTCTGCTCCACTGAATTTCTGCTTAATATGGTATGCATCACATCTCAAGAGCTGCTTTTGTTAGGGATTCTTGAGAACATGAAGAGTTCTTGATACAGCTTTCACATCATGCAGATAAGTTTAAAAGAGCCAACTGCTGTAATAATAAAAAAAGAAAATAAAAAGATGAAGACAGACAAAATAGGAAAGGAACATTCCACACATTTTTTGTTGAAATCTAGACAGAGGTTGAATTGCTGAAAATTATAATCAATGTTATTTTCCAGTATTTTCTCGCAAGATTTTGGGTTAAGAAAGTAATTATCTCAGATACAAAGACATATTGTTAGAAAAAAGAACAATGCATTTCATTTAATTAAAAAAGAAGTAGCAGAAACAAGTATACATTTTTTTTTTATTTTCATAGGTAGCAGATTAAAAATATCTTCCACTGTCATGCTTTCTAATGATGCCCAGTGGGCCATCTATTTTATGATTCTGACAGTTACTAACATCTTGATGAGAGAGATCTAAACTCTCCTAAATTTTTCAGTATTAAAGATAACAATACAAAGATATTTTTGAATTTTCTCATTAGATCATAAGAATTGGAAATATTCATAGGCTCACCCAGGTTCCCTGAATTCTTTCCAATGGGATTAATACAAATAGATCCTATATTAATAGAATTTAGTGAGGAAAATTTTTAATATTCCTCTTGGACTTTAACTAGTAGGTACACAGAAGTCTCTTAGAAAACCTTGCTCATTACTGTACAATATTCAGACCTGTTGGAGTCTGGATTATCTACAGTGGATTTGCTTGTCTTGTGCATGTTTATACCCTTCAAAGTACTTTATGAGATTACATCAACCCACAGGAACTTCAGCTCGTTCTAGGTGCTGCAAGATGTCCCACAAACTGACACTCTAAGAAAAGACCAATATTTCAGTGGAATGAACTAGCTGAAAAAACACAACAGACATTTTGATTACAGGCATCAAATATGATGATAGAAAACACAGCAATCAAAAGCTGTAATTAAGTATATGACACATATTGAGGATTACACATCAGTACAAAACCACCTTGGCCTTCCAGCCTCATTTTACTTGCTTGGCTCTTTCATGGAAAGCTTCACTTTCCAATTAAAGTAATGGAAGCTTGTTCTCTGCCTAATTGGCCATCTGTACATGAATTCAGCTTGGCATGGTTTCCCTAAGGAAATTCAATAGAAACTGGGTTGTCTCTATCTTTCTGGAAAACAACGTGACACAAAAAATGTACTTCCTGTTGCTCATAATGGAAGTCTTTCCCTCAGCGATCTCCTCTTTCCAATGGCAATCCAGTTAAACAAATGAAAAATGACAGCACAATTGTCTAATGTAAAGTCTGTTTACAGAGGTGGATGTGACAGCAGCATGCAGTATTTGAACACCCACAGGAAACTTGAAACAAAAAGTATTCTTAGAATAAATTAAATGCAAGCATGTGACCATGGATTGGTACTCCTAGATGATATAAATACTAACTGGAGAGAATTAACTTTACGGAAGTCACAGGAGTGAAAATCATGACAAGGGGCATGAGGAAGACGGAGGAGTGAAGCTGTGCTTAGAATTTGGCTGTATGATGTGGTGAAAACAGAAAGGATTCTCACAGTTGTGAGTCTTACACCAGCAGATAGTCACAATCTCCATCTGGCACCATTATGGCTGACTGTGATACTACTGACACCATTTCCAGCCCACCACCAAGCTATGGAATGGTTTTCTTTGAGGACTAGTTAAATACTTTGTTTTTGAGAAATGACTAGAAACTAAAAATCAAAGCACATGTTCAGAATCTGCTAATTCCTAATATCTTACTAAGGATTGCCACTTCACCAAGGTAGCAAGTAGTTAAAAGTAAACATGTTTTTGCAGAACTGTCTTTCTATACTTCTGCTTCTAAATATCACCCAAATGTCACTTCAAGCACCCAACATGTTTTCTTAAATGTCTGCAAGAAAAATTCAGGCTATGAGTCTGCCTTAATTCAGTGTCCCACACCAGTCCCAGAGGGCTCGTGTTTTCTGAATTCTTAGTACTATATCATAGTTTATGTGTTTTTAAAGCACAAGCCCTAGTTACTTCAGCCTGGTTGTCAGAGCTCAGTTCCACTGCATTTTGTGTTTGAAATCATACTTGGATGATTGAAGTGATGTATCCACCATCACATAAGAAAGCTGTGGTAAATTCAATGAGGAAATTCTCTGGGGCAGCAATCAAATTTCTTAATGCTAAAAGTGTCCAGCATTTTAGTTTGATTTCCTAAGGGGGCAAACCTGATGTGATGGCATCATTTCTGTCTCTGTGACTGATTCTTTCTGTTGGTCCTCTTTCTCACAATAACTCTGGATCCCTCTGGCTAATATCAGCCAAACTGGAGAAAGGAGAAGAAATCTTAAATATTTTAAAGTACGCGCAGATGCCAACTCAGTGGTTGAGAGGCAAATAACCAATCATACCATTCACTGTGCTCCCTGTAGTACCTCTTGTCCAACAGACAGGCCAAAAAGAAACAGGAACTTGGAAAATTCTAGGGAAGGGTTTGGGAAGGAGGTAGATGGGCTCTGGCAAGAAGGGTGCTTAGGGAAGAAATGGCAAAGGTTTTGTGAAGGAGGAGACAAAAGTTCTGCCTTGCATTCTGAAGGAGAAATCTTTATTAACTTGTCATATCTTTTAACTCATAAGAATGGAGCTCTAGAATGAGTGGCCAGAGAGAGGTAGCAGGGCAGGCAGTGAGGAAAAAACTGGATAATAAACTTACCCATTTTCAGAAATTACAAAATTCACCTGTCTGCTGTCACTAGAGATGTTCCAAGCACAGAAAGAGGAGGGAAACAGATTTTGTGCTTCATTGCACATTAGGAAAAGGATTTGCCCCCAAGTGGACTTTTTCTCACTAAGAGTATGTCCAATATGTATGAAATCTGTTTATCAAAGCTTTCATGCTATCTATTCCTCATGTTTTTCTTCAGGTCTACAAACGTGTGAGTTCACTTTACAGCCCTCAATAATTCTGTTTACAAGCTCACTAGTCATTAGTCTATCCATCCATTGCAAACAGGACTTCATTTAAGTTACCAAATTATATTTTTTCCTTCTCAGTGTAGTACTTTGTTTACTATTTATTCCCCTTTCATCTTTTGAGGTGGAATGTTACTAACAGCAGTCTGCATTATTCCATGAGCCCGATCCCTAGGATACATCAGGTTTCTGGAACAGATAGGGAACCCATGTACATAATTCCATCATTAAATAATGCCCAGGGAGGGACTGAATTTAAGTGGCTCAGTTGGTTTGCTAACGCCACATCCCTGCCAAATGCACAGCCTGTATTACAACACACAGATGTAAAAAGAAAATTATTGCATTATTATGGTTTTAACTGTGAGTTTTCTGGGAACAAAACAGAATATTATTTTTCTAGTTTGCTTATAATAGGAGGTATGTGAGCTGTTTTGCTAAAAAATTTCAACAATATTTTGAGTGGTCTAGTTATATGTACGGTCTGTGCACAAAGCACCATATGTACATAGAATTTTCCTATCCACTGAATTATGGGCTTGTAAAGTTGTGAGCAGCTGTGAACAAGGTCTTAAAATGAGTAATGTCAACTCAACTTTTTAGCAGGTTGTTAAGGTGTTCTGGACAATAATATCAGTTTATTAGAAAATGTGGCAATTAATTTGGCAAATTTTTCCTGATATTTTGTTTGTTTGTTTGTATAGTAGAGCTATTGCACAGCAGTACAACAATTCAAGCTAACAGCAAACAACATCTGATTGAAGATTTCTAGTTTTATTAACTGTGTGATGATACATGCTACATTTTGGGCACTTTCCTTTTCCAAGTACTTTGTGAACATTAACCCTGAACTCTACCAGTAACACATAAAGATGCGTCAATGAGTCAGCTTTCTTCAACATAAATGTCATTTTCAACATCCTAGAAACCTGAGACATGCATGACACAGCACTTAGAAGAGACCTCTGCTTTTTTGGAGTGAAGCTGGAGGCATAGGTACATTAACATCTTGTACATCTAGAATGACAAATGACAATTTGGCAATTATGGTTAAGTACCCACATTGTGTCAAGCAATAAAATTAAATTATCCTGTATCCTGAGCAACAGCAGCTTCTTTCAGAAATGCATTTCACTGTAGAAACAAGTGCTGATTTGCACTGGTCATCTTAGGAGCTGAACTGATTTTTCAAAAAAATGACAGTTTTGTTCTGATAACAAAACCTGTGGAAGAGAACCTAAGTGATTGGAAGTGTGAGTTGAGTAAAAGAACTTTAAGTGATGTACTTTTATGACATCTTTTAGCCAGTGTCTCGGACTGAAAGTCACCTTCTGATTTCCACAGTGTACAGTGGTGAAGCATCTATAAAATATCATGACTCACACTAGACTTCAGGCACACTATTTTTCCAAATGCTTCCCTAGAGCTAGCACTTCTGGGACTCCATTACCAACAGATAAACTAGTTTTAAGAGCTGTTCTGCAAACAGAATGGGGCCTTTCAAAGCCTAATAAAACTCATTCTCTTTCAGTAACTTCTGTCCAACAAGACTCTCTTCCCAATTTGTACCTTCTCAGAACTATTCAGTGGCAGCTTATCAAAGCAAAACAAAAGAAAGAGAAAGCAGTATAAAGTACAGGATTGCTCAGTGAGGGAACTGTCTTACATTTATGAAGTTAATATGAATTTGAATGTGACTCACTTCTAGATGCAGATTTCAAAAGGACAATCTAGCTTGTACTTGCAAATGAAATAAACTGTAGCCAAGGAATATTTGAGTGGTTTGAAATCTTCTCATGCTGATCAGCAGTCACAGAAAAAAGCTTATGGGATTCTGGAAACAGAGGAAAACAGTCTCAAAGATCTGGAACAAAGAGATGAATAATGTCTGAACAGGGGCATCAAAGGATCTGCACTTTGAAAATGTGATATTTGTGACAATACTACAGTGACCTCAGTGGCTGGAGTGGAGAGAGTGAATCACCAGAGATGTCTCATCATCATCATCATCATCATCATCATCACACCTCTGTTTGAGAGTGTGCCAATCCTTTGTGCAGGACGGCAGCATGACTAATGGCAATCATCATAAGAAAATATGTCATCACCTTGTGCAGCCTGCCAAAGGGTAAACACAGCTACAAAGAGCACTTTTATTTTTTTTTTTTTCCCTGCACACCTCTTGAAGATTGTATTCTATTTAAAGAGAGTGAGAATGACCTTGGGGACACAGTTTTGGAAAAGATCGTGCCTGCCACAGACTGATTAAGAAGTGTAAGGTTGCATTCAAACTTGGATTTTCAAGTGGCTCTCATGCAAACTTCAGTGTACCCCACCGTTTTCATTTGATCTTTTCTGAATAGATGGAAATTATTTTGTGTTTTCTTCAGGTCTGTTGGGAGATGCTATCTTTTTGCTCAATGTGCAACATAATATATCATATATAAATTAATATAAGCTACTTTTTGTTAGTCATCAGAAATGAAAATGTTCCTTCTATTTACTAGGAATCTTATTTGTTCTGGGTATCCGTTGATATTTATGGAATCAATATGTAATTTGGTATCAGTGTATTTAATCATAATCAGCCTGAGTGCACTGTTTAGCTGAACATATAAAATGTACTATGATGACTTTAAAATGTTTAATTTAAGAATCTCTGCCTCTGTGCATATGAATCAGAGACCTGTGTTTAATTATTGATAGCAATTAGAGCACAGAAGCAGACAAACAGCATCTGGTGACAGGAATAATTTCACAGCCTAGCCCATATCCAGAGTCTCGTTTGGAACCAACATAAATGCATCACAGATTGATTCCTTGCAATCTATGAATTCATACTGTGGTTTCTAAACAACCCTTTGGAACCTGTCTCTCGTTTTAGAAGTCCTGATAGGTTTATACATCTATGTGTGGAACAGATGTGGCACAGGGGTACAGTTGGTCAGGTTTCTTAATGTAATCAGAATCAGAAAATTATACCTAACTACTTCTCTATTTTCACTCATGCTGTCTTGTGAATGCTAAAACTTTAATTATGTATAGGAATTTGAATCTCAGATTTAGGGAATTAAAGCATAAAACCATTCTGGTAAATGCTAAATGTGAATTTTTAAGAGAAAATTGCCAAATACTGCAAACTAAGTTACAAACTATTTTAAGAGAAAAGGTTTTGATTCTGTAAGTACTGAAACCTAAAGAAACCTCTTAAATAAAGAACTTACATCATAGCTAAATTGCCTATGATTCACAGGGTCACATTGCCTGTCAACCGTGTATAACCCCAAAAAAAATGCTACACTTTTCAAAAGATGTCACGAAACTGAAAACTTCAGATCATTAAATAAATATATAATTTGTCTACACTGGCTATAATCTAATAAATTAAAGTGGCCATCAAGTTTTTATGACAATTTGTCAATCCTCAAATATCCTCAAGGAGGCCCAGACCCCTTTGAGAGTGAACAAAAAGTTGTTCTTTTGAGCAGCTCTTAGAAAGGTCACTTGAGTATTCATGGACAACAGGCCAAGAAACCCCACGAGAACCAAGAAAATAAACCACGTGTTTTTCCACTAGTGCTAACAAGCTTCTTTTGGTCAGTCTGAAATGGAGGCAATTTCCCCCACATCAGCCCTCCCAGTGCTGTGCTGTGCGCTGGTAACTGGAAAAGTATTGATGACACAGAATTGCTTTGGCTACTCTGAGCAGTGCTGGCAGTGACATCTCTCCAACATTCTCCCTCTCCCACCAGGCTGGAGGTGGGTAAGATCCTGGGAGAAGACCCAGTCAGGAATGCTGACCCAACTGACCCCTCGGTTTCAGCTCAGCAATAGAAGTTTATTCTCTTAAAAGAGAATAAGGATTCATCCCTTATTACAGCATTTGTTGTCTGGAGTAGCTGCCACGCATGCGGAATCCTGGGAAGCTGCTGGACATCCCTGCTGAAGATAACAGAGAATAAATCTTTTGCCTTCCTTTGCTTTCAACTGTAGCTTCTGTTTTATTAAACTGCCTTTAACTTGACTCACATATTTTTTTTTCAACATATTTTCTCCTCTCTGGACAGATGTGGAAGGGAGTGATGGAGCAGCTGATTGGGCACTCCATCTGCGGCCAAGCCACCAGAGAAATGACCAGGTAAAAATCTGCTGTGTCTTTCAAGGAGAATCAAGCTCCCCACCATAATGGGTCTGCATTATACAGAAACACTCACCATGCAAGAATTTTCATCACACGGAAGTTGTCTTCAGAGTCTAGGCAAGGTTTTGAAGTGGTTGTTAAAATTCATCAAAACCATTAGGGCTTACACCAGAGTGTTTCTTCTCCCTCATACATGCTGAGACATACTGTCACCTGTGCTGGTTTTACTAATCATCTTGCTTAATCTCCCTGAACATTGGTTCAGAGGTCAGGCTTTGAGAAGCTGTCATTCTATATCACTCTCCTTTGTAGGCAAGCAGGTAGAAAGGAAAAACAGGAATTTATTATTTTAAGTAAAACTGCACAGAATGCAAGAACAGCACAGAATTATTTTTTTCCATTAAACAAGATGGAAAGAGGTAAAGAATTGTGACTCATGGACTGGCACTGCCTTCCAGTCAGAGCTAAGAAAAATTATTAGTCTGAGTCAAAAAATATAAATATTAATGTGATGTCAAAAGGGTGGTCAAAAGACTGGATCAGCTCTCTTATTAAGAAAGGCTGAGAAGCTTGAGGTTGTTGAGCCAGGAAAAGAGGATGCACCAGGGAAATCTTCTGGTGGTCTTCCAGTACCTAAAGAGGCACAGAAAAGATGGGGAGGGACTTTTCACAAGGGTATGGAGTGACAGAATATGTAGTGATGACTCTAAACTGACGGAGTCTCTGTTGAGACTAAATACTAAGAAGAAATTCTTCCCTGTGAGGATGGTGAGGCCCTGGCAGAGGTTGCCCAGAGCAGCTGTGGCTGGCCCTCTCTGGAAAAGTCCCCGGCCAAGTTTGGAGCAGCCTAGGATAGTGGAAGGTGTCCCTGCCCAAAGCAGGGGGTGAATCTGGAAGATCCATGTGGCCCCTTTTAACCTCAACAATTTTATGATTCTATAAAATATGTATTGTTCTTGTTGAAACCATGGTTGTTCTACTTTACCAGAAGAAATATAAATGAAACTACTTTTGTTTTTCACTCTTATGGGGAGGGGAATGGAGAGAGAAGATGAAGTTATCCTTACAACGTCTTTAGAAGAAAAATCACAGAGTCTAAAGGACCCATTTATGTGGTGGCAAACACATCAGCAGTGTATTCTTCTCTCTGCAGAAGGGAGACAACTCTTAGAATCACTGTGCATTGAGTCGCCACCACAAAGCTGAGGTGTCCTGAGCCTCTGCATAAGGTTTAAACAAAAACAAAATTTTTCTAATATTTTAATGGCTTACACGAGGAGGAAAGAAAGGAAATGAATATTCTTCTATCAAGATAAAGGAGATACAACTTATTTGATTTGGGCGGTAAGCAGTGCTATGTCAGATAAAGATGTAGTTCAGATAAATGGATAAATAGGTATATTTGGAAAGAAATTAAAGAAATGGTAGACAGGTGATTTGAGGAAACACACTCCTTTTTTCAATATTTGGTAGCAAAAGCCTGCATGCCCTAAACTTACAACTACTAAGCAATGCTGCCCTAAAATGTAAGACAATTCCCTCACTGAGTAATCCTATACTTTATACTGTTTTCTCTCTGTGATGGTTGAAGGGGACAAAGAATGTTTATTTCATATTATAGTAGCTTAGATAATATAGATGTAGTGAAAATAATGCTGATATATCTGTATTGAGAGGAGAAAAAGAAAAAAAGTTACAGTGAAAATGAAAGCTTGAGAAATGCATCCTGGGAAATCATCATATAGGACAAGTGATTTCTATTATTCTGCACATTTTAGACATGATGTCATTTTAAAATAAATGTATCAAAGAATGACAAACACCTTAATTAAAAAACAAACAAACAAACAAGCAAAACCGAACCGAACCATATTAATTAACATATTAGCAGAATTTCAAGTTTTTTCTTGCAGCATGTCATTCTTGTATTGTGCTATTTCCTGGAGTGGCATGAATGTGCTATTGGGTATTTTATATCTTTTATGTAAACTCCATGAAAAACACTTAATTATTTTTTAAACAAATTAAAATGGAATCCATACTCATGCTGCTTCCATGTACAAAGATTTTTCCTTGAATTCTTTTTTATAAAATAGATATTTTCTGAATCCTCCTAAATGCCGTATTTTGGAAAATTCACCTATCAGAAATAGCTCACAAAAAATGATTTACATATTTTTACATAGATACTTAAAAGAGAATTTTTTGAATTGTTACTTTATTTAATACTCTTTCTGCTTTTGGTTAAATTTTCACTGTGACAAATTTACACTGCTCTAAGTAATCATAACCAGCTCCTTCTGCTGTTAGATTACAAGCAAATGGTGTATCTTCAGCTAAAAAAATTCTGGCCAGTCAGCACCCATATCTTCAGGCCTGGCTTTTTACCTTGATCTGTGACACAGAATAGAGTTAGCTTGTTCACCAAAACATTTTTGCTTTGCTTTTTGAATTCATGAAGAAGATATTTGCTCTACCTACCTGCTCAACATCTGTATTTCTTGGGATCTTCAACCCCACTTGAAAGTCACCCTTGGTCCAAGATCTGGATCTCCACTGACAGGAAATATAAGGACCTGTGAAGCACATTTGGACTTCTGGAACTTCCCTGTGAAGTTCTAGACACTCTCCCCAACTCCCTGTACTTCCTCCTTACATTGCTGGAGATCCTAAAAAATCATAAAACAGGGAAGTGCTGCTGGGAAGCTTCCCTCACATTCTATGACCCATAACAGCTAATCTATTACCTCTCTTCCAAGACTTACTCATCCAACCTATTCCACTTTTTCCCACTTGGCATCTTTATATCTTCTCTTCCTTCACATCCATTTCTGCTTAGTGTAATTCCTGTAAACAACAAGTACATTAGTGTAACCTTGCTTCCTTCTCTTCCACCTTGTCAAACCAATCTTTTCCACAATCTTTCCTGCATTTCTGCCTTCTTGCATTTTTCAGGAGTAAAATTCAGAATGGGTTTTAGCAATGCACCAACAGTTGTCCTCTGATAATGTTTTTTCTCTTTCCTTGAAGATGTGTGAAATGTGCAGAGTTGGCGCATGTGCTGCCTGCCTGCAATAAGCAACAAACCACATGTGTTACTATACTACCTGGAACACATCAAAACTCACTGATTAGACTTTCATCTCACCCAAAATAATAATAGAATATATTACTATAATATATCTTTGACTTTTGAGAGGACTGTACTTCAGAAACCTTTACCCTAAAATCTTAACAATTTTTGCTGCATCACTACCAAAGGAAACGAGTTTTAAACAATCCTGCCAGTCACCCAGACTGTAAAACATTTCCAAAGTTCCCAGAAGAGAGAAATTCTTCAGCCTAACTTTAGGAAGTCTATTAACCACTGCACTACGATATAAAATTAATCACAAAACACTGCTTTTTTCATAGTGACATTGCCAGCATTGAAAAAGGGACTTTTAAAAAGAAGGATGAAAGCAAAGGGCTCTCCACATCCATCTGCAGTTTAGGAGGTTCACAGAAGTGTGAAGTGACCAATTCGTCTCCATGAAATGTTCCCAGCTGAATGAGAAAACAGCATGGAGATGAATCTAGTCTGAAGCAGCAGCTTTTAAATGTTTGAAGCATTTCAGTCACCAGAGCAGGTTCTATTATTGCTGCCTCAGAAGAATCAATGCTCTTGCTCCAAGGATGTGCATCTTGCATCTGCCCTCCTCACTCTGCCCCAGTCCGAATTTGAGATCCTTCATGGAGTAAATTTCAGTCCAGAGAAGTGAGTTTGCTCCTCTGCCTCTGGGAGAGAATGGGGAGAAGTAGACCCCTTTCAGAGGAGAAAGCTTCCCCAGAGACATTTGGAATTTGGTACTGTGGGGCAGTGCAGAAAATAGGGAAATTAGACATCTTCAGAAACAGAAAAATTCCCAAACTTGTGTTTCATGTTAAAACTATCAAGAATTGTACATACAGTGACTGATTCATGTTGATGCCGAATATGCCTAATTTAGACCTTACCATCAAAATTTTTCTCATTTTCCTTTTCCTTTTCCTTCTCCTTCCTCCAATCTGACTCTAAGTTCATTTTCTCCCAAATACTTCATTCTCTTATACTCCTTCTTGCCCAGCACACTTCCATAGCTACGTGGTGAATTTCTGAAGAACAACCTGCAATACTCCTAATATATTCTCATCACAAACACATGCTATCCAGAATCAGTCACAAATAAGTTATTCTTCTAACATCTATGCTGGAAGCAGACATTGAAATCATCACCCATGATCCTACAGGAATTATAATTGTCTCTTCATTCCAGAAATCTCAAATTTGAACTGATGATTAGCCAGAAATTCTACTTTGGGTAACTGAAACCTGCACAGTATATTGAATATCTTATCTAAGAAAAATACATCAAAAAGCCATCAGTTTTTCTCCTGAACAGTATTTTCAAGGTTCCCTCCAAAAATGAATAATTGTTTCTTCACTTAGGCTTAGTTAAATATTGAGTATGGAAAACAATCAGATCATTATTTTAAGCTCCAAGGGAATTAGAGAAAAATCTTACCATTTTCTAAAATAATAAGAAACATGGTATTAATTTTAAAAAATAGCTACCTCAGGAGCTTCTCGCACAAGTAACAGAAAATCTGAAGTAGAACCCATCCTTTACCAACGAAAAGGACAACAAACTTTTAGAAGTGTATAGGTAGTCTTTGTTATTCTAAAGATAAGAGAAGAGACAACCTTTCAAAACAGCTCTTCAGCTTCATCCCAGTGTTAGTTAACTTCAGCATCATCTCTTTTGCGGAGATATCCAAGACTGGGAACAAACCAGAGAACTTAAGAGAAGGCAAGTACATCCTTTTTGAGCCCCAGAATTTCTAATGAAATGTTGAACAGCTGAAAAGAGTCAAGAGGAAAGCAAGCAGAATTTCAGAAAACATTTGCTAGGAGATTGAACAGCTTGCAAATGCTTTGCTGGGGGAGTAACAGTAGTGTGAGCTGGTAGCAATTTTCAACTACATAGACTCCTGCAAAAATGAAAGAAATTATTTATTCACAGTGTCAGAGTTCATTTAAGGCAATATTTTTGAAATCTAGGCAAAGATTAGTTTGGAGTGAGAGATACCTTCCTGACTAGAGACCTCTGGAAATAGATTACACAGAAAGAAACATGACACAAAATCTTGCTTGTGTAAAATTGATGAACTTGATAATAAATTAAGATTTGCTACTTCTCTTCTTTGAGTTCATATAGCGAGGATGGAAAAGCAAACATTACAATAAAGTGAAAGGCTTCATAAAAGCAGAAAGGAAATGGATTCTCAAAGTGTGTCCAGTTTATACATTTCATAATTTAAAGCTACAAGGTAGGAGAAGGTAATTACTCAAAAATGTGGTGAGAGAGGAAATTTGGGAATTGCTGCTGCACACACTGCTGCTGATGTCCTGGAAAAAGTGAAAAAAGAGTGTTCTACAGGCAGCTAGCAGAAATGTGAAGGAATGATAGCTGCACCATGATGTTGGTAGATCCAGACATTCTCCATGTGCTCCCTGTACAGAAGAAAGGCACCAGTTACTCAGAAAATTCCACGCGCTCCATGGGACCAACATCCCATTTCCCTCCATGTGAATTGTGCTTCTAGCCTCAGTTCTCTGTTAAGCAGCAATATTAGAACAACAAAATGCAGGAGGCTTTGAGCTATCCCAAAAGTCCATTTTTGTTTTGCTTCTTGCACTTAGAGTGACATTCCTGTATCTCAGTGTACCCTACTAGTGCTGAGTTTTTCCATTTGGTCCAGACAGAACCAGGATATCCTCAAAAACACAGAGAAGGAACAAGTATTTGTGGCCCCTTTTACCATTCAGAGTAGAACATGCTTCATGGAGATTGACCTCTAGAGAGGAAGCTGAATGTAGGAGTGGACTTAGCTTGAAAACCAGGCTAATGAGAAGCAGCTACAGTAGACAATAAACTGTGGTGGTTCCAGTCACCTTGTGATTAGATGGTGGATTCAGTCACCTTGTCTCTGCTTGAGCCAGCCGCAACTTTGACATTTGTTTGGAAATACGAAGTTAAAAGAGTCTCAATGTATTCAGCGATGAATTTACTGAATGTCAGGAGGAAAAGGGCAATTGCAAAGGAATAAAGCAGTAACTACACTAAGAACCAGCACTATCCCAAAATGGAAGATATGCAGATATAGTCTATCCATAATAAGAAATGTATTCTAGGATAGATGGATCTGTCTCGCAGTAGTGTAGAAATTTTATTGTGGATTTGAGAACCATTTTCTTCTGATGTTAGCATTCTTTCCTGTGCCCCTTGTGAAAACCTTTTGCCTGAAAATATTTGGTTGTGAGCTCTGACTGCATATTGCACCTTATACATACAGAGAGCAGGCTCAAAACTTTATTAAATGAATATTGAGCTATACAGCTGACTAGCATGGAAGTGTGGGAAGAAGCAGTAAAAGGCCAGAGGACAAGCTAGTAACTAGATAAAATGAAAAAGTTTTTGACCAAGAAGAATGAAATTGAGGCAGAAAATGAAAAAGCAGTCTTTTTGTTAGTTACAGGTGATATTGGATTTGGATTGCTGGTACTTTTTGATCCAGAAAGACCCTAGAGTATAAAAAAGGCACTGGAGTTAGTGGATCATTTTACCTAACTTTGGAATCTAAAATTAATGTAAGCTTTCTGTCTAGTCTGCTAAGAAAATCTTCTGGAAGGTGTATCATACTGTTGGTCAGAGACGCTTGAAAGGAGATATTTGACCTCTCTAAAAGAATAATTTTAACTGTCTATTGTGCCAGGAACTCCAATAATGACTAATTTGCTCTACACTCCTCCTCTAACAGCTAAAATTAAAGTAACCACACATAATCAACATTATCATTATCAGGAAAAAATTCTGTGTGCAACCAGAAATCAACATTTGAAGTCTCAATGGTCCCTGAATTTTATCCCCAAGAACTGAAAAAGAAAAAAAAATTAGTCAAGAAGTTTCATCATAAACTTATTTAAGTGACAATCACTGATTATAAAGGACATTTTTGTATCCCAAATGCCCAACAAAGAAGATATTTTTTTATCCCTAATAATTTCAAAGACACAGTTGATATAAACTCCCCAATAACCATTGCAGCTGGTACATCTGTGTTCACCAGCTTAAGGGACTGATGGCTGAGGGGCATTGGAAAAGTGATTCCCCTTACACACTCTGGGATTTCAACCAAATGTGAGCTTAATAAGGTGGGTTTTATATTCAGACACTTAAAATTCAGCTTCAATATTAACTCCTTTGTAGATATACTTCTGTAGTCGAATCAGGCAATAAACATACATGAATTTTTGATCTAATATTGTACCTATTGAACAAGAAAATTTTGTGCATCTTATTTCCATTTCTTATTTTGTAATTTCTTATTTTCCAATTTCTTATTTTGTAACTTTGGGTGATTTCACAGACACTCAGTGTCAAAAAGAAATATTTTACTGAGTGTCACTTATTACATGTCTTGGGTTTGAAAACTCTGAGTCCTATGCCACGGATATAAATAAAAGTGAAATTACTGAAGTCATCTTCTCTGACAGGAAGGAAACAAAACACCAGGCATCCTCTAAATTATAAAAGACCCCCTCCCTGCTTGGACACACTGGTGCAAGCTCACCTTTAGTATATGTACCTCTTAAAATATACAGACATTTAAAAAATCTCAGTCAGTCCAAACCACTAGGTGGTAAATCAGTCAGCTTTGCAAGCAGGCTATGCAGGGGTAGTAGAAATAAATCCTATACAAGGGACACAGACTATCACCTTTTGCAACACTGGCATTACCATTTAAATGGTCTTTGACAAGGATCTTATTTTGTTCCATTTTACATTCATGCTTTGCAAACAAATGCTGAACGTTCATTAACCAAACCTGCTATAACAAACGAAAAAGTGACTTCAGAAATGTTATCACACTCTGTGTTCTGAGTGTGATAAATAATTAAAACCTGTTGGCATGCTGGTGTGTGTTTTTATGTTTTATGTATGTATAAGACTCCATATCTACAGCAGGCTGGGAAATTGTCTTTTCCTGTAAATACCTATCACTCTTGGATTTGGAAACCAGAGGCTGGAGACTTTTTAACAGTTTAATCAGAATTGTTCTACTAAAACCAGTGGAAACTCCTCTGATTTCAATAGGACAATGTTGATTTACCCATCTAAAATAAATGTTCACAACAATTTAATTCCAAAATAAATTGTGTCTGCTTTTTAATTGAAGTAAATATATTTTCTTTATAATTGAGCACTCGGACAAAATAAAAAGTGCAATAAGATTCAAATTGGAAAATTGTATCACCTTTTGCATTATATAAAATTAAAATGGCACTTATGTTAATGTTTATGGTTCATATAAATAGTGTGAAGAGGAAATAAATTACATGGAAAAAAACTTTTGCAATCAAAAGCCAATTTTTCCCCAGTCCACAGTCAGAAAGAGAATGTAAATGTACAAAGCCAAGTATACACCATAAGAAAGTTATTGGAAAAGCTAACCTGAAAACATATGAGTTTTTTTTTTTTATTTTGAGTTACATTAGTAATTACAAAGTATTTTGAGCTAAAAAAACCATTATGGTTTCCATTTAGAAATAGCAGTACAGAAATATTCTTTCTTTTCTTCTTTTATGATTCAGGCAATTAGCTGAAATTATCTTGAATACACAAATTGCTCAAGTTAATCTGAATGTACAGGTTAGGATATGTTTCAACAGATAAACAAGACACAAATTTAGTTAGAAATGAACTCTCATTTAAAGCCTATAGGAGCTTCAACTCCTCAGTCGTTTGTGTTCTTCTGAAACTTGTTTCCTGTCAAGATAATAATGTTGTTTTATTTTTATTATGGACTGAAAATAAGATTTCTCCAACACTGTTAAGCACTTTCAGGGACTGTGGGGTGCACAGGCTTTTGCAAAGGCTTT
Source organism: Geospiza fortis (assembly GCF_000277835.1). Taxonomy (NCBI): domain Eukaryota; kingdom Metazoa; phylum Chordata; class Aves; order Passeriformes; family Thraupidae; genus Geospiza; species Geospiza fortis. Next base: position 617,485 of record NW_005054365.1, read on the forward strand.
CTCTGCCTTTCAGCTGAAGAAGAAATCACAAATGACAAATTATATAGAAAGTAATTGCTAGAAGAATTATTAGAAGTAGGAGGGGAAGTTGTTCACAGTGGAACAGACCAGGGAGCACCAGGGCCAGTTGGATTTGTTTTTCACTTTGCTTTTTCTTACCTTTTATCCAATACAGGAAAAACATTGACAGTCTTGGAGCTTGTACAGAGATGGGAACCGAGCTGGGAAGGGTCTGGAGCCCCAGGAGAGGCTGAGGGAGCTGGGAAGGGGCTGAGCCTGGAGCAAAGGAGGCTCAGGGGGGACCTTGTGGCTCTGCACAGCTCCTGACAGGAGGGGACAGCCGGGGGGGTCGGGCTGTGCTCCCAGGGAACAGGGACAGGAGGAGAGGGAACGGCCTCAGGCTGGGCCAGGAGAAGGTCATGTTGGGTATCAGGGAAAATTTCTTCACAGAAGGGGTTGTAAAGCATTGGAACAGGCTGCCCAGGGAAGTGATGTAGCTACAGCTCTGGAAGTGTTCAAAAGAGACTTGAATATGACATGTGGGGACAAGGTTTAGTGATGAACATGATGCTGGTGACTGGTTAAAGGTTGGACTTGACTTATTTCCAAATATTATAATTTTTGGATTTCATAATCCTGTGATTCCGTAAAGGATTGTATGGTAATTCTCTTTTGTCTGTCTAAATTGTTACCTTTTGCTTTAAAATCATTTAATGACAGAGCAAAGTTTCTCTTGTATCTAAAAATTATAAGGTAAATTCTCTTGCGCTTAAAAAGCGTCACATATAAAATCCATTTGTATCATTCAAGTGTGAGCACAGTTTATACAGATATCTGTATCTTTGAACAAGTTATTTCTCTGTTTGCTTTTTCATTTAAATAATTAGGAAATGTAGGTCTGGCCTGGAGGTACTTAACTTTAAACTGAACTAACTAAATTCATTTCTCTATGTGAAGGAAGAAATCACTGTGTTTTCAAGAGCTGTGTCTTAACATCACTGCCCACCCAGCTGCTCACTGTATTATGGGGAAAAAGATGAGTCCCTTTTCCAGATTAAATAAAGTTTAAAGATTAAATAAAGATGTGCCCCTTTTCCAGATTCATTAAAGTTGGCCAGTCCAGCTGTATCAAAATCACTAAGTTACAAGAGAGGTGATTCATTCTGACAATGCCCCTCAAAGCCAAACCAGATTTTGCACAACTACCCCCAGACTCATTGGCAAAACACCTTATAAAGGCAGGGGGACTGCTCAGCACTTACCATCACTGACAGAACAGACTCTGCTTGGGGAAAATATATTGATTTTTTTTTTGGGGGGTCCTAAGAAAGCCCCTATTGCTTCACATTTTATCGCCAATTAAAAGATATTTAGGTAGGGAAAAACCTTAACTACTCCTAGCAGAGGTCAATCCTGCAACCCCTCACTTCCAAAACCTGAACACAGACACAGTTCTTACAGACACTTAAACGAAAATAGGCAAGAAACACTGAGAGGGCACAGACTGTTGTATTATTCAGTCACCAGAAGGTACCATTACAGTTAATCTGACAGTCTGCTGAACTGTATGAATAGGCATTTAGATATGGAATAAATGTCTGTTTGCTGTGTTATTCTTTTTAGATGAAATGCATATCACCAGAAAACTCTTATTTTTTCTCCAAACCTCTCTTTGACAGAATCATTTATTACATGCAAAGCTGCTGCCTGAAGGTTAATATTCATGCAAAGCAAATAAAATAATTGCCTATTGTAAAATCATGGCAATATGAAAGGATATGGAAATGTAAAAGCAGGCTAAGAAAAATGGATAAGTAACAAAAACTATGGGATTTGATGGAGTTCAGGTGCTTAAGAAAACAGGAAAACGTGAACTCTCCCCAACCCTGAAGGTATTTAAGAAATTTTTCAAATTATCTTTCAAGGATGCTCAAATTAAGCGGGTAGAGAGAAAAGTACCCTCTACATAAGATAAAGGGAATTTAAATGTGTAAATCTCAGGATTAACACTGTTAAGAGTGGGGAAAAGGAGGATGAGGGGCTCACCCATGTCTAATTAATATCACTTGAAAATGCAAAGCAACTTCAGAAGCCATGGAGCCCACTGATACCAAGCAAGGTCAATGACCTTGACTGGGACTTGAGTGACAGATGAAATAACTGCTAATGTTTCCAGCAAAATCACATTAGTGCCATTTTTTCTGAATTAATGGTTCTTTACCCATGCATCTACATGTGAAAATCCTTGTGTTTATGCTTCAGGGGTGTAAGCTAAAAATTGTCACCACACCAGCACTGTTTTGATCTGCGCCTGTTTGTACTTTTACTGCCAGTGCTCAAGCAGTTTACAAAATAGAAAGGTACACGGATTTTTCCCAGAAGTTATCCTGGATGATTACTTTCTTTCTGGGGATAGGACAACTGGATAAGGAGTTTAGCCACATAAATGCCTAACAGTGTCCCTCTTTTTCTTTTTTCCCCAAGTACTGACAAAGTTAATGAGCAAGGATGCCAAAACAAGGGCCAATACCAGCAGAAAGGATTGTGGGGAAGAATCTTACCCATTTCTCAACCCAGCCTTATCCTTAAACAGAACTGACAGCTGGCACAGCTGAGAAACCTTACACATTTATATGTAAGATACTAAAATTCCAGAAAGAATTCAACAATTAATCATTTATAGCAGCCTGAAATCAGTGATTAGGGGGAAGTTTACCATGCTGATTGCAAACACTCTACAACATTAGAATACCATGTGAGATTTGGTTTGTGATCTAATCCATATGATAGCAACTTCAGAATTTTTAAAAGTAACCAGCAATTTTTCTCTTTTTGCCCTGTGCTGAAATAATTCCTGCCCTCAATATTTGTAGTTGCAACATGACTAGTGATCTTAGGTAATTACAACTTCAAGCTATAACTGCAGTGGAAACTCAGAGCAATTTTCTATCAAAAACATCAAAATCAAAACGCTTGTTTAAATTTTGGTAGAAAGGGGAAATGAGTATGGACAATACTCTAAATCCCAAGATTTTATCCTCTCCCTGAGTGTTTAAAAAAGTTGGCAAACTACTTCTCCTTGCCCACATCTGATTCACAGTTCAAATCCTTATACTGCCCATGATTCATACTTCAAGGAGTTATCCTCATTATTACTGTTGACTATTACTGTTATGTGTATATTTCATATCCTTCGGGGGAAGTGAGACTAAAAATAGGGATTTGGTTTGCAAACAAAGAGAATGTAGTCAAAGACTTGCTGAGGATGTGAGTCTCTTTTCAAGCCAGACAGGAGGAGGTGTGTGTGTTACCTCTGCTCTCAGTGCGTGGCTGAAGCCAGGTCACCGCTGGCTCTTGTAAGGCTGTGTCACCTGTTTGTGACATGCTACAATTCACCTCTGTCAGGGGAAGAGGATTCCTGTTTTTTGGGGGGCTGTACTCTGAGCCAGGAAATCAGCACAACTGGAGTGTTAAAACAGAGAAATAGATGCGTATAATTTCTGAGAGAGGGGTGGGAGACTGAAGAGCAGAAAATGAGAGGGTGGACTGTGAAGTGACAAACTCTGTGTCAGAGGGGAAGGAGTATCATCGTGTGGGGGGGAGGATAAATACAGGGATGAGAGAAACAAGGTTGGGCCCTGGGAATGGCATTTGGGTGTTCATGACAGATTGAGTGTAAACAGAATTTGGCACGGCTTTCTGGACCACATTTTTTTCTCTGCTCAGTATGCTTGGATCAAGAGTGAACAGCACTGCTCCCTGCAGTATCTCAGTTACTGCATCTATTACCCTGCTGATCCAAGACCCTTTTGAAATAATAAGACTAAACTTTTCCCTCCTATATTCATATAACTCAGCAGCTTAACTTGAATCTTCAAAAATAAGGGCTTCCAAAAATATCTGTCTGGGTAGAGAAGATGAATCCACGTTGAAATACATGAAATAAGTGTTCCCAGGCTTGCCTCTCATTCCCACTTTGAGTTGCCTCACAAGAAGCCTTGTCTCAAGGCCATGGCTCCCCTGGCTGTGGATCCACTCTGTGTACCAGATGCTGATGCTGGGCCTGGTCTGCCATTCCACAAAGGTGAGATGCATCTAGGACAGGGTGACGCAGGAAAATAAAGACCAGAGTTGCTACTGCTTAAAATGCAAGTGCCTGAGGTAGGATATTTTGTGGTGAATATTGACAACCTCCTCTGGTTAAAGCCTTCTCCTTGCCAGGAGAACTTTGCAGCATACAGCATTTCTTTCTCTTGCATTGACTGCCAAGACTCAGGGTGATGGAAAAAAACAGGCCCAGGAGAAAGCAAGTCTGAGAGGGGAAAATGGAGATAGCAGCAACATGGAAACAACACTGTGAAGTACAAGGGTGTGGTAAGAATGGTCAGGAAAAAACAAAGCCCTTCAGCCCAGCTGTGCAGGTGAGGAGGAAGCGCAGGGATGTTGTGAGTGGTCCACGCAGGAAAATAAAGCAAATTGTATTTGAATGTGACAAACCAGCCATCAAACATGGTGGTGAACGAGACTTTGTCAATGGATTCTGACATGGAGAGGGATTCATGGTATGGAAAGGGGCAGATGGTGAGGCAGGAAGCTCTCACTGGGGGAGAGTGGAGAAAAAGTCTCAACCTTACTTTCCAGATGCAGGAACAGTGTCCCTGCATGGTCTGGGAATGCACACATTCCAGGCATCTGAAAATTCAGTCATAATCTACAGTCTACTGCAACAAAAGATGGCCATTAAGCACCTTCCTAGGGTAAATCAGGGTATGAAATCATGATGCAGTTGTTGTTATAGTAACTGCATACTTATGCAGTGTTTCCATTTAACAAACATGAGATAAATTATTCTTTCAAGAAAAGGAGACAATTACGAAAGCTTTCAGAGATGAACTGTGCATTTGCAGTGAGTTTAGATGAGATCTAACGTGTAGAAGTTTTACATCTGTATTTTCTCATTGCAATTTAAACAAGCTCCCTGAATAAAATTACACAGAAATGGGCAGCACAGTTGCAAGTCATATGGCATGCCCTTGCTCTGTCTAATTTCATCAGGATGTTTACTTCTATTTCCTGATTCATCCTATGAAAAGTTTTTCTCCCCTTGAAGATCAGTGATGAAATTAAAAATAGTGGCCCCCAGATGATCATAAAAATATAAATGCTCAGTTTATCATTTGCAACACTTGGCAAGAATATCCAGAATTCAGAATGTTCCACCTAACTAAAATTTTTTCATTATTATTTTATTTAGCAGTGAATGGACATACACACAAACAGAAATGGCAGGGTTGCATGTGAAATTGATGACAAGAAAGAGTATAGAAAGAAAAAATATTACTTAAAATTATATTTAGAAAATGTGAATTTCCTTATAAAAATCCTAATGATTATTTACAGAGCCATCCTGGTTTAGCGATGGTGAATATAGAACTCGAAACCATGAAATAAAATAAGAATAAAAAGGTGACAATTTTTTTTTTCTCAGCATCATCACTGAAGAGAATGACATGTCTGTGTCATGAAAGGCTGATTACCAGGTTCATCATCATATCCAAAATAAAAACGTATAAACTCTGCATAGTAAGATGAATTGCAGACAGGAACATTTGAATCGACCATTAAAATAAAAATAAAGTAAATAAATAGTGAGTCTTCAGGAAAAAAAAATAGTTTTAAGTAAACCTGGATTTCCGAAAATGTGTTGCTCTGGTACTGGTATTCAAAAAGGACGAGCTAAAAAGTCCTAGTAATTACAGGCCAGTTACCCAGACATCAAACTCAGACAATATAATGAAAAAGTCAATATGATTTTCCATTAATAGAGAATCAGAGAGAGGGACTCTAATTCATGCCAGTCAATGTGGTTTTATGGAAAATAGGTTTTGTCAAATAGTTTAGATTTCATTATTTGATAAGACTACAAATTTGGTTGATAAAGGTAGCTCCTTGTATGTAATACATGCACATTTTAGTGTGGCATATGTCTTGTATCAGATGAGGAGGTGATTTAAAAAAAATTACAAGTATCTATAGGATTCATATTAAATGCATTCTGAGTTTGCTGATGAAAAACTTTTAAATGTTTGCTAATGAAAAATAATCCCTGGATACACTAATAATCAATATAACTATTTCATGTTCACTGTTTAAAAAAGCAATTGCTGCAGGAAAAAAAAAAAAGAATCTCCTAGAAAAGATGGAACGCACATGAAGAGGGAAGTTCTTCTCACTCCCCACAAAATCTTTGCTAGGAGGTTGCGGTGAGGTGGGCATGGATTCCTTCTTCCAGATATCAAAGGATAGAATGAGGGGAAATGGCCTCAAATAGTGTGATGGAGGGGGTAGGTTGGATAGTAGAGAAAATTTCTTTACCTCTGGAGCATCCAGGAATTTAAACTGGCTGCCTAGAGCAGTGGTGGAGTCACCATGCATGAAAATATTTAGAAGACATGTAAAGCTGATACCTAGGGGTGTGGTTTGGAGGTCGAGTTCAGTGCTGGTTTAATGGTTTGACTATATGATCTTAAATTTCTACTCTAACCTAAAAATTCTATAATTCTATGACTCTGTGATTCTATGATAAGGGCCCAGTTATCTACCAGATACTTCATTTGCATCAGGTACTAAGAGGAACAGACAAAAGGAAAATTCTGTCTCTCATTTTATTTGCCAGCTTCTGGCAAAAAGTTTTTGATGGCAGTGAAGGTGAGCAGTAAGTATATAAGTGGAATTTTTTGGACTGGGTATGGCAGAAATGGAACATGGAATATTGCGTGGAGCTCCTGTGCTTGTGCCTTGCAGAGGAACTTACAAACTGGTGATGAAACAAATAAGGAACAAACTGCTTTGGCAACTACCAAATACACCTTAGAGTGGAAGCTGTAAGAGTCTAGGAGAATTGCTTTATTAAAACAAGTTTAATTGTGGCATCTACCATTCGTAATTTTCTCCAGAGACAATGGTGTATAACAGACATTTTTTCTGCTTTGTCAGAGCCATAACAAGAAATACTGACTAGGTAAAAAAAGGGGTGAATTTCACTCTAAAACTGAGACAAATTTCCATCTTGAAGGGGAACAATGATCAGTGATCATTAGCAATCAATGATGAAGGACAACATGGCTGACATAGAACGAATAGATCAGAGATAAACAGAAAGTCAGAGGAAATGATCCGTAGTTAAACATTGAGGGGTTTACTTGGTTTGAACTAGAATTTGTCATTCCATTATTTAAGCATCACAAAATGGCATGCTATAAGAAGTTCAATATACATCTTACAATCATCTTCCTGCCTGCAGCTGCATTTTATTTGTAGTTTTATTTTCTGACTCATGCAGCAAGAAATTGTACTTCCTGTTGTCATTTGCATAGTTGTTTGTCTCTAGTTAAATAATATCCATAAATCCCCTTGCAAGTTTTATCAAATATGAGATAAAAGGAAAAATGTAGAATCAAAGGTTAATTTAATGTTACAGAGATTTTTCATGATGATTTAGTATTAATGATGGCAGTTTATGAACCATGTTTAATTAAATGAATGTGGGAGATAAAAATCACCCTTGTGTTTAGCTTTAGTTAAAATTACAGCCTTTGAAGCTCAAATGAGGTTGTGAATAAACTTTGCTCTGATCTCCGGTGAGGTATGTATTTAGATAACAATGAGGGTACATTCTATAAAGTCTATAATCAGATTAAACTTCAGCTTAAAAGAGGTGTGACTTTTCTGAAATGTCTTTTATTGAAAGAGCTGCAGAGAATGGTGTCAGCTGCATATCTGGTCTATTTGTCTCTGTGTGGGGTTTGGCAAACAGGTAACCTTTACTGACCTGTGACACACGTTGCACAAAATGATGATGCTCAGGCCCTCAGAACAGCAAGGCCCCCTGAGAGGAAATGCTAAAAACACTTCTGAAATTGTGTCTCCTGCTGCTCCAGTTAACATTGGAGTGGTTGCTTCACAGTTGCATTTGGAAGTTTGTCTTACAGGGACAGCGATTTAAATAATGGGTTTTTGCAGTCCATGACACATCTTTGTACAGTTGCACCATTCCAGGATCACTGTGCAGAAAACTACTGAAACAGGTATGTGTCGCAGACATTTCTTTTATGAAAAATCCTCTCTCAGGACTTTTCCTGCTGAAGCTGAGAAGTTCAGCAACAGGATGTAAACAATAGGTTATCTGCTGCTGTAGAATGCAACAGATCCATCTGGATTGGCCCATCTTGGATGTTTTTAGTTTGTGGCCAATCCAGGACTGAATTCTCTCAGACAGAGTCAGAGAGAGCTCCTTTGTTTTCATTCTTTACTTTTCTATTCTTAGCTTAGCAAGCTTCTGAAAAGCTCTCCTGCTTTTTCTTTTTAGTATAGATACAATGTAGTATATATATATCATAAAATAATAAATCAAGCCTTCTGATCATGGAGACAAAGATCTCATCTCTTCCTTCACCCAAGACCCCTTGTGACCACCGTCACAGGTATGGAAGGTAAATAAACAAAATAAAAAAATGATGACCTGAAAAGGAAGACAAAGAATATGCTTTTGTTGTCTTCTACCTACCTGGTCAACCAGGAAGGAGTCACCATTAAAAGATGCATTCTGTGAATATGCATCGCCATTTTGTATTTCATAGAATCACAGAATAGAATCCCTGAGTTGGAAGAGACCCAGAGATCACTGAGTTCAGCTCCTGGCCCTGCACAGACACCCCGACAATCCCACCCTGTGCATCCCTGAGAGCACTGTCCAAACACTCCTGGGGCTCTGGCAGCCTCAGGACTGTGCCCATTCCCTGAGGAGCGTGGGCAGTGCCAGCACCCTCTGGGGGAAGAATCCTTCCTTGATATCCAGCCTAAACCTCCCCTGACCCAGCTCCAGCCATTCCATCACAAACATAGTAAAGATTTCCATCTGTTACCACAGAACTGTGCTGCTGTTTGTCTGCTCCTAACAAATCTGATATCTGTCTTGATCAATCCTGTTTAAACTATAGCTGTAAGGAATACAAACAGCATGTATAGAAGGAGGTCTGCTTAATGATATCAGAAACCTGCTCTGATCCCCAGACTCCCACATGTTGCTGAGCTCCAGCCTGGACCATCTTGCACCTCTATTTGCAGCTCAGTACGTGTGCATTTCCATATGGCTACTTAAAGGCTCTACCCTGTCACCTTCTTTTCAGATCTCATTTTTAGCATGACAGAATTTAAATAGAAAATGAAGTATCAAAAATTACTTGAATTGTTAGAAACAGGCATTGTGGTGAGAATTAGAAGGTTAACTTCTACAATTAGATTATTGCTGTTTAGTTCCAAAACAAACAGCTTAGAGCCTTCCCTCCACAGAGCTTGTCCAAATTTTTATTCTTTTTTAAAACTTTTCATTTTATATCCATAAAAATAAGTAAATACAAGGATTTAAAAAATAAATTATCTATTATATGCAACTATACCTTCATACATTTATAGGATATTTGTAGTCTAGTATAATTATTCCTGGTAATTTATTTAAAAATTTTTACATCTTTGAGGTGGGAGAATTCTACTGGCACCATGATTCTGAACTTCTGCTTCAGAATACTTATGCTTCAGAATAAGAAGTTGCTGTGGCAAGTAATAATTATTAATTTAATAAGGGTTTAGTTAATTTGCTTCAAGTCCTTGGACAATTCCTATGAAGGCTTTTCTTTTTCTTACCTTCTGACAAAATTGATGTGACTTGTACTTCCCTGAACAACAGAGGTGGTGTGATCTTATATTTATGCTTTGAGGCTCTAGCAGAGAAGGATTCAGATATCATTTAAGTACCTGAAGGGGAAAATCACCAACAAAGAAGCAAAAGGAGTACTGCAGTACAGAGATTAAAACACACAGATATGTGAACTAATCACAATAGAATTTCTTTAGTTATTTAAATTCAGTTACTGTATATTGATTTTTTTTTTTATTTTTAAACAACTGAGAATTCTCTCTCCATTTCTTCTGCCTACTGTGCTTTCTCCACAGACAGATAAATAAAGAACAGGGTCTTTGTTGGTGTCCTATTTAGTGGTGTAAATATGTAATCTGGGAGACAATCTAATACCTTCTGGAAATGAAACTTGCATGTATGCTGAAGAATGCAGGTGATTTGCAGCCCCTCATAACTGATTCCCATCCTGCTTGCCCTGCAGTGCATGTGGCACCTTGGAAAGTTTATCTTCGAGCAAGATATTCCCAAGAGCTCCGTCTTCAAGACAACATCCGTCTGTGCTATCAGACTGGGGATGTCACTGCTCAAGGATGGCGAAAGGAGAAAGGGAGCTGGTGCTCGAGGGGAGTAGCCACCCTACAATTCCACATGTCTTGCTAATTTCAGTGAGGGTCTTTACAGTGAATGTTTTGAGGGTGAGAGGGGGGAGGCTTGGTTGACGAACACCAGAAACACTGATGCTTCCTTGTGTTCCACTCCTGAAGAGTCCATGGGCTCCATTTGGCCACATTTCATAGAGTCATAGAACTGACAGAATTGTGTGTGTTGGGAAAGATGTCTGAGATCACTGAGCCAGGAGATCACATAACCTGCTCTGTTTTCCCCTTCAACATTAATTGAGCTCTCTTTAATTTTCAAATATAGATATGTGGGAAATGGATTTGTAGAGAGTTCTCAGGGCCTGACAGAAGGCCCACACAGTGTGCAAACTTTGAGATAAGAAATGCTGACTTAGAAATGCCATGGGATAGGACAGATATTGTTGTGAGAGAAATGGAGCTAGGAAAGGTTTCAAAGGATGGCCTTGCAAATAAGACTAGATACTTAGAACTATGAAAGATGCATTGTAATAGGACCCACAAGGGGTAGTTTTAGATGATTGGCTTTAAGGCATTTACAGCATGATATGGCAAAAGCTGGTAGACCAAAAAATGCTTTTAGTGTTTTGCAATTGAGAAATAGTTGGCTTGATTGTGATGGCATAACATCTGTATTGTCTCACCCGTCTCATGACACTGAAAATGGAATAAAAGTTTTTAAAACTCCTCTCAATTGCTGCATGTCTAGCTCAGAAAAAAAAGAATAATCTGACATGTATGTGTATGTGTGTGTATGTATATATATATATATATATTTGTGTGTATGTATGTATATGTATATAGTGGAAAGTGATCAGCTCCTCAAATCTGGTATGTTTCCATCAGAAAAGCAGAGAAATGAGAGGAAAAAGTTGAATTAATGGATCACAATTTCACCACACTGTATGAACACAGTCCTTCCTGTATCTGAAGGGACCCTGCAAGAAGGATGGAGAGAGAGAGAGACTATTTACCAAGGCATGCAGAGACAGGAGAAGGGGGGATGGCTTCAAACTGAAAGAGAAGTGATTGGATTGGATATTAGGAAAAAAAGAATCTTCCCTGTGAGGGCAGTGAGGCCCTGGCACAGGTTGCCCAGAGAAGCTGTGGCTGGGCCACCCCCGGGCGCGGCCAAGGCTGGGCAGGGGTTGGAGTGACCTGGGATAGTGGAAGGTGTCCCTGACTACAGCAGGGGAGTTGGAACTGTGTGATCTTTGAGGCCAGTTCCACCCAAAATTCCATAATTTTATGAATCTTCAGTTCTCAACACAGTCATTAGCCTAGCTGCTGCTAGGCTCTATGGATGTTTCAGAAATACAATTTCTATGAAACAAGAAAAGTGAGATTGTTAGTGGAGAGATTTTTAAGCCTCTTATTAAAAGGAGAAGTTTCCAATTTTTATATCTATGCTGATTTCTTGGCACAGTTCTGTTTCTCATAACCACATTTAACCTTCCAGAGATGATCTATGACCTGGTTATATTGTTGGGACAAACGGAGCCAATAATTTGAATAAATGGGAAAGGTGACATTACTTGTATCACCTTTTGGGTTATCAGCCTAATATTAAATGACTAAAGTCTGTACATTCTGACTCAGACACTTACCAATATCATGAGATACTGAAAGTAAATTTTATTATGAGTCACACTGCTGCTACCTTTTCCAGTATTGGCTATGCTCTGCATAAGAGTTTATATAAGCTTAAAACCCTTAAATGTCACATCCGAGTTTAGTCCAGAATGATTGTATCCTCAGACAAAGATGGTAATTTGAGATGGTGAGTGAAGAATCAACTAAAAATAGGTTATGAGACTTCTGATGGTGTACTTTCTGTTTCCTCTTCTTACTTTACATTTTTCTCCCATGGGTGCTTCATAAATACTTCTCTATCTTTGAAACTTTTGTGAGAGGTGAATATAGCTAGAGACAAGTTTTCATGGGGAGGACTCAGTGTCACTATATTGATTTGGTCAGTAGCTTTGGTGTGCTGGGACATCAAGTAGTGCTGTAAACCAATAGTGTTGATGAAAGGAGTCTGGACAATTTTCAGCAAAGATACGCAATTTCATGAATTTTTTAGCTTTGAAAATATTTAAGGAGAGACCAGAAACTGAGTGCACACAGCTGTTCTTCTCATAGCTGTAAAATCCAATGGAATTCAGTCTGCTATGGTCACTGAATTAGTAGAGAGGACGCTGCCCCAGTGCTGAGCTGCCTCCTCCAGAGACAAAAGAAGCAGAGACATATCCCTCAAAGACTAAAATGTTCTTTCTGCCTCTTCCTTCTCTGCAGCTCTTCTCTGCATTAAACTGAAAGCTTCTCATTTCCAGTTCTGTAAATCTGACACATTTCATGAGTGTTAGGTCCACTTACCTATAATAAAAATCACAGTTGTTGGAAAATATAGAAAAATGGAAACATTCTGAAGCTGTGCTGTACCTCAAAATCAACCAGAGTGCTTCAAGCACTATATCTCTACTTCAGATGCTGTATTTATCAGCTAAATAATAAATGTGGTCAGTTTTTGTTACACTGTTTGATGGAATTGCAGCATTCCCTTGTAAGCTTTTTGCTTGCTACTAGGCTTGGTGCTGTTGTATGAAAAGGAGTTCCTTGACATTCTCTTGGAAATAAGGGAGGGTGGTGGTGGGTAGATTGGTGATAATCCCTAGAAACTATTGCAGCCTGCGACTCACACCGCCACAAACACACAAAAGGAGCTCCTTTGTACAAGAATCCCGGGAAGAGCTGAAGGCCGGGTTGGATGGGACTCTGAACAGCCAGGGATAGTGGAAGGTGTCCCTGCCTGTGGCAGATGGGGTGGAAATGAGGTGGTCTTTGAGGTCCCTTCCAACCCAAATGAGTTTATGCTTCAATGATTCTGGAATGGTATTGATTCAAACTCTTCAATTAATTTGGCAGAACTAGGTATTTATTTGTTTCTCTCTTCAGATTAGAAAGCAAAATAAATTACTTTTAAATTAAATGACAGAGCTGAACAAGAGTTGCTGCCAGTCTAATAGTATTAATATAAAAATTAACTTGAACTATTTGATTTCTGCATGTATTTTCATAATCTCCAGGTCTATTGAGGTTAAATCATTCTCCTTTCCTCCTTTATTTAATGAATTTGTTAAAAAAGCAAACAAAATTTCATTAATTTAATACTTCTATGTACAACACTGGAAAACTGATTAAGAATAAATAAAAAATTAGTTTAGCATTCCATTTAACATGATAGTTTTATTTCAATAATTACTTCATTGAAACACTTTTAATTAGCCTGCAAATAAAAAAAAAAGAAAATTGCCCTCACATTTCATTACTGAGAAAATTATTACTCTATTTTACACATACTTTTGCCTAAAGATGTTTGGCAGTTCAATTTGCTAAGTGTACTGCAAAGAAATGACTGAGGTAAGAGCCAAACTCGTATTCCTAGGTATTTATTTGGGATTTATCCACACACCCAGGCTTCCTAAAGAGAGAAAAATGCTTCTGCTGGATCAAACCTGGTGCTCCTCTAAAACCATTAAGTTCTCTGAAGGTGGCCCATGTAAGCTGGTTGCCATTGCAAATGTGCTTCTCTACTGCACCAGGAAAATCCCTTGGGTTCATCTCCAGTGGAACCAAGGGGATATCCAAGAGGATAAACACAATCTAAAGAATATTGACAGAGCAGTTTTGAATTGGGTTTAAAGATCAGCTTTTTTCGTAAACTCTTGGGTTTTTTAAAGGAAACATTCAGCACTCTAACATAGTGTGTAATACTAACTTTTCTAGTATTATACATAATGGTTCCTTTCCCATTAAAAATGTTCTAATGGCATATACAGGCCTTGCAAATGTTCATATTTCATGTAGATTTTGGAATTTAACATGTAATTTTCCCCACTGATATGCTATCAGTTTACACAATTACTGTATTTAAATTTCAGGTTGGGTTTGGCATTTTTAAATCTCATTCCTCGTATAGATTACCACTTTAGTTTTTTGGTTTGTTTTGTTTTATCATCTTTAAAAGCAAGAAAAATATGTTCACATTGAAACAGATGATTTTATGAACCACGCACTGTGAAGACAGGAGGTTTAGCGGATTGTATCTCTTCATTTATTTTTCTCAGTGCTTATAGTTGATGCAGAAAATAATAAGCAAATTGTCCTCTTCATTCTGTATTATCTTGCCCAATTGTGTGTGTCTGCATCAATTACTTTATGACTATATCAGCAATATTATCATTGTCTTTGAATTTTGTCCTTGTTAAATTAATAGGAACATGATTTTGTGGAGAAGAGAAAATAAAAATCTATTTTGTCTGAAATGTTTAGTCATTAGCACACTTCAGTGATATAAATGCTAACAGAGATTATCATTTTGCCTGTAAAGGGCTCATTATTTCACCATAAAGGTATGTCTGTTTTCTTAATAATTAGACTTTCTGATAATAATGTTGTAAGAGTCTTTGATGTACACATATAAAATGAACAACACACTGTTATTTTGTGACAATAATGAATGGTGACTAAATTGTACTTTTCATAGAATCGCAGAATCATTAATGTTGGAAAAGATCTTCGAGATCAGAGTCCAACCTGTGACTAATCCCTGTCTCGTCGCCCACACCAGAGCACTGAGTGGCTCATCCAGACATTCCCTGGAAACTTCCAGGGGTGGGGGGACTCCACCACCTCCCTGGGCAGCTTCCAGTGTTTATTAACGCTTTCTGTGAAGGAATTCCTCATGGTGTTCAACCAAAATCTCCCGTGGTGTAATGAGTTTATGTCCTCTTATCCTATCCTTTCTTCCCTGGGAGCAGAGCCCATCCTCCCCTGGCTGCACTCTTTTTCAGGGAATTGTGGAGAGCCAGAAGGACCCCCCTGATCCTTCTTTTTTCCAGATTGAACAACCCCAGCTTCCTCTGCTGCTCCTCACAGGATTTACCCTCTAGAGACTTGACCAGCTTTACTCACCTTCTCTGGACTCAGTGTCATCTTGCATCCTTAAAGGAAAAGGGTGACCACAAATCAGCTATACATACAGTTTAATTATCAATTTTATCACTTAGTGTATATTTAGGAACTTCACTGGAAGTTATCTAGCTATTTTTAGCGTGTCTGCCCAGGTAAACATGGGAAATGTTTTAAATATTTGCTGCATGTACATCCAAAGAGTAGTAGCAGTTAGTGCTTCCAGAGTTTTGTAATTAATACTGATGAAGATTTAAGGCGGATTTGCTTTAAATGCCAGTTGATTGACAGGAGCATCTTGTAAAGAACATGCTCAGATTACAAAAATGTGAATTGTGAGAATTTGGCCTGGCAGCAACAGTTTTTTCATTCAAGGTGGTTTAATGCATGTCAAATTCCCAACCGCCTGCATATTCAGAAAGATGATTCAGCAGGCATTTTTTACTATATGCTAGTAAATAGAATGAATCATAATCTTTAGTCTTCTATGAAAACAAGGCACATACCTGTCTTACATCCATGGCTAAACACTCTTACTGCTTCCTGCAGTACAGAGTGGCCTGGTCCAGACTCTCTTGAGTGACATCAGTAAAGGAATTAAGCACACTACACAGAGGAAGCTGGTCTAGGAATACTCCAGTGATAATGCTCCAGCCTTAAGGAGGCAGGAATTTGAGATCAAAATCACAGTATTGCCCTCGTTGCCTTTAAGGATTCAGTATCAATGAGAGAGAGAAAAGATATCCACTCTAGAGTCACAACCAACGTGCAGATAGCTGAGAAGTTAGAGACAGTGGAGACAAACTCTTCTCTTATAAGATGGTAAAACAACATCAAACAGCATTAATGTGGGGCTCATTAAGCTCAAGCTGAACATGTGGAAAAGTTTCCTGACTAGCAGTAGGAAGTGTGTCACTGAAACTTGTTTCCCAGAGGACTTGTTGAATGATAGTCCGGATTCATGTGGGAGGTTCGGATGACATCAGGAGGGATCCCATCAAATCAACATTTCTGTGAGTGGCTGATAATATTAAAAATGGCATTACACAGCTCAAAAGTGACAATGAATCTCTAGAAGAGTGACTAATAGAGTGAGGAGTTAAACTTCTGTTGTCACTAAAATCCCAGTTTTGCATCATTGTTCAGCCTTGACATTCAGCTTTATCCTCTTTTGCTAGAAGGGCTGTGAGTGTTTGTCTTATCCTTCACTGGTACATCCTGTGGTTGAATAGATCTCTTTAAAAGGAGAAAAAAAGTTCTTTCCTACAACCAGCTGAGATTGGGCAGATGGGAACATTTCACATTGGGATCATCTTCTAGAATATGTGGGCTAAAGAGGACCCATGAGTGAGAAGGATCAGTGTCTGCAGAACAATACATTGTATAGAGAAACTCAAATTCATAGCAAATCTGCACACCATTCCAAGTAGGTGAATTAAGGATAAAAGTGACAGAAACTGACCTGTCCAGCAAAAAGAAGGTTGAGGATTTACTTATTATTTTGTCTTATGCAACAGGAATTTCTTATTTTATCTTTCTGATCCATCATACTAGAACTTAGATTGAGATGTTTATAAACTTTTGTCATGCTCATCTTTAAGAGAGCAGACCCTCCAGATCCACATATTTCCACTATATCATTAAGAGTATTGTTTTATCTATGGGTAGCAGATGTCTCTTCCTGAGCTTCATCTACAGAGAGTGACAGAGTGCTGAAGGTTTATTGCTAGTGACTGAAGGAGACAGGGAACACAGGTGTCCTCTTGCTGAGCACCATTTGATTAGAAAGACTGAACAACCCATAGTTTCTTTTGTAAGTAAATAGCAAGAACATCCAAATACTTAGCGGTAATAGAAAATTTAAAACACTTGTACTTGAGGTAGAAAAGGAAAGACAATTAAGAGGAAACTAAATTGCTTTTTTTTTCCAAGAGGGATTTTGTTAAACTTTGTAAATAGGGTCATGGAGAGGTTGAGAAAATGGGGAAATATGTTAAAGCAAGGCAATTGTTGTAAAGAATAATAAAATTTTAATCAGATATTACTATGAAATTTGAGGAATAATTAAAAATTTAGACTATATTTAGCTCATCAATAATCTAAACCAAAAGAATAAAATATGTAAAAATAAATAAAATATGTAGAAAACGGAAACAAAGTTGAGACAAACATGGAAGTATTTCATGACTGTGTGGAGATAAATGGAAACATGAAAGGAAAAGAAATTAATTGATTATTGAGCTACAGACAGTGTACAAGGAGAAGTCTTCTGAAAGAGGGAAAGAAATTACAGACAGCTGAAGACAGTCTGGATGCATTATGTCATTCTTGAAAAAAAATGTTCACCAAAAAGTTTCACATGCATTTAGAAAAAGCAGGTCCTGCCTAATCAGCCTGGTCTCTGATGGGCAGTGACCTGCCTGCTGGGTGAGGGACAGGCTGTGGCTGTGCCTGCACTCCAGCAGAGCCTTTGGCTCCATCTCCCACAGCATCTCCTGGAAAAGCTGCAGCTCAGGGCCTGGGCAGGTTCATCCTCTCTGGGCTGGGAACTGGCTGAGGGCCTGGCCCAGAGGGTGCTGGGGATGGGGCCGCATCCAGCTGGGAGCTGCCCACCGTGCTGTGCCCAGGGATCAGTGCTGGGTCAGCCCTGTTTAAAATCTTTTCTGGGGATCTGGAGAAGGGGATCGAGTCTGCCCATGGTAAATTCATGGAGGACACCAGGCTGGGTGGGAGTGTGGATCTGCTGGGCGCAGGAAGGCTCTGCAGAGGGGTCTGGGCAGGCTGGATCCATGGCCTGAGGCCAATGGGGTGAGGGGCAGCAAGGAGAAGAGCTGGGTCCTGCTTTGGGTGTCACCATTCCCTGCAGCTCCAGGCTGGGCAGAGGGGCTGGAAAGGGCCCTTTGGGAAAGGCCCTGGGGGTGCTGGTGCCAGGGGCTGGACACAGCCCAGGGTGCCCAGGGGGGCAAGAGGCCAATGACTTCCTGACTTTTATCAAAGCGGCATGTCCAGCAGGACCAGGGCAGTGATTGAACCTCTGTAGTCAGCACAGTTGAGGCTGCACCTCAAATCCTGTGCTCAGTTTCGGGCCTCTCACTATTCAAAGGACATTGAGGGGCCGTAGCTGGAGAGGGATCTAGAGACCAAGTAATACAAGGAGTGGCTGAGGGAGATGGGAAGACTCATCCTGGAGAAAAGGAGATTCAGGGGGGAGATTCTATCTCTGCACAACTCCTTGACAGGAGGGGCAGCCAGGTGGAGATTGGGGTCTGCTCACAGGCAACTAGAAATAGGACAAGAGGAAATGGCCTTAAGTTGCATTAGGGGAAGTTCAGGTTGTACAGCATGAGAATTTCTTCACAGAAATGGCTGCTAAGTGTTAGAAAGGCTGCCCAGGCTGCCCAGGCAGAAGTCACTATCCCTAGGGGTGCTCAAGAAACCTCTGAACATATCATTTTGTTCTTTGGTCAGGTTGACCAGGTGGTATTCAGTCACAGGTTGGACTCGATGATCTCAGAGCTCTTTTGCAACATTAATGATTCTGTTATTCTGTGATGCTATGAAAAAATTTCTCAGTTTTTTGATTAAAAGGTAGGAAACACTAACATTTCTCGCACATCAATGGAATAATATGCCAGGGACAGAAAAAGTTAAACTATTCAGACAAAGCAAATGTATTTAAGACAGTATGTAAGAAATCTTTCTGTCTTTATAAAAAATCTAGTCTGTCATTAAGTCTGAGAATGTCTGGAAATATAAATACAAATACCTCTATTTATTTAAGAATGTATTTTTTCTTATACATGTAAACTGGGCATTGTCAGTCGCTGTAATTTAAGTTCTAAGAAAAAGGATGGAGCATATAAGCAGTGACATATAAAACCACAAAGGAATAAGGAGATGATCAGCATCCATCAAGGATTTATTGAAAACAAACAAGTCAAAGAAATGTATGTTACTTCTGAGAAATTCTTCAAGGTTCCCTTGAGTGCAGGAAGCCTAAATGCTTGATGCATCTGACAAAGTTTGTGTAATAAAAGTTATGATCACACTGAGTTAAAAAGTTAGTCTGTCAGAAGAGAATAATGGCATTCAGCTACCAAACTGATGCAAAACCCTACCATGCTGTTCAAGAGAGACTGGTGGGAAGAAGACACCATATGCACTAGATGGATCATTACTGATTAAAACAGCAGCTCTGTAGATAAAACTCTAGATTTTAGGATAGCCTTGGTGGACAGAAGTAGCTGCAACCTTAAATTACAGCAAAGGTATCTTTGCTTCAGTATTAAGTGCAGTTTTTTTGTTTTGTTTGTTTTTTTTAATTAGCAACATCATCATAAGTAATAAGAATCCCAAATAGAACACAGGATAAAAAAGTGGGTTTGGATTTTGCAACATCAAGTGTCTTTAAAAACAAATTAGACAGATGTCCATCAGAAATGATGTAGAAATAGCCAATCTTGCCTTAGGGAAGGGGAATACTCTGGGGACAGCTATCATACCCATCAATTCTGTGCCTCAAGCACTGATGCATGCATATCCCATTGTTTTTTACTGCTGGTGACCACAAACAGAGATGTGCTGGAATATTGCTGTTGCCATTAGCTTAATCTGGCCAAAAACATTATCTTTTAAAACAAGCTCTTTTTTTTTCAAGATCAAGGACTGGAAAATCCAGACCTAGGTTGTAAAGAAAGCTGGTTTTTCCTCTGTTTTGTGATATGGCACTCACATCAAACTTCTATGTCCTTAAGAATGCCACAGTTAAGTAGTCTTCTACAAACTAACATAATTGGACGCAGACAAATAATATGAGGATGATAAGATTGTACTCGTGCTTTTGACTCTTAAAATAGGTGTGGATAAGAGTTTTATTTCCTAAACTGAAGATAGCACCATTTTTTTCTATCAGTAGAGTGCATTAAAAAACTGTAACCACTATTCCACTCAATATGTGAGAAGTTCCCATAAAAATATGCAGCATAATACTCCACCAGGCCTTTCATTGTCCATCCCAGCTCTCATAATCAATTGCAACATAAAAAGCTGAATTAGTTTGTCCATATGTCAAAAGGATTCATATTTAATTACAATGTGATCTTGTATGCCTTTAATGGATGTGTTGATGTGATAGCAATAATAATATTAATAGTAATAATAGCACTTTGCAATTCTGTAATTGCATTCTGATTATACTAACATGATTTGCAAACACTAATTATGTGAGCCTTTCAAAGCTCTTGTAACAAATGTGGAAGGCCCATATTCAGCAATTGCAATGATACTTCTCTTTCAGAAAGAATTTCCCGCAGACTTCCACACAATCTATAACAAATACAGGAATATGAGCATTTTGTCAAAGACTAGTGTGCTGAAGATATAGATATTATTTTTGTCCTTATTAAGATACTTCTTTTTCTTCCATGTCACTGTGTCACCCTGCAATGAAAACTTTAATTTTTCCTGTCTTATTTGGAAAACAAAAGTAAGTTTGCAAATTGCAAACTTTGCAACTCATTCATAATCAATGTAAGTAGCTTATTAAATATTAATTTGTTGGGAAAATCTCAGTATCTTTCCTCTTCACTCTGTTCACTGTTTTATGTCACCTGTATGCTATTTTTTCTCTCACTTGACAGTTTGATTTCCATGGCATATTAATATGTTTAAAGTAGCCATTATGCAAATACCAAAGCTGAAATTTACTTTGCATAGGGATGTGATTTCAAAGCATGGCTCATTTCTCACACAGTTGCTGAAACACTTAAATAAAAAAAAGGAAGGAATAAAGAGCAACTCTCAAAACTGTAGTTGGATATGCATGCCTATTAGGAGCTAACTTTCTGGTTTACATCTGGAAACATCAATCTGTGCTCTCCTTCAGGGCCACACTGCCCCACGACATTCCATCATCCATTTAATTTCCTTCAGTGCAGTGTTATTCTTCCACGGAAACATTTTCTCCCTCCCTGCTGCCCTTTACCTCTGCTTTGCCTTCTTGAAGTGAGACCTTTAGATTTGGCAGAGATAAGATACATTGTTTCAAAGTGGATGTTTTACAGCTTGATGCTCTTTTTGTGCATTTTTAATGTCATTTTTGTGGCTCAGGGGAGTCTCTATGTAGTCTAAGTCAGGGTGTCTGAGTTAACAGAGGGTTTTTTTGTGAGATATTAGACCAATGAGCAAACTTTGTGGTAAGCTCACAATGTGGCACAGCCCTTCAGCCTCTGCCTTTCAAGGAAAAGTAAAATCTCCTCAGCCACAGCCATGGGCGAACTTCTAAACTCCTCTAGTACCAAAAATGAAAAATAAAACAAATGGTTGCACTAGGGGAAATTTTGCAGGTATTTGTGTTCAGTTGATATTGTCCACCCTACTTTATCCATTTCTATGTCTTTACCTCACTGTAGGACAAATTTCTACTGATTTTAATGCAATTAATTAAAATGATGAATTTTATAAACTTATATTTCCTTCACAAAAAACCCTCAACCCCTAAACAAAACAAACAAACAAACAAACAAAAAACTCACATCTAAACAGTCTTAGGTTTCCCTTCTTGCCTTTATTTTTAGCAAAATATTTTTTTTCTTCAATTAACTCTTTAGCTATTTATTAAAAATCTTTCTATATCTGTAAAATACTTCTATGGGGCTTAAAGTAAGCGTAAAGATACATATATAAAACAGAGTCCATTGCTCATAAAAAAAGAAAATCTGCGTTATTTCTCATCTACTTAGATGAATCCCATGGGTAAACAGTAATACAAAATGTATTTATCTTTATATGATCTTCTAATCCCAACTGCTGTATTAGGTAATTTTTCACTTGTTTCACACATGTCTTTTTATTGTCTGCATCAGAGCAAAACTATTGGTAATAAATATTGATTGGAAGCAAAGTAGAACAGAGAGCTATCCCAAACTCCATTTCATAGGTTGAGGGGTTTAAGTAAACTGTAGCAAAAAAAAAAAAAAAAGGGTAAAAAAAAAGAAAAAAAAAAAGAAAGAATCCTTGGGGATCTCTTCCAACTCAAGATATTCTATGATCCTGTATTATGATAAAACCCCTACATACCCTCCTCGTAGACAGAGCATTTGATTAACTCAATAAGACTTTGGAAAGAAATAATTCACTGCATTTAATCAATTTTTGAATCCTTTTCCACAAGAATTCACCTAAACTCTTCTATTTTTATATGGACAACTCATAGACTTCTAAAGATAGGTACTGAATGAAAATTATCAAGAGACTGAAGGTCTTAGACTGACTTTAAAACTGCTGTGAATAGACAAAATAATGTGGTGCTTCAAGTGATTCTGGTTTTAACAAGAAGACCAATTCTCATTAACAATTTTTTGCTGAATCCATTTAAAAAAAACATATTGTAAGAAAACTGGAGATTATTTAAAATGGTGAAAAAAATAACTTAGTTGATGACCATTTAACTACTGCTGCCAATTAAGAAAAAATTCCTACTGAAGAAAAAAAGTATTATATCAAGAGAAACAAAGTCTCTGCCTCATGGCAGCATAAAAGAATGTGAGGGAATCTGCAAATGGAAGAATGTGTATTTGAAGATGATGAAAAATAGAGACAGAGAGCAATTGGCAAGAATTTGACAACATATGTGTGAGGTTTGCATTCAAAATAACAAAATTATTTAGCAGAATACCAGTTAAAAGTAGCCCAGTAAGCAAAAATGCATTTTAGAATTACAAATTTGGTAAGACTGTTCCTTTAAAGATGTATCAGTGCCCATGGAAATAAGAGCTGTTGTGACTAGTAAATATGAAGGGAAATGTTCATTATTGGAATAGGATTATAGGACACTAGGAAAAAATGTCTTTTTTTTCCTTAAAATGGAACTTTTGGTGGTGACTGATGTAGGAGAGGCTAAATCACAACTTTTTCTGTGTACTCAAGGGCATGGCTTCATTTCTGGACAAATTACATGAATGATGTTAGTTCTCAGGAGAAAACCTGGAAGCTGTTCTCTTTTTCTACTTGGAGGGTTCTTAGCCTGGAATGGAAGTGATTTTTGAGTGTTTTTTAGTGTTGTTACCATGCATCCACGCTTTTGAGTGTTGTTACCACGTAGAATTAATAACAAAGAATAACAATCAGCATCCATCTTTTGGTGCTCAGTGCAGTGTCTTCTAAAGCTGAAGAAAAGATTAACTTTGATTTAGACTGGTCGAATGAGAATCATGATGCTGGGAGAAAACTGAGTAAATGTGAATAAAATTGCTTTATAATGGACAGATATCATGAACCTGGTCATAAACTATGGCCTTACCTGGCAAACCTCCCTATCAGATTCTCCTGTTGCCTCTGTCAGACAATTTCTCTCAATCTTGAGTTATTTTTAACTCTTTCTAAAAGACCACTCTTCTCTGGAGCAGTCTGCTTTGTCCCCTTTCAGTCACAGAACTCCAGAGAGGGTCTTACCAGCAGTAAACTGAATACGAAATGAGTCTGTGAGGGTGAGGGCACAGTACAGCACAGCAGCTTCTCACAAATTGTTTTTATTTATTCATTCTTCTTAGATAAAGCAACACATTTTTTCACATTATCTGGACCTTTAACTCAGAAAGTCTGAAACCTTAGAGTTCAGAGCATTTTATTTCAAGTTTTATCTAGTGACAGAGCCTGATATTCCAAGTGTACATATATTTCAGCAATAGCAAATCCCTTGTCTCTTCCAGGATGCAGTCAATTAAGATTTTGCTTCATCCTTTTAAATGCTGTGCTGTACCTTCTTTAATTTCCAGAGGGAGAGAGAGAAGAAATTTTTTTGCCTCTGTGTTTCCTGCAGTGTAATCCACAACAGTGCTGGTAGGACATTGAGTTAAATCCTGCACCCTGCAGG
>NW_005054365.1:641672-642286 GCF_000277835.1 Geospiza fortis
ATGCCCTCAGAAAAAACACTTCATTTTTTAGAGGGACACAGTAAGTTCAGATAATGTTTGACATCCTCATCTTGAGCTGGTTTAAAATACTACATTGCAGAGCCATAATGTTCTATTTCTTTTTTTTTTTTTTTGTTAAATGTCAGTCTTTCAAAACAGCACCATGTCCTATAATTAAATCGATCACAACATTTATTTTAGATATCTCAAATTTGTAGAATTGATTTAATGGCTTATTTTGTGTTCATCTCTCCCTCTTGTGGCAGATGTCAGCAAAGAAAAAGTCTGCTATTTACTAATAAATTGAAATGAGCTAACCCTGACTACAATCTATTTCTAACACCAGGATGTTTTGAGGTATGTTTAAGTTGCAGAGTGTTATGTAGGATATAATTTGATGTCCCCAGCTCATCAGCGCACATTTATACTTTTACAAAACAGGAATTTAATTGGACCTTACCCACCAAAACTCTCACCTGTTAAATGGTGTTTAGGTTATGCCATTAAATGAACTTGTGCTAATAAAATATTTTTATTAAGAAACCTTTGGAAAGGGGAAGACTTTTATATATTTTTATTTCTATGTTTGATGTTTATTTTCATTTAAATGTTGT
>NW_005054365.1:642328-654717 GCF_000277835.1 Geospiza fortis
AATATCAGTGCATGTTAAATGTTACTATAACAAAAAGCTTTATTGAACCGCACGCTGCCTCACTGCTTAAAGGACCTGCAAGGGTGATGGATTTCTCCCAAGGGGCAAAATATATTTTCAAAAAGCCATTTCTTCAGTTTGCTCCCCTCACACGTTTGACATATATTTATACAGATTGAGTTATATTGTTTCACTGTCAGTCTAATCTGCTGTTGGACCTTTCAGATGGAATTCCAATAAATAAAAGATTAGATGAAACAAAAAATTTTCTTAAAAGACCCCAAACTACCAAAAAAGTTACCAAAAAAGGTAACTCCAAAATTTTTAAGTATGACCATAAAACTGAACCAGAAGGGTACTCTGACTAAAATTATGTATGTGGTGAGCCTGGTTTTAGGGCTTCTTTTGGTTTGTTGTTTTTTGGTTTTTTTTTTTTTTTTTTTTTTTTTTTTTTTTTTTTTTTTTTTTTTTTTTTGTTGTTGTTGTTGTTGTTGTTTCTTTGTTTTTGTGGGTTTTTTTTGGTGTGGATTTTGGTTTTGTTGGGGTTTTTGTTTTTTTTTGGTTTATTTTTTGTTTGTTCTTTTTTGGTGGTTTTGGTTTTTTTTGGGTTTTTTTTTTTTTTTTAAGGATGTGTTTGCATGTGTGAAAAGAGAAAAATGTGCATCAATAATTTTCCTTTCTTCTATGTGCCAGCTGGCAACCACTTATTTAGAGGGGTAGGACAAGAAGAAATGTCCTCAAGTTTTGCCAGGAGGGTTTTCTATTAGATATGAGGGAAAAATTACTTCACTCAAAGGGCTGTCAAGCCCTGGCTGCCCAGAGCAGTGATGGAGTCCCCACCCCTGTAGGGATTTAAAAGATGTGTGGATGTGGCATCTGGGGACACAGTTTGATGGTGGACTTGGCAGTGCTGGGTTAATAGTGGGACTCAATCTTAGAGGTCTTTTCCAACCTAAATGATTGTAAGGATCCATGATTTACAGAGAGGTGGTGGTAGAGCAGGTCCTGCTGCCTTAGACTGGATCTTCTTTCTGGTGGGTTCTTATTGTTCCATTGTGAGTGGTCCTGAGTCCAACAAGGGAGCTGAGACCCAGCAAGGCCAGGACCAATGAACTCTGCCTCTCTTCTTCATGACCCACACCCCACAGGCAGTGGGGCATCTGCCCACCAAGCTGTGGGGACTCCTAAGAGGGTTTTAAATTGTCCAGTGTACTTAAGTGACATGTATAACAGATAACCTGCTTGCCTCCTTCTGAAAGAATCACAAATATTTGCTGTGTTTCTTTATTCTCAAAGCCCACTGGAATTCTCCACAGGGGCTGCTCAATCAAGCTCTGGTGGATGAGATTAACCTTGGAATTACAACACATTTATGTGTGCATTAACAGTATCTCCACTAAATCATTGGGAGCTAAGACTGCCTCTCAAGAAGATGACTATCTTTACCTCCTAATCTAGCTCTGAATCCTACCCTAATATACTTTAACATGTCAGCTTAATGATCAGCTCAAGTTTGTAAAAGCTATGGACATGCATTGCATTCAAACAGCTTTAAAAAGGGTAGACTCACTGTACTCTCAAAAAGAAAGATCAAAAGGCAAACAACTGTCTTCTGCAAAATCTGGTTTAAAAAGTCATTTTAAGGAGTCCTTATTTCCTATTAAATCATTCAAGATTCAGTGATTAACGCTGGAACACAAACATTCCTGATAATGCCTTTAAGCATCCTTTCAGCAATTTTCAATTTTTCACTTGAAAGTTGTTGCCTGACACCACTTGTTCATCTGTTTAGGTCATCTGTTCCTCACCATGGCAACTGAGAAATTATTGTACACCAGTGATCTGAAGTTTAAATGCATTTATTGTCCTTGCAGTTGTCTCTAAGTTGAGGAAATGAGTGCTGTCTTATAGTAAAAAAACCAGCAAGTTCTGTAGCCAGCCTTATTTCCATGTGGGAAGAAACATCCTAATCATAGTTCACCATCATTCAAAGTGGAAATTTTGTCTGTTTCCTCATAGTCTCCCTCTTGCTACTAGTTTAATGTTTTCAAAAACACAGGCTGAGCCAGAGGGAGAACTTTTCCTTGAGCTCTTAGCCTGTTTTGCTGGAGATTTAAAGCCTCAGATCTTGACCTTCTTGGTTTTGATCTGTATTAATATAGTGGATGGGATATTGGCAGCAAGGTCTGCTATTTTGTTCTTTAAAGGAATAAAATAATCCCTCTTAGAGATTACAGCATTTGTGTTTGCTTGACCGAGTCAGCCCATGGTGGGACATAGCAAGAATTTGCCATGAAGCTTTAGCTCAGAGGCTGCAGGAGCTTCAAAGGCTGCAGAGAATTGAGTTAGTTTTATGGACCCTGGTTTTGATTTAGAGAGCCAATACAAATATTATTGTAACTTTATGTTTACTATGAGGTCCTTTAAAAATGCATGAAAGCAAAGCTCCATTCTGCCATAATGAGACACAACACACTCTGGCTATATAAAAATGATACATTGAAATGCTTTTTTCAGAAAATAGCTTCTGAAAAATGTAGGCTTTAGGACCATTGCCATCATGTACTGCTTATAAAAGTTCCAATTAAACATTAAATTACAAATACATATATTTATTATTATTATTATTATTTGAAGTAGACAGACCTTTCAAACTTTGTTTTAACTTTGAGATTTTCCTGGTGTTGGAATAAGCCTATTTTATTAAGGCTTATTTTACAATGAGCTTTTTATTAGATCTGCAGCTAGCTTATAAACCCTAGGGGTTGAAATACAATGGGACAAATTTCTTCAAGGTATGCTTGAAGCCTGTTAAAAGCTTACCATTATTTTCCTGTTAGACTCAGGTCAGAACTAATTTTGTGAAGACCTTTTAAACCTCTGCTCTTGTAACACGCCAGGTAAGAAGTGAAGTGGTAGTGGAGAAATATGATGATTTGACCTGAAGGCGACAAGCTACAAAAATAATTATTTGAGCTAGGGAAGGGGAAAAAAAAGGCACTGTTGAAAACATCTTTTTAGTAACATTTCAGCAATAACTTTTGTTTCTTTAACAATAGCTGGTAGTACTTTGATCTTCTTGCTTTTTTAATCTCTTATTATTAACATTTATTTCATGCTTCAGGGAGAACTGAAGGTGGTAGAAATATTTTGATTCAGGCCTAATAATGATATTACAGCAAAAGTGATAATCACTTTTGAAGATAAATCATGAAAAAACTGTTTTCTTGCTCTGGGAATCACACTGATAACTGGACAAGGCTTGGTTCCTTGTCCTCCTGAATCCCATGAGACGAGGTCCCCATGTTCCTGCCAGGCCCCCCAAACACCACTGTAATTTCAGCTGGGTCAGTTCTCAACCAGCCTCGTGCGCAGCACCAAGGCCAGCGGCACCCAGGCAGTGTGAAATTGGTACAAACCAGGGCATTTCGGGTTGAATCATGTCCTCAGGATGCTGCTGCCATCCAAAGACACAAGTCGGTACTGCTGTGCTGGCTGTGTGCGCACAGGAATCTGCTGCCAGCAGCTATGGAATGAAATAGGGAGGCAGAGAAGTCAACATTCCTCAAGTTCCAGTTTTTCTGCTAAGACTCTAAAATAGGGACCATTTATCTCTTCTTCTTCTTTTTTTTTTTTTTTTAACTTTTTACAATTTTTTTTTAACCATGCCACTTTTATGACAAAGAGCTGTTTTCAGAATTATGAAATACAGCACTGCCCTTATGCCATGACAGCATCCATTTTCTGTGATGTGACATCAGGCTGTGCTGCAGAACATGGACTTTGTTCATTGCCCTTCACATATCTTCTTGCAAAGGTTCTCAAATAATTTTTCACATCAAACGCTTTAGGAAATTCTTTGGAGGACTTAAGCTGCAACTTGTATTTTGATATTTTTCTGAAACATCCTGCTCTAGATCAGCAGATTAGATAGTGTCCAATTACCATTTCTTACTTTCCCTGGGAGGATCAACCATATCAAAGAGATAAACTCCCAGGCTTCACTAAGGAGAAATAAGAGACAAAGTTATACTGTAATGGTAACAGAAATGTTTAGTTTAGCAGGGACTTGTAAGGACAGAAATAGTCATTATCCAACTTGACGAAAAATTCTATCAAAATATGTGTCATCTTTAATCCACTTTAAATAAAAATTTTCTAGGTATCTCTGATCAATGTATAAGAATGTAATTCTTCTGAGTGATTAGAATGCATTTTTTCCTACATATTTCAGCGCTCATTCTTATATAGCAATACTTATAATAGTGCTGAAACTTCACTGTACAGTGCACTCTTAACTAAAACTAGGTCTTACAAAGAGTCTAAAATTACAGTTTATAAAAATGCCATATATTTATTTTTATTTTCAACCTCAGCAAGCACAGTCTTCATTCTAGTGAATTTTATAGCCACAGTAAAACTTGGCTGCAATGAAGAAATTGCTAACTTCAATTTGCCCTATTTTTCTACAAAGTCCAATCATTTCAGTGTGGTTCACACAACTCTTCAAAAGTAGTTTGTCTTTCTGTAAGGAAGGTCAAATTAATTTCTTTGTCAAGTTCTTTACAATAGCCTTTCTCTTATTAATGTGTCTAGATGTTCTGTCATAATAAGACAGAAATTCCTTCATTATCCCATCTAGTGCCTACTGAGTGCTTCAACCTGTTTCTGATTTTAATCTATGTGTTTGTTCTTCTGTGAAATTATGCCAGCTATTACTGCTTGTATGTAATTAATCTTATTTCTCCTACTTGGTGGGGAGTTCCACAGGTTAGTTATGTTATTATACAACTATCCTCCAATTCTTGCTAAATACTTCCTGTTTCAACCATAATTTGGCTTATGTTTTCACCCTTCCTTCTCTATTAACCTTCTTGTCACCACCTCCACTTTTCTGTAGCTTAAAATTCATTCTTGTGTATGATCTCACAACGTCTGAATGTGGGAGCTTTGCCAGCGCTGAGCAGTCAACTCCAGTGTGTTTGCCTACTTCTCACCAAAACTGGTAATAAAAGAAAAACTCAGACAATTCCCTTATTTCCCTACCCTTAGTCTCATAACCACGCCACTCAATTTTATTTTATTAAAATTAACTAGTTACAAATTTACATTAATTTCACCATAGCTGTAGGATTTGTGTAATTTAATCAACCTGTATCACATATATTTTGGTTGTCAGACTGGAAACAAAACTTTTCTTTCTCTGTAAAACTTTCTTTTATATTAGATTCTGGAGTTGGGAAGGATATGGGGCTGTATGTTCACCTACTCTGAGATACAGTTTGAGTTTCATTTGGAGCAGAAAGCAAAGGAATTGCTCTCTTTGGAAAATTGCTGGAAATTAGGCAGTTATAAAGCACATTCTGGTTAATTTATCTAGAAATCTAAACCTGTCATAAAGTTTATCTCCATAAAGGAAAGCCGACAATATTGGTGACAGGTCTGGAAAGTTTGTAAGGAAAGAGGTGATGAAAATGATGCTAGACATTGGTATGTTCTGAATAATGATGAAATTGAGTCTCTGAAAAAGTCAATCTGAGTCACCTGAGCATCCTGAACAACTAAGGTCATTGCCACAACATCTGTGAATACATACCATGATTTTTAGCTCTGGACACTTTACCCAGAATTTGGTCCTCTTACTTTGAAGGGAATTAAAGTACCTTGTTCTTCTACATTCCTAGCAAAACCAGGAGGAAACAGTTCCATTTTCAAACAACTTAATGAATGAGAAAAACATTAATGACTACTGTTGCCACACCTCCTGGGGATTTTGTCACAGAACTATCAGCTTCAGAGTTTGGAATTTCTTGTACTCTCTTTGGAAATACATCCTAAATATTTTTTCCTGCAAAGGTAAAAACACAAAATCAGCAAATAAATTCAGAGTGACGTGGAAACTCACTTCCTTTTGTGCACTGCTGAAGCCTTCAAAACACAGTTAATTGTGCGCATCATCAAGTAAACAACCAGATGTTATAGATAAATTTGAAAGGAGAAAAAAAGCCACAGATGAATTTGCCTTTTGCTGATCTTACATTATCCCTGACATACATACATATCTTACATACAACAAATCCCCCTCAGATGTAGGGTGCCACAGCCCCACTGATATCAGCAGAGTCCCACTGCTGAAATTTGCTGGGAATGTTCTCCATGACTCCAAGAAGTACCGAGACAGCATGGGAAGTATGAATTAGAGGCATCAGACCAGATGCACAGCCCAGGGAGGAAACTACTGAAGTGAGATTGTGTCAACAGTTGTAGCTAAAGGGTTGGAGATGAATTTACTTCTCCACAGGTCTTTTTTCTTCATCTTGTCAAAATTTGCATTCTCCCTAGGTGACTCTATATGAAACCATTCTAACCATCCAGCTCTACAGCAAGGGTTTGCCAGACAGAAGACATCACTGGTGTGGATGTGAGCTGACAGGATGAGAGGGAAAGTGCTGGGGAACCCAGGCCCTTCTCCACCACTGCTTCCAACATGCTGCCCTTTGGGAAGTTGCACGGAGTGTCATCCATCTTACTTTACCTTCCTAAAATATATTTAGCAGCCTGAAAGTGTCACCAAGACACATCAAGAGAGAGGAAAATTGATGACTCCCCATGGCTGTCTCTGGTGCTCATGTTTAGCTGTGATAGTACTGCAAACAATTTCGTACTTCAGCTGCGCCATATGAAACAGGCTTTGTGCATGTTAGCAATCTGTGCGAAAACTATGCATCTGAGTATTTGTCTAAACTAATTTTACATGTGGTTTAAGGCATGTAAAAATTTAAAATTAGAATTTGGAAAAAATCATCTAGTTTTGAGGAAGGAATTTCTGTGTTTTTATTCAGTTTCCTTTTTTTTTTTTTTTTTTTTTCTTTTTAAGTTGAAGTCTTAAATCCAGCTGTCTTCAACACATGCCTTGATGAGAAAGCTTGGAAAACATCCTTATGTTGACAGCTTTCTTACATCTTATGATATTATGTATTTTTTGTTTAAAATAATATGAGAATCCAGATGCAGAATACTACCATTTTTAATGGAATTTACAAATATAATACCATGGCAAAGCCAGGAAAGAGTCAAGAGAGGAACATGGAAGATCTGGAAACTGAAAGCCAAGCAAATATAAATAAGGTAATTTTTTATCATAGGGAAGTTTTTCTCATTGTTTTCCAAATTAATCTCAAGACTTTTTAAGGAATCTGAATCTTTGATGTTTCACTGTAGAGATGATGTAAATAAAGCTCAGGGTTTGTATTTCACAAGACCAAGAATGGTAACTTCACATCAGTGTAATATAAAGTCCAAATTTCCTACTGGGAAAAAGACATTAGAAATTTTTGACATGTTGATCAAATTCTACCTCAAGCAAGAAAGACTCTGATCTAATTAGCTTTATTTTACATTTCTTATTTCATTTGTCTCCCTCTGTGTGCTGAGTGTGATGATCAAAAATCAAAGTCACATGTTAATTCTGTTAAATATGTTAATTCTATTAAATATCTGCAATGAAAAAAGAGATTGTCAGGAGGAAAAAAATCTGTTTTGATGGTTATGTTCAAAAAAGGAGAAGTTCAAAAGCCGGAAGGGTAAAATGACATCAATCAAAAAGGAAAAAAAAATTCCTCTTCATGATGGTAAATAAAAGTGGAACTGTTTACAGAAGAATACAGATGTTTCCACTCAGAGTCTTTAGAGTGTGACTTCATACACCTCTGGAAAGATGTTCTTTAGATCGGGTACACATTACTGATGTTGGGAAACACATCAGCAGTTCCCACTGGATTTTATCAGCTGATGAGTTCAGAGCTCTCTGCACAGAGGTGCTACTACATGTCATAAATTAAAAAAAAAAAATCAAACTAAAACACCCTTAATGTTACACAAAAGATAATGCTACACTCCAGTACGTGCATGTGTGTGCAAACCGCACTCTTTCTGTTTGCAGCTACAAAGGCTGCGGTTTGAGACACAGATTTGATCACCCAGCCCTTAGTTAACCACTCTTCAGAGGACTGTTTTCAGTGGTTCATCCAACATTTATATAGCATGGTGCTAAGGGAGCCAAGATTTTCCCTTTTTAATAGTGCATTAGGTTCCAATATATGTTACACATGACAAATCAGAGAACATGAGCACATAACATATTCCTTCAATATCTGTGACCAGTGGAAGCCTCACGTTTCAAATATGGAAGAATTAACATAATATTACTGCAGAATAAATATATTATTTATACACAACATTTAAAAGCAGTTTAGAAATATGATTGAATTTAGTAGGGGTGGGGTTTTTTGTGTGAATTTGAGATGCTTTGCATTCAGCACACTGCAGTTCTTGTTTCTGTTTTATGTCCTTGCTCTTCTAACTGTTTCAAGATTGAATAAAAATCAACGATCCTCAGCAATAGGTGAATTTTAACACTTAGGAAGGAAAGCAAATAAACCTAAAGATAGACACCATAACAATATTTACAAATGGAAAACACCAGAGGGTAGTATTTATTTATTTTCCAAGATATTTGGAAATAAGGGACACTTTGGATGCTGAATCCAAAAGGATGTAAGTGAACACAAGAATTCCTCTCTGTCAAATGTCACCTACTTCTGTTGGTAAGAATGTGAGAAAGCTGAGGTTTGGATCATATGAGCTATCATGACAAGACTGAGGAGTGTAATATTTTTGAGGAAACAAAAGATAAGCACTAAATTGGCAAGCTTTGCTTCTCTAGCAGCTCTGAATTATTAACACCACGAAACAGAAGCACTGAAATTTTGAGAGATATTTTGCAGTGCTGAAATGAATAATTTAGGGAAGCTACTGTCTGCTGTCTCCTTGCTATTAAATATACAGTCAGAAATGACTGAAAATTACTTGGAGCAACAAAGCAAGGGCTGTTGATATAGCACCTTTGCACAGCTTTGGGCTTCTTTGCTTGTGCTGGGGAGTGCTGTTAAACCTACCTACAGGAGAAAACAGCTCCAGTAGCACCTAATCTGAGTGCTTGGTTGGATACTTATCTACTACTATTGTTTGAATTGTCCTCTGTCTAACAGCATGTCTAAAATTTACTGTAAAAAATGACTGGCTGATGATGCTTACTACAGTAAAAACACAAGCTGTGAGTCAAGGTTTTTGATCATAGGAGTCTGGAGTTCAATCTCTAAATTAATTTATTATTTTTTCCTCCCCCTGGTTTTCACATTTACTTCTTAGTCAATAAAGGAAACTAATTCCTTATATTTCTTTAAAACTTCGTGTAATCTCAATTTCAAGCACACATGACTTGGATGTGAAAAATTGCTGCCAGCTAGATTGCTTCACTGGATCTACACACACACAATGGGATATAGTAGAATTTTTTTGCTATAGCCACTTATGTCAGGAGACAACAGCTAATTCTGTGAGAGGTGTGAAACAGATAGTCTTGGTTAAAATTGTATAGTAAAACTTCTCTTAAAAAAATTTTAATCTTTTTTTTTTCTGTAGTATTTATGTCCTTATGTAACATTTACAACAACCAGTGACCGCAGCTTGGATGGAGTCCTGTGTTCTGTCTCTGTAGGCAGCTGAGATGTATGAAGTTGTTATACACAGCTTGAAAGTTTTAGCTAAGGGCTCTGACTCATCCCCTGTTACTTTTCTGCTAGACTCTGCCACTCAGGCTGGGAATTGTCTCGCCAACTGACTCTTAAATCCCAAATAAATTGAGTAAGCAGGAATATACTCCTTCCCTGCTCTTGGCTACATTGGCCATATAGACTATATCAACCATGTAGTATTTCATGGAAAGCATTTAGGGAGCATTTCAGGGAGTTGGACTCAATGATTCTTATGGATCCCTTCCAACCTGAGATGCTCTCTGTTTATATGGTTCCCTGTGGTTGGTAGGATAAGGTAACTTACTTAAAAGGTGATAGCAGTGCCAAATCCTCAAATGACAAGACAGTGACATACTTTAACCTCAGTTAAATTGTCAAAAATATGCCATTACCAGGAGGAGTCCTTAACTGAATATGAGGGACTGAAATCTGGAGAGGTAGCACAAGAGCTGTCAATAAATAGTGTTACTCTTACTCAATCTCAAAGCAAACAAGGCTGGACACTAAGGGCAGCTTTTGTTTGTCATCATGATTTAGTGGAAAGAATTGTAGGCAAGTGAAAGCATTTAAGCCCCAGGAAATTTCTGAAAAATTGAGGTACTCTCTAACAGAACATAAGCTTTAATACTAAAAGAAGAAAAACAACATCTGAGATGTTCACAGCTCTAGCATCTGGTACCCAGATAAAATCCACTGCCAAGGACTGCTGAACAGTCTTTTTTCCTGCTATATTCTGAAAAAAAAAAACAACCAAACAAAAAACTACATGCCTAAATTGCAGGGCTTGGCTTGAAATTGTGCATGGGAAAACAGTACAGTGATGGGCCAAAGCCAAGTAAAAGGCCAAAGTGAGTAGGTACTTTAAAACAGGTAACTCAGCACTCTAGAAAAGTGCAGAATTCGGTCCTTCAACTCTACAACTATTTTTTTTCATTTTGAACATGAACACAAGTGATTTTCATTCTTCTCTCCTTATTGTGTGCACAGCAAATATCACAGGGATAATGCTTACTTATCTCTCAGGGGGTTGTGAAGATTAATTAGTTAAGGTTCTCATTGCATGTCAAAGATGAAAGCTCAGTGTAAGTGCTAAGCATTTGTGTATTCACAGACACCAGAAATAAGCATTCACCACAGGAAACATTAAAAGGTTTTCTAGCTGTGTCCAATTTCCAGAGGTGAAACCCTTATTGCAAAGAAAGTCTGCAAAATTACTTGTTAGTAGTTGAACTATTTAGAGAAAATATTGTGTAAGACACCCTAAAAGTCTATTTTTGCTTTGGAGCTTGGATGAAGAAATCATTGAAAACCTGCTGATTCCACTAGGAGAGAAGAAGGAAAAGATGACTTATGTTCTTTAGTGAGATTATAGTGGAAATGAGGGGAGGAAAATGTTCTACTTGGAGTTTATAATCCAAAGAGTATTTAAGATATTTATACCTCATATTTCCCCCCAGGATTCTGCCATTTATCTTATTTTGTACTGTTCATTTTGTGTAGTAGGTCTTGATCTAAACCTTTGTGTAGGTATTCTAACATTTTACTCATTGCAGTTTGTGATTAAAACTATATTTTGCCAGGAGCAAAATGAGAGTATTTGAACATTTTTTACAGATCAAAGAGAAGTAACAGAATTAAATATAAATACTAAACTATACCACTGTGTGAAGTGATGGAGATAACATCAAACTTATTTTGTACCGTAACGCCATAAAACATGTTTTTGTCAGTGCAAAAATAAATGGACTGGGAATGCATCTTCCAATATTTTATTATTTCAGAAATTACTCTGGAGAGGGTATTTGGTTTATTATCAGGACAATGACACCAGAGTGCATATACATGCACCTTAACAAATATATATAGATATATAAAGCTTAAATATATGTTTACACATACATATCAAGATCAGGCTCAGACACATACACAAATACACCTACAGAGATATATATATGAGTGTATGTGGGTGTATGTGTAAACTGTACATGAGATGTATGACATAAATTTATGTGTTAGGTTTAAAGATGTGTACTTTTTATTTTTATTTGTATGCATGTACCAAAATTTAACTCCAATTTACTTAAAAATGTGACAAAACCCATAAAACATACCTGGGTGTCTTTGTTTCTGCATACAAATGTTGCACTAAGGCATAGTCTCTAATCCTTGTTCTGCCTCACAGTTTACAGGAAATTCTGTTATCAAGTTTTCCAAATGGTTTTTGGCTTTGATGTCTTTGAAATGGTTTGGATGAGGAGCTGTTTCAGCCTCATGGTAGCAGGCAGTCCACTTGTCTTGAAGTTTTTAAACTGTATAGCCATAGAAAACCTTGCTGACTGAATATAATAATTATTCATAGCTACTGGGTTTTGGTGACAGACTGCATAATTGTGGTCAAAAACAAGGAGAAGAATCAAGATTTTTATTTGTCCCTCAAACAAATTTAGCTATACATTTTTCTTTTTTAACTTAAATAGCATCTCTATATATTCATTTTCACTAGCTTTACAAATAAATATTAGGCTTATTGTGGATCAAACAAGGTTAAAATAAAGGTGATGTAAATTCTGTATTCCATTCTGGGGTATATCAAACTGTGCTCATACTGCAGAACTCTCAAAGGACTTTGAAATTTGTGAATTTTCCCTGTCTCTAATGTGTGGCTCAATCGGGAGAAATTGAATTTTTTAGAAGATTTTCCAGCCAAAGAAGCAATTGTACTATGTAAATCACTAAGTGTTCGTGAAATGCCAGCGCCCCTGGGGATGTTCTTCCCAACAATTAATGCTCTTT
>NW_005054365.1:654727-664493 GCF_000277835.1 Geospiza fortis
GACTCTTCTTCAAAGAATCAGAAGAAAACTAAAAGTGCTCCATTTCATGGGCAATTTCAAGACACTTTTGCTTTTATTATTGCTTCTCTGCTAGCTGAGTGTTTTTAACTTTTCCAGTTCATACAAAATCCAATCTAAATCAGAAATGTTTGGTTTGGATTTTTCTGCAATTGTTTTGTGCCTATAGGACAACTTCTGTGTGTGGAGATTGGTCTTCTTAAGCAAGAGCTACTTCATTGAAAAGGGTACGGTACTTAGTCTGTATCTGCCAAAAATAACAATGAAATTTTTCCACTGTAATTTTTCATGTTCAGTAAAGCCAGAATTAAATGTGCTGTTCTGAAATGCTGATGTGTACCAAGCAGCCAAATTCTGTAGCCAAGGCCAGAGGGAAATGAACGGAGAACTGAATGCAGATAAGTCATGTGATTCCCTAAAGTCAAAACTTCCTAAAGGAAGGTGTCCCTGCCCATGGCATGGGGCTTGGAACTAGATGATCATGAAGATCTCTTCCAACATAAACTATTCTTTGATCCCATGATTCTTGAATAAATTAAATGCGTGGCTGAACTAACTGAGCTTCTATCTTTAAAACACAGGCAAAGAGAAAAATTAACAGAGAAAAATAGAAGTGTGCAAAACTAAAATAAAAGGAAATGCAAAAGCAGGCTTTGTGAGCTTCACACTCTGTCACAGGTAAGATTTATGCCTTCAAAGTACCCAGTAGCACAGGCACCTTCAATATCACCAACCCTAATATAGGTTCCTAGGCATGAAACAAACCCAGAACTGCTCAGCCTACAGAGATCAAATGTTAATTCGGGTCTTTATTCCTGGTATCATCTGTATGAGATGAGGAGAAATTGTGACCAAAGTAGAAAAGGAGCTGAGCAGCACATGAAAATGGCTATTGCAGCACAGTTAGATAAAGGACTTTATGGTCTGATACTCATGAGAAACCACCCACATGCTGGTCAGAACTGTCCTGTTCTCTTCCTGGCTGCAAACTGCACCAAGTGACAGCAGACCAGTGTGCTGGGAGGGAGCTCTTACCAGAAGCCTAAGAAGCAAAGCAAGGATCAGCAGAAATTCAGACATCAGTTGCAGGCTGCCGTGTGTACCCGAGGATATCCCTTCAACCAGAGACATCCTATCTGAGCATTCTCTGAAGGACTGACTGCCCAGTTGTTCTCATATCTCCCCTTGGGAGTCATATATATGTACTAGTCCAATAATTGTTTGATAACTAATTTTCTACCCTTTCCTCTCACAACGTGTAACTCAAAATGCACCCAACAACAAGATTTGATGAAAACTAAACTAAAAAACTTAAGAGAACTATGTTTTTTTTACACCTGCAGGCATATAAAAGATTAAAAAAACAAATTAAAAGAAAAAAAAAGGAAGAAGAAAAGCCTACTTTTGTTTCATGTAAGAGCACAGAGAATATATTCCAAACAGCCTGAAAATTACAGGTATGTCTGTAGCCATTATTTTCCTGAAACAGGCACTAGCACCAAACGTGGCATTTAAAAATAATTAAATCAAAATTTTAAGCCTGTTTAATGCAAGGGTGCAGCATGAATCAGGCTTTAAGCATATAAGTAGGAGTGTAAAAGCCCTCTTATCTTTGGTTACCATGCCAATGACATCTACCTATCAGATGACGTCATTTGCTTTGTTTTATAAGCAGAATGAATCCCCCATCTGCAATCAGTGCTGTGAGAATTCAGTCAGCAGGCAGCACTTTGTGTTTTAAGAAAGCACTGCTGGCTGAAACAATGGTGCCTGGTGGCACACCCCAGCAGTCCCTGAGAAGTGTTATAGAAAGCTTGATAACTTGGACGAGTCTCAAAATCAGTAAGCCACCTCCTGAAGAAAAGCTTGCTCAGAAAAATAAGGACATCTTCAATATTGTCATGACTCCTGATCGCATCCCTAAATTTTTCATCCCTTCTCTGGACATAGAGCACATTTCCTTCCAGCAGGAGCCAGAGGAAGACAGCACAGAGAATTCTCCTGAGACAGGCGTCTCTGATGAAATTGTTCAGAAGCGCAGAACTACCAGAAGCAAATCTGAATCCTACATCAGGAAAGAAACAATGTGCAAAGGAGAGAGTCTGGACAGAAGAGGAACCCTGTGCTTCACAGAACAAATTACCTTCTCTGAAGACCTGGAGAGAGCTGCAGATCATTGTGACCCGGCAACCAGAGCTGCTTTCTCTTTGCCCCACCTCTCCAGGATCACTACCCCCTATGGGTTTCTCACACTGGGAGAAAGTCCCAACACCAGGAGAAAAGAGTCTCTCTTTTTTCAGCATGATTCTGAAGAGCTTAGAATCCTCCTGTCCCAAAGGAAGAAGACCACATCTCTGGCAAGGAGCTTGTCCAGCCCTTTCAGTGAAATTCAACAGAGCGTGGAGACCACAAAACGTTCACTCCCCCCTTTTAAGACCAGTCAGGCGGTTTCATGGGAGTCAGTCTGCCACAGCCAGCTTCGTCCTGTGTGCTGCAAGCCAGACTGTGAGCCACAGCCTGGGAAAGGGGAGAAGAAGAGGTTTCAGGTGACACTGAAGAGACACCTGGCCAGCATCAAGCGGATGCGATCTGGCAGTGGGATGAACTGGCTCTGCTAAGCCACTCACAGCTGTCCGGCTCTTAAGCCTGTGAAAATTTAAATGAGACAGTCTTTCACAGAGGTGTGTAAATTTTCAGCGTTGCAAGATCCTGAAAAAGACCAGACAAACAACCAGACAGAACTTGGTAAAGCTTGGCATATTGAATGCATCTTCTGTTTCCTAAAGTCATACCCAGCAGCTTTGAATCCTTTGCAATGCAAGCAAAGACAGGACTAACTGAAACAAACCATTTTCCAAAGGAAATGCTGCCTTTTCTGGTCACACCTGTATAGTCTGTGAGGAGGAAGGAGATTATTTTACGTCAAAAGCAAACTACAGAGAAAGAAAATGGTGTCTTTTAGGGTAGGAGTATTGGTTTTAGAATGACACCAAAACCAAAAAGAAGAATCATGCTAGGTAGTCAGGTAAAAATTGTGAGCTTTTTTGTTATTTCTAATATTAGAATGTAAATGAAAACCAATTAAGAGTTAATTTGTCCTGGGGTGTTTACAGCAGGTACTTGCAAACAGCCATTCATAATTTCTGACAGGAATGTGGTGGCTGAGAGGGGATGCCAAGTTCCTGCTTGCTAATGACAGTGCATAGTAAACTATTCTCTGCATTTAAAAAACGTGCTTATTTTATCACTTCTGTAGTTAATCATTCAACACACTTGGAATTAGGGGGGACATGATATAATTTGTTCACCCCATTACCAGCGTCAAAGCATAGCACCATTTTATTTAACTACTGTCATCTGTCATTGTTCATGTCAAAATGAAACAAAATAAAACCTTTTTTTGTTTAATAGTCTTGTCATTGCTCTTACTTCTTTTTTTAAATTTTTCACAGGCTTGTTATCACCTTGAAATTGGAAAGGGGCATAAAACAGAACCAGGAATATTCTGTATTCTCAAAACATGTGTTTTTGTTAAACTTGATTGTTTTGCAAGGCACTGATACTCCAGTACATTAAATACCTCAGTGGAAATGGCCACTGACAGATAGAGATGTCCAATGACATATAAACACCAAAGGGAAAAGATTTCTTATGCAAAACTATTAAATTATCACTATTTTCAAACAGCTTGTCTTCATCTATGCAAAATTTACTTGAGGCTGAATTACAAAGAAAGACAACTTAAAGCACCTGTGAGAATTTTTCAGGGTAAAGATCTGTTCCAAGCTGTATAAGAAACACAGTTATCAGATGACATCTGGTAAAATCCATTAGAGTTTATTGGTTTATAACTTCAGTTAATTAGTTTATTTAATCTATTTTTATAACTAGAATATGGATAAAATCATCAGTGCCTACAGTAAAAAAAAAAAAAATCTACTTTAGCTGACAGGAGAATACCAAACATTTGAAATTTAAAATATCCATTCCACTATCTTGTACTAAATTTTTTTGTGCTGCATAACCCGTAGTAGACAATTAAAATAGTATCAAGGGACCTTGATGCATGGAAGTCTAAGGGGATGAGATTGCCCTTGTTTTGCAGACAATAAATAAATTCTGTGCAACAAATACAGCTCAAGCAGCCCATGAAACTCATGTTCCAAATAATCAGAACGAGCTGGCTGTGCTCCCTTGGCTTTGCAGCAGCACAGAGGCCGTGGTGTGTGAAATGAAATATGTGTGTGAAATCGAGTAAACTGTGACAGCAGCGCAGGTATTGAAGCCTGGAACAGCCACCAAGGCTCCCTTTATAATCTAAAGTATGATTCATCTCATCTCCTGTAGATGACATCTAAAACTCACCAGGTGTTTACACAAGAAGCTTTGTCCAGAAGAATCCCTGGTAAAAATCAACACATCCTTGCAGGAGTCCAAAGGCAATGCTCGGGAGTTCTCAGCTTGAGGTTTAGTAGCAAAGAGCATTACTCTGCTCTCAAAACAGAAATAAATAAGACTTTTTTGTGTGGTGAATCTATTTTTAAAAAATAAGGAAAAAAGAATTGTAGCAATACTCTGAGCAGGGGAAAATTCAGAAGATCCTTTAAATATGTGTTTGTCATTTTGCCTTGTCACATCAGATTTGTATTAAGGGTGACCATGACTGAAAATCTAATCAGTTAAATGGCTTGGAAAAAAACCTGGAGTACAAATGAAGTGGTACTCTGTACACCATAACCCACACTAAGCAAACTCTGCAGGCCTACACAAATTCCAGCTTATATTATCAGACATATCAGACACAACTGTGATATTTTCCACTGAGAAAATATTTACAACATCCTGTTAGATGTTAGAAGACATTTCTTTTCCATTTCAAGCAGGTGTGCTTTACTTAACTTACTTTGGATACAACCAAAATCTGAAATCCCTAGCTGGAATCCTGGTACATCTTTTAGTTGCACAGCTGTCTGCAAACCAGGGATTCTGTCTGGGATTGCCTCATTTTACAATTTAGAATCACAGAATCACAGAATCATTAAGGCTGCAAAAGAGCTCCCAGATCACTGAGTCCAGCCATTGACCTAACACTGCTGGGTCCAGCATTAAACCACACTCTGTGTGCTACATCTGCAATTTTTTTTGACACTTTTAGGGATGGTGATTCCGCCAGCTCTCTGGTCAGCTTATTTCAATGCCTGACCACCCTTCCAGTGCAGAAATTTTCCTTAATATCCAATCTAAGCTCCCCTGGCCCAGCCTGAGGCCGTTC
Organism: Geospiza fortis; assembly: GCF_000277835.1. NCBI lineage: Eukaryota > Metazoa > Chordata > Aves > Passeriformes > Thraupidae > Geospiza > Geospiza fortis. The sequence continues at coordinate 660,018 of NW_005054365.1, forward strand.
CCTCTCCTCCTGTCCCTGTTCCCTGGGAGCACAGCCCGACCCCCCCGGCTGTCCCCTCCTGTCAGGAGCTGTGCAGAGCCACAAGGTCCCCCCTGAGCCTCCTTTGCTCCAGGCTCAGCCCCTTCCCAGCTCCCTCAGCCTCTCCTGGGGCTCCAGCCCCTTCCCAGCTCCATTCCCTGCCCTGGACACGCTCCAGCCCCTCAGTGTCTCTCTTGTCCTGAGGGAACACTTTGTTTTGTTAATTTTTTACTACACGTCCTACAAATACTCAGAGGAGAAAACAGGTAGGGTGTACAAGTTGCTTCAAAGCCCCGAGTCAGAGTGAAAGGGACATTTGGGGATGCAATACCAAGGTTTTTTACTCTTGCTGACTGCTGTACTCCACCTGTAAAATGTTGAAGAAACAAAGCAAGCCATCAGATTGGGAGACAATCTCCTTTGCATTTCTAATATTCACTCAATTTTTTTCTCTTTTTCTGCTGTTCAGCTAAGAAATTCTTCCAATATCCCTTTTTCTGGTCTTTTTTTGGTGTATCATGACAAATTTGAGATGATCTTGTTGAATCCCAATTTGATGGCCATCACTCTTTGTGAGTTCTTCCCTGATAGAGTGCAGAGGAGGAAATGGGTGAGGAAGAACTGAATGCAGGGAGACAACAGGTGCAGTGATTATCAATCCTCATTTTAAGAGAAAATCCTCATTTTTTTTTAAGAAAAAGATGAACAATTTTTTGGAAGGGAGTTTGCAGAGACACAGGGAAATCTTGAAGAGCTCAGCTCATAACTGAACTGAGAAGGGATCTGGTGAGAAGGGATCTGGTGCATGTTCCCTTCTCTTTCTGCTGCATTATTACTCTTTAACTCGCCCCCTTCTCCAGCTTTCCAAGACACCTACACAAGATATCAGACAAAAAGCTTTATTTGTGTTTTCATTCTTGAAATTGAAATTGTCTCTTAAGGGTAATGTAATTTGGAGTGAAAATCAAAATTTGTATTTCCCCCCAGATTTTCACAGTCATTGAAACAGCAGCATTTGGGGCTTTATCCATTCCTATTTCTCCATGATAGTTGCTTCCCTGTATGAGTGACTGAAATACTGGAGGCAAAAAATCAAAACTAATCACCCAGAAAACCTGTCTATTTTACAAACAGCCCTGGAACAAGTGTGTAAAAAAGGCAAACAGTGGGATACCATATAAGAATAAGAATTAAAATCAATGACCTATGAGATCCCTTTCAGTTTAAATGCTTGCTATGAATGGGTAACTTCTCCAGAGCAGTCAGGAAAATCAAGGTCCTCCAGGAGACTGGCATATAAATCTCAGTATATTTTTGCTGATTAAGTTCATAAAAATAGTTGTTCATGTCATTAAGACTAGTTTAGCTCTCAGTTGCATACAAAATGTACTCTTTCATCAGTGCTAGTGACCATCAACGTTTCAGCAAGTGCTTCACAAATTTTTGTGGGTTTTTTTTGGTTGTGTTTTTCTCTTTTTTAGTTTCCATCTTAAGCTACTTGAAAAAACTATTGAAAAAATCGTGGGTCTTGAAAATTCAGTACTGTATTTGAAATGTCTTGTGCAAATCTTATTTGCCTGAAAGCAGGAATTTCATGAAAGTCTGAGAAAATTTGCACTTGGTTTGGTTACTTGTGCCTGTATATTAGCTTCCTATGTAATTATTTTTTATCAATCCCAGCTCAAATTTAATTTAGATTTTAAAATTTCTGACTATATTTCTTTGTGATATTGCATCATAGATCACTGTTCTTCTCTAAATTGCTGTATAGCATTTGTGTTTTGTGTTTAAACTGCTATCACATTTCATCACAGAGATATTTGTATTTTGATAGTACACAATTTTTTTTTTTCATTCTGCATATAGGTTGAAAATGCATTTGGAAATGGCTTTAAGACATTTCTAGATGCATGGTCTGTAAATATAAGTCATAATCATTATGGTGCAATTGTTTTTTATTTTTTTTTAAACTGAGGTATAGCACAGTGGTTCCTCAAAGAGATTATATCATCCTGGTGTCTCCTTTCCATGATGACTTTACTCTTATTTTCTCTCTGTCACTGCTGCTGATACCATCTCACACAATGGGTAACATAGTGACCTCTATTAATTTGTTCCAATTTACACAGTAATGTGAACCCCATGAAATATGTAACACTAATAAACAGGATGATCATTACTTTAATGTATAATGAGAAAATAAATTAAGCAACTGACATTTAAATAAAATATAAATACTTTATGCAGTTTCTATTTACCACATCATGGCAGTAATCCATTTAAAGTCAATGAACAACATAATTGAATGGCTCATGTAATGCAAAGGTCTTTCCTGAATATGTTTTCACTGACTATTCACATGGAAACTTGTAATTTCTTGACATTTTTTAGGACCCTTGTAAACACAGTGGTATTATTATACTTTTGTTTTTATTTCCCAGAGTATCAGAAGCATGAGAAATTGCAATGTGCTGCTGAAATGTGGCGTGGCTTAGAGATGACAGGAAAATGGAGCAGTGAAGAAGAGGATGAAGCCAACTTTTCAATATGTCCCGTGGCTATTCCAAACTTGTCTAATAATTGGTAACAGAGCAGGTGAAGGGAGATTTAAACAGAAAAATCTGACAATCTCTAAGGAAATGTTGACATTTTCTTCTTATGGATCCAATGCTCACTCTCCACAATGTCTAACAGGAGTGGCACTGAAGGAATTGAGGAAGGATAAAAATAAAAACAAGCGTTGAAATGAAATAAGTGCGTGTTTTCATAATAGAAAACCCTTCCTTGTCCAAAAAGTCAAACAAAGAGAATTTTTAACTTTTAACATGAATATTCATTTTGGCCTGTGAAGATTTTGCAAATGAGTCAGTGCAGCAAAACATTTGCATGCCGTGTAGGTTTGCTACTCTCTATTGATCTGAGAAAGATGTGTTTCATTTAACTCTAAATAACATTTACACTCTCTTTTGGTAAAAAAACCAAAAAAACCCACTAAGCCATATATGTTTAAACGTATAACTTTCAAAAATATTAAGGTTCAAACTTTAGAAATAGAGATGTAAATGTAAAGAAGTGAATTCATTATTTTGAATGTACTATGAAAATTTAGTTTAATCATCTGGGTTTTCAGTTCTGGATTTCAAGTGGATATTTTGAAATCAATCAACTTTTATATCACAGGTTTGTTTTTTTGGGTTGAAGAACACTCCATAGCTCAGAAGATTTTAAAGAAAGGGAAAATATGTATTTTATGTAACACAAATTAATATGATCTAAAGGCCTACATCAGGGCCAAGAATTTCCTGCCTGCTGACTCTCAAATCCCTGGTCAAAGATTGCATAACCTGAGAAAGGGGGTGGGGATGGGGGTATTATAATTTTGCTTTATGAATCAGAGACACCCAGGGAATAGGTTATGATCTTCTGATAAGATTTTAGTATGTAAGTATATTAATCAGTACTGAAAGTAGGGACATTAGTGGGGAAAGCAGTCTTGTCTGCTGCCTTGATGAGTGCAGAACTGACTGAAGAGATCTGCATTAGAACATTAAACAGCATCTGAGAAAATTTCTCAATATTATTCTTTTCAAAAAAATAGTATTTCCAAAAAATCTCAGAGGAGAAGCATTAAAAATAATATTGTTTTAGGGATTTGAAGCATTACAAAAGGACATTTTTGAGAGATAAAAGTTGCGCCATCACTCCAACATTGCAGAGAAATTTTGAAGTTACTGTTTTTCCTCTTATTTCAGGATCTGAGACTGTGTGGTTTTCAGACCAAGCACAGCACCTCTAAGCTCTTTTTCCTAGGGTTTTGTTTCAAAACTGAAGAAGCCTGACCAAGGTCATCTAAACAGTATGGGCTGATACGATGAACAATATTATTTTAATTAAGGATAACTGACACATGTAGAAATCCACGCATATCAGTTCAGAAGTTTTTTACTCTATATGGCATCACAAAACTCATGCTAAATCAGGAGTAGCAACTTGATTTGGAATTTTCTTGTTGAATGCACATATTTTCTGCACCCTATCTATGTGTTGCAGAAATTCTGGATGTGACCTGGCATAATTTTCCCCATTGGCTAGTACCTGCAAAAGAGATGAAGTCATGTACCTAAAATAGGAAGCACATTACACCCAAAGAGGTCTTGGCCAGTGAAAACAAAAAAGAGTGACCAGGAAATTGTTTTGTGCTAAAGGCAAGCACACATGCAGTCATTGGATTGCACAAAGAACCTTAAAAATAATTTGCATCTGCAGCATTTGATATCAAATGGTGAGGCCAGAAAAGAGCAATGAAAAGATCAAGACAAAATTTTTCATGCATGAATCTGGACTTTATTATTTATAGCCACCAGACAAAAGAATTAGCAGCTTTGAATTCCAAGTGCTTTGACAGTAACTGGTATATTTTTTACCATGTTTTTACCTTTTCCTTTTCCTCTCCTCTTT
>NW_005054365.1:664532-674628 GCF_000277835.1 Geospiza fortis
TCCCTCATACCTAGTGTTATGATACTTACTAAGATATTATGATTATTACAGACACCTCTATCCTGTTGTTGTGTGCTAAAGCCTCTGGCTGAAGGAAAGAATTAAAGCTATTAGTGTAGAAATGTGCCACGAATATAGAGGCTTAGATGTTAAATCACAACATGGATCACAGTTGTGTTTTATTATCAAGATAGACAGACCATGACCCAAGACCAACTTTTAACTTTATCCAAGTTTCCATCTGTATTTTCACTTTCCCTCATGAACAGATGTGGAGAAAGCATAAAGAAACAGCTTGCATTGCTCAGCTGAGTGTCTCAAGTTATGTTAGATGACTCTGACCACCAGTTTGAAGTCTGAATATATTCTGGTTCATACATATTAAATATTAATAAACTGACAAAGTGAATGTTTGAAGTTGTTGCAACATTTACTACAGTCAGAGCGGTTAAGCAGTGTCAGTGATAAGTGAAAATTTTCTTCCTTTCTGGCTTGCTCTTGGCAGAATACTTATTTTCCTTATTTCAAACGTGGTAAAAAGTAGATCCCTTAAACCAGAAGAGAACAATGTCAAATTGTTACAGTTGTGCTGTCAGTTACAGCAGAATCCAGTTTTTCTGTCTGGTTGCATCTGTGTCAGTTTGACATCCTTACCTGCTGAAGCCCGCGTGGCACGTGTCACTGTGCCAGGCAGAGACATGTTTGCTGAAGGGGACATTCAGGGAGGTCACACTCCTCAGACACTGAACACATTGCTGCCATGCATCCTCCCATTTCAGACCTTCAAATGACAGAACACCCCTTGGATGGGTGGAAATCCTGTGATAACGAAATCTGAGCTGAAGTAAACCAGCTGATGTAAAATTTTCACTTAGGGAAGCTGAGTGACCAGGACCTGAAAATCTAACCTAGAATGTCAATAAGGAGATAGATATGTCCCTCTAATCAGGTTCCAGTGCAAGTCACCACAAAAGACTGGAAATTACCCACAAAACAAGGCTCATATTACCTAAAACATTTGTCATATAAGTATGATTACCTTGGATTTTCCTTGTAAACAGAAGAGATAAATGGGAACTTTTTGAGCATCTTATCTCATTTACCTTGAATGTCTTCTTCAAAATGTAATGAATACTGACTAAAAATATCTGTATTAATAAACAAAAATAAAACAGGGAATTTAAAGCATTATCTTCACCTCAGCTTTCAAAATCCACAGTAAAAGCAGGCATCACTTGTATGCCAATGCCTGTGCTAATTTAAAGGACTTAAAGAAAGCCATAATTGGAAATACATGAAAAAGAACCTAATGGTGAAAATCTGCCAATGTAATGTGACATGAGGTCATCAAAGACCCCCCAATGTTTCTTACACACACAGGCCTTCTCTGCTTCAAATTTGTGGTGTGCAGACTTGAATTAATCATTGATACAACAGTGTAGTACTTGCATAAATGCAGTAATGTTCATTGGTGGCCACTTGAATTATTTTAACTTGTATGTGTGAGGTACAAACTAGATGCTCAAGGTAGGAGAGCTCTTACTTCACCAGACATCCAAATAGATGATGTAAAAGCAATCTTGTGGAATATAAGAACCTGTTGTAACACGCAAAAAAGTTAAAGCTGCTTGCTACAACATCAAAATTAAGGAAAACAAGGTGAACCCATGCATGGCTCCCTGAAACTTCACACAAAACTTTAAAGAATAATAAAAATATAGCATTAAAGGCAAATTTTAAACTACAAAATAATGATGATCTGCAGGAGGGATGTGTCATGCAAGACACCCTTAGACTTCTTATTCTAGAGGAACTGAAGGTGGAGTTTATACGTCCCTCTCAAGATATTATGATATTAATCACACAATTCCCCATAAGCATAAAGTACAAGATCTGAGAAGACAGCCAGGACTACCTAGATTGTTTGAAGCTACTCAAGAAGCCTTCACTTCTGAATGAGGCTAATGACAGGACAGAAGTGACTCATTCATTGACACGCTAACCTTTACCTGGTACAGACCAAGAGAAGTTGGACTGACATCACAAGAGTTGTTTGCTCATACATCACTTGCCTGTCATTACACTCTCCCTCTGATAGATTATTCCATTAAGTGGGCCAGAAATAGCATTGACGTCACAATTCACATCTGCTACTGTAATTATTCATCTATCTCCTATTTTCAGGTGATCCAGAAACCCCCAAAAATTATTCATGGTGCACATAACATCACCAGTCATTTCATTCAACTTAAAGCTCTTCTTTGAACAGACAGTGGAATAGCATGCACACCAACCATCAATAGCTTCTGTCAGCTCAATGGAAAAATCAAATTCTCCAGCTGAACTGCAGGAGGAAGTTCACAGACTGCTAAATATGAAAGGAAAAGGTTGTAAAGCTTTTAGCACTGACCTAGTACAATCTCAGACCTCACACCACGGCATTATCACACTGCACTGGTGCAGAATGGAGGGGGAAGGCATGCAAGCTGAACATGGATGGATGGATGGATGGATGGATGGATGGATGGATGGATGGATGGATGGATGGATGGATGGATGGATGACAAGGGGTAAAATTTGAAACGGAGCAATTGTCCAGATGGTAACCAAATAGCAGAAACAACAATACGGATTAGGCACAGTTCAAAAGCCAGCATATTCAGAGCAGTTCACTTGAAAGAGTACAAAAACCTGTAATTCAATGAATATAGAAAAAAAGTTCACTGCTTTTTAGGTGTCTTGAAAGGGAATAAGTTATATGTGCAAGGTATTTGACAATTATAAGTCAAGTTGAAAAGCTTTTTACCCTGTAGAGGCTTACTTGGGCAGCTGAGATATTTTCAGGTCCAAGATGTTTTGTACAAATTCAAGACTGCTCAGTGATCTACTGGAATCATCTACATGGACTCTTCTATGTCCACAGTTGCTGTCTGACTGTTATCTATTATTTTTATCTGCTTAGGATTAAAATAAAATAATGATAAAATAAGACTAGCACATTCATATTTTTATCTTAGATAAAAGACTATATTCCCTTGTACCTCTTGCTGGAATATAGCATTGAAGGACACAACTCAAGACACAACCTCTCCTCCACAATCCATATTCACTTATTTATTTCTCTGCCCTTGGTTTGATTTTCTTTTCAACATTCCATAGCCACTAGCATTATGCTTCTTTAAGAATCAACTTCCCACCGTTTATTCAGCATCCCTGCATGGAACTAGGCAGTGCTGGAACTACCAGTCACACATTTCTATACCCCATCCTACCTCCAGTAAACCCTAGTAAGTACTCCAGTTTTAGGCATAGACATTTGGCCATTTAGAATACATTTGACAGTGGATCAATTACTCACATCTTGTGTGAAAAAAAAATTGTACCCACAAAGAGGCACAAAGAAGAAAAGGAACACTTGATAAGGCAGGATAATGGTGAGGGCTTGAAATGTTTAGAAATTTGCAAGGCATACAGGAAAGCATACATTTATGCCCCAATTTTGTATCAGAGCCATTCTTCAGATCTTTGCATGCTATTGGGTTTCTTCCTCTGCAATCATATGCCTTCCAATTACATCCCTAGACAATATTTCTTCACAAGAGACAGACATTTCTGTGCTCTTTATGCTGACCTCTCTGTGCCCACATGCATAACAATTAGGCCAGGATTACAAATTGTCTTTTTATTTATATTTAAAACTTTCACTTCTGTGTCCTTTTGTGTTGATGATACCCAGAATTAGTTTTAATTTTTTTTTCTCAATATAAAAGATACAATTTGCTCAAGTCAGTTAATGTTTCATCATTAAATGGGAATTACTGTGGTCTTTACCTTGTTGGCACATCACAGGAAATTATTCATTACAGTTTTACCTTGCTATATTGAGTCAAGTAAGTGCCCTGGCTTCTGAAAAGTAAAGGTACTAGAGCACTGATGAAAATTAATGTTTTAATTTGTCTCCAAGATCACAATCTCCCAATTACAGAGCTAGCAAGAGCACGCAGGAGCTTTAAGTACTTATACAAACATCTGGTTTAATGGGTTTTGGGAGTGAAGAATTTGGAATCAACTTTCAAAGATCCCTTTAAAGTCTGGTTTTTTTATGGTGTAATTCTATAAAATTAATGATTTTATATGGGAACTCAGCACATTACTTCGGATGTCCAGAGTTGCCAGGAACACCAGTCTCCGGGGGGCTCGGAGACCCTGGCATGCTGCCCAGAACACCTGGTGGCTTGATTTTGACCCTTACAATGAATTGCCAGCTTTGTATGGGGATGTGAAAGCCACACAGGTTTGAATGGTGTAATAAGAAGATATTCACAGGGTGAAAATGTAGATTTTGGGATTTTTGGTATGGGAGTTATGGGGACAAGATGGAGGAATCAGGGCGTGTCTAGTCCTTCTTCTTCCTTCTTCTTGTTCTCCATTTTCTGCTGTGATGTTGGCACTTCGGGATTGGTTTAGAGTAGAAGTGCACTGTCTAACATAGGTGATAGGTACTGGGAATTAAAAGTAAATATGATATACCTAGTTTGTAGTATAAAAAGACGACACCACCTTGGGAGCGGTCAGAGTGCTTGTGGCTGCCTTGCTGAGCAGATCTCGGCTGGTCAGAAAGAAAATTTTATAGATAAGAATTAATAAACAACCTCAAGACCAAAAAGTGAAGAGTCCAGACTCATTCTTCAAAAGCACGGGCTTCAGCAGAACCATCCTACACATCTCAGGGCAGAGAACAAAACAGCCAACCCGAGAGTTTTTAATTTAAAATATATTAAAAAAGCATGGAAAAACTCACTGACACCTTCAATGTTCTTGGTAGAGGATCATATAGCCAAAAGAAGTAGACATTCCTTATGTTTTGATCCTATGTTTGGTGTCACTATAAATTCCTTGGTTTTCTTATTTGTATGGCACTGGCAACTAAATGCTTAACACAATTACCCCTGTATTGAGTTCTGTCTTATGTTTAATTAGCTCCTCACGTGCAGAAATGTGTTGAAAAAACAGATGGTTTAACCACCCACATGGAGAAATTACACATGTATTGTTGTCTCTTACTCACATACCCGGCCACCCATAAATGTCAACACGCCCCAAAGATCACTGCTTGTTGTCTGATCTTGACCTACTTTCCTGACTGTTGTTTCCAGCAAATTTTGGTCTTTCATATGATTAAATGATGAACAAGAAAATGTAAGAATGTTTATCTGGAGCAAATTAATGGAAAAGTGTGCACTGTGCTCCTGTTTGTGGCTAACATATGCAAGCTGATGTATAAAAATAAATACAAAGAATGCATAGTTGATGGTGCTTTGATACAGAGGACTCCATTAGTGCACTATCTCTGAAACACATTAAATTTCCCAGTGCCAAATAAATTGGGTCATTGTAGTTTAAGAGTCCTGTTTCATTAATTGAAGAAAGATTCATTGTGCAGTTGTGCTCACAAGACTGCAATAAAGCTGCAGTCCACCTAGGGCGTTTCTGAATAAGTTCCTGCATCTACTTGAGGCATTGTTATGGATGGAAAGACACAGAGCATTCCTGTTTGTAATGTAGTTCTTTATTTATTAATTAGCGTTATTATTTATTTTCCAACAGTGGCATCAAAAGAAGTTAGTAATGATGGTGAAATTCACAAAATAGTGAATTACAGACAGAATAAAGTGCCTTATAGGGCACTTTCAGCAGAAAAGCTGTTTGTTTCAATCTCCTGAGTATTGGGGAGATTTCTTATCATAAAATATCTCAAGTTAGAAGGAACCCACGAGGATTTTTCTGCTTTCCACATTTTCCTCTGGTATCAGTGCAATCACCAAAACTCAAAATAAGCTTTTCAGATGGAAGGGAAATAAATTTTGGGGTTCTTTATCCTTTTTTGGAATGTTCCATTATTTAAATGCCAAAGAGTTGAATGAAAACACAAGTGGCTATGAAAAAAATAAAAAATAGTTTCTGAAAAGTGTTCATTAAAGAATTTCAGCACGTAGATTTATAGATTATTTAAAGTCATTTTGGATTGAATTTTCTTGCTACTGCTTTATTAAGTTTCATCTGGGCATCCTTTGAGAATTCTGCAAATGTGTAACTGATCTAATGTGTAATTTTGGGAATGGAAATCTCTCTCCAATTTAGATCCTAGATAGAATCTTCTTATTTTTTGGGTATTAAAGTCCTAAGTAGGAGCTGAACTTAACATTTATGAAGAAATTTCACAATTTTAGACCGCAAAATGTAACGCATTGACCTTGAAATTGTGCATTAGTTAATTGTGAGAAAACAATGGCATCTCTTTTGGCTCATACTAAACACTGAATCTTGGAATTTACACAGTCACATCTCTTTATTTCACAGGTATTCTGAGTGATGACAACAATAATTTTTCCATGTTCTTAATTATATTTAAATAAAAGATGAACTCATTACACTCCTTGAAACATGCTAGCTAAAGCATGAGGCTAAAAGACCAATTCATGATTTCCATATTGGCAACTTCAGACATAAAATGATAGTGTGCTTCCAACAACTTAAAAGATATGATCTATAAATAAAGCCTGAATTTAATAGTGGCAAAGTAGGCATTTTTTCTCCCTGAATTTGTTACTTGGGTTTGTGGGGGAAGGTTTGGTATGTGGTTTGTTGGGTTTTTTTGGGGGGTTGAGTTTTTTGGTTTTTGTTTGTTGCGATAAGTTCCTTTTCCTTTTCCTTTTCCTTTTCCTTTTCCTTTTCCTTTTCCTTTTCCTTTTCCTTTTCCTTTTCTTTTTGGAAATAAGGATTCCAAGCTTCTATAAACTAATATTTAAAAGGAAAGAATATTGTGATCTTTCAAAGCATCAACCTTTGTTGATAACTAAGAAATGTTACATTCAACAAGAAAACTTCCTTTTTTTTCTTCCATGTAGAAAACATGAAATCTTACCTGAAAATTTAAAGTTCAGCCTTTGAATCTGGTGAAGAAACAATACTACTAGATGAATGATTCATTTGATTTCACTGATAATATCCAAGTAACACCTTCTATATAGCTCTGTGGCATATTTTTTGCAAGTGATGCCATTGGCATCAGGAAGATGTTTATATACCAGAAGTTTTAAAAAGACAATATGTAATGCTGAGTGATAATTTTTTCTTTAATCAATGGATTAAGAAGTGAATTTCAGAGGCAATAGAGACAACCTTAGAATTTCTTATTCACCTAAATCAAGGTGAGTCTTATGGCAGAGGATGATAGTCTTGGCACAAGTTGAAGGACACTGAGGGAGAAAATTCAAGGAGAGATCTTCTACCCTTCAACACCAACATGTCAACAGGGAGTCCCTGTTTCAAGATTTTAAAAAATGGTAGATCACTAAGTATCTGTTTCATGAAAAAATACTAGGAAAAAAGTAACAAATCTATCTAAAAAAATTATATATTTCAATTCTAAACAAAACAAAACCAAGCACAGAACAAAACAAACTATAAAATATTTAATTTTCTACGCAAAAGAAGGAACTTTGGTATGGATTTTCAGGTGGTTATAGATACATTTTAAGCAATTCCTTTCACTGAAGAGTTAATTTTCACTGTTTTGCCTTGGAAGAGTAGGAGGAATTTGAAAGAAAAAAATAGTAATATAACATCTTACATTCTTTACCATATTTTCTGGAGAAAAAGACACAGTCTATCCAAAGAAATTTAGAGAGAACTTTTTTTCTTCCTCAAATATTTCTTGACTCTTTACTCCTGTGTGGGAGTCTCTGTGATAGAGAAAGATGGGAAAAAGACTTGCTTTCTTTTACACTCTCTGGACTGGTTTTGAAATATATTGATTACTCAAGCAGGTCAAGAAATGTGCTATTTTTTCTTCTCTTTTTACACACTATTTTCTAATACTGCTTTTATTTAATTTACCTTAGCTCTTTTTTTTTAAATACACAATTGCAATATTGAGTTAATCATAAGTTAGGATTAATTCTGACACAATCTTTTTACTTTTTGCTCCCATTTTCACTCTTCCATTATGCAAGACATAGAAAAGAATGCCACAGAATTTTAATTTCATTACCCTTTAAGCTCTGCGTGGGTGGAACTCACTGAGTTGGCAGGGGAAAAATATCACAGTTGTTCCCAGTCAGAGAATAGCTACGTTAAAATATTTAGGAATAAAAGGAAACTTTTTTTTCTTTTTCAGAATATTTAAAGAGTTATAAACAGCTAAGGAAAATAAGAGTCAGGAGAAAGGAATATTAGAGTCAATTTTTTTTTTAATTCCTGTAGGGGTGAGAGTTCTGTCCATATAGTCCTCTAACATGGATGGTTAGCTTTATTTCATTTTCTGCAGATGTATAGTCTTCAAGTCTTGGCACCATTGATGTAGCAGATACCTCCAATTCCTCTGCTGGTACTTCAAGCAGAGATAGCCAAGTAGTGTTTAATAATTTTCCACTGAATTTTAGACTGATTGACTGAGGTGTGATAGTAAAAAAACAAAAGCATCATCACTGCTAATTGCATGATTACTTGCATTCACTGTCAGAGGGTCTTCCAATATCCCAGGATGCCTGTAGTAATATTTTTGTATGAATTTACAAAAGCAGCTCTACACATTGTATACCCTGGCCAGTCAGAGTGAGTTTGAAATTATCTCAGTGACAACACATACCATGCAGAGAAATGCAAAAAAAGTCCTGTGGCTCCTGTGCCTCTTCTCAGTCTAATGTGAGAGAATCAATAGTCACAGGAGCTAACCAATTTATGTGGCCAGCTGTGAATCCTCGCCTGCATTTTTCTGAGGTTCCCACATGACCTTTGTATGCTCATTTAAATTTAATCTGTCCTCCATTCCCATCCTTTTTTAAAATGAATTGCAAAGTGACAGACTCAAGTTTCAGTTGGCTGCCTTCACAGATTCCCTGTGTCACTTTGGAAAAGCTTCATTTCTCTACTTACAAAATAAGGACATTATTTACTACTCCTCTTCTTTATCTGGTCTGTCTGTTTTTGAACAGAGGATTCACTTGGGGCTTTGAAAACACTTCATATTTAGGGGACCTAGTATCAGTCCAAGTGCTGCTACAATAGAAGCAACAACAGTGCCTTTCCTGATGATTGTGTTTCACTTAATTTTGGGGAGTTGGTTGATATATTTCTGTTCAATTTCTGAACAGCTTTATTAAATTCTCCTTTACATATACCCACAATTTTTTGTTTCATCCAGTTAGATGGATTCTGTTCTCTTCCAAGGATCATAAACATAACACAATACCCTGGAGAAGCCTTTGTGTATTTTTTTAATATTTTAGCCTCTGTGGATATAAACCAACTTGCTTGTCTTTTGATTGAAGCAGAGACTAATTAAGTTAGTTATATAATTATTATTCTAAAGACTCTCTTTGTATGCCTCATCTGTCTTTATGTTGCTGAAAGAGACATTTTCTTGTCTACATTTTTTGCTGCCTGAGCAAATATAAATGTGCTCCTTAGGTCAGCTACTACTGAATACAATTTTTCTAAGTTAATGAGTGTAGCAAAAAGAAAAAGGAAGAAAAAAAAATCCTACTTACATATAAACATATTTCCTAGCCCAGCCAATAAGCCATGTTGACTTTTCACGGTCTCTTTCATTAACCTGAAAAAAACCATTAAGATATGTATAGATATAGGACATTTGTGTTTACCACTGCAAACTGTCCTGGGACAGAAATATTAATATCCATTCACTATCTAGGGCTGGATTCTGCTGGGTTTACTGATATTCCATCTGAAACTGAATTTTTTCTACCATCTGTAGATACCACTGGGCCATCTAGTCTAAACTAATAATTCAAAATAACCTCTTTAGACATTTAACCAAGGGAAAAGATGAATAATTATGCTTATGTGTACAAGGACGAAAAAAAGCAAATAAACTCATAAAGATGGACAGAGTTAAGGAAGATTAATCCACTTTCCTCCATGATTTAAATGCCACTATTTCTGGAGCTAGGTATTGGCTTTTCCCTAGCTGTGAATGTAGATTCTTCAACAAATTCCAACACCACTTGCTGCAGCTGCTGTGACATCCTTGGCCTCTTCCAAGGGCTCCTGTGGGACAATTCTGCTGTGCAAG
>NW_005054365.1:674646-729097 GCF_000277835.1 Geospiza fortis
CCAGGAGTGCCCGCGGCCCCTCCCCTGAGCTGGAATTAGGGGTAGTCTCACATGCTTTAGCTGAGCTGCTGTGCTGGCAGCCTGGTTTTTACTGGTGAGGGACACAGAGGTGGCTTCTGTGAGAAGCTTCTGGAAGCTTCCACTGTGTCCGGCAGAGCCAATCCCTCATGGCTGTCTAGATGGACCTGCTACTGGCCAAAAATGAGTTAGAGATGGCGGCAATGTCTCTGTGATGACATAGCTAAGAAGAAAATCAAAACAAAGTGGGCATGTGCAGCTTTTCTTTTTGTGTCTAGCAGAGAAGAGGAGGTGAGAACATGTGAGGGAAACAACATGGAGACACCGAGGTGAGTGGGGAAGGAGGGGCAGGAGGTGCTCCAGAGGCCAGGGCTGAGATTCCTCTGCAGGCCGTGGTGAGACCAGGGAGAAGCAGCTGAGGCCCTGAATGGGGATCCACAGGGGATGCAGAGATCCCCCCACAGCCTGTGGGGGATCCAGGGGGGATGCAGGGATCCACCCACAGCCCCTGTGGGAGGTGCCCATGCTGGAGCAGTTTGGGGAAGGTTGTGATCCCATGGGAGACCCTCTGGGGAGAGAGGGCCCTGCTTCCAGGCTGGAGCAGCCTGTCCTTGGAGGACTGCACCCTGTGGAAGGAGAGATCCGTGCTGCAGCAGTCTGGGAGGGCTGTGTGCCCATGGGAGGGGCTCACGCTGCAGCAGGTGAGGTTTGACTGCTGATCATGACAGTGGACCCACACTGGAGAAGTTCACTGAGAAATGTCTCCTGTGGGAGGGACCCCACGGTCTCACAGGGAGAGGACTCCACTCCTGGAGCAGTGGAAGAAAATCTCGGTGATGAACTGATCCCAAAACCCCCACGCCCTGTGTCCCTGCAGTGTTGGTGGGAAGGAGGGAGGGGTTGGGGGGAAAAAGGTGTTTTAAGGGCTTCTTTTACTTCTCATTATTCTCCTCTGACTCTGTTAGTAATAAACGCTGTACCTTTAAGCTGAGCCTGTTTTGCCCTTGAAGTGTTTTCTCACAGTCTTTATCTCAACTCAGGAACCCTTCATTAATATTTTTCTCTCTCTTCTGCCCAGCTGTGGCAGGGAAGAGTGAGCAAGCAACTTTTGTGGGTGCCTGGTGTTGGGCCAGTGTCAAACCACAAGAGGCACTCAGGTAAGAAGCTTTCACAAAAGGAAAGCAGACTGTACACCATTTAGGATTAATCAAATTGTGGACAAAAATGAGATCAACAAGGTCTTTGCAGAAACCATGAGGAGTCCAAGCCAATATTTAATGCAAAAAAGGGTAAATATTGGAACAGGGTTTCAGAGAGGCTGTGAAAATCTCCATCCTTGTCAACATTAAGGATTTGTTTGACCAAGGCCTTGAGCAATCCATTTTCTTCAGACCTGCTCTGCACACTGATGATTGGACTGGATGACATATTTTAACACTTTCACAGCCAGGACAGGTGACCCCAACAGACCAAAGGGATTTTCCAGACCATGTGGCATCACACTCATCAATAAAATTATGGAGAAGGTTGGTGGGGGCAATGCTGCTCAGAAACTGGGCACAGGCTGATTGTTGATGAACAGTTGTTCACATATGCATCACTGTGTTTCTTGGGTTTTATTTATCTGTCTCTCCTATTTTCCTTTTCATTTATTAATAACAACAGATGATTATAGCAAATGATAATGTTTATAGTAATTATTAAATTATTTCTTATCTTAACACACAAGTTTTCTCACTGTTGCTCTTCTAATTCAATTTCCTCATCCCATTAGGGTGGGAGAATGAACAAGCAGCTGTGTGGTGCTTGGTTGACAGCTGGGGTTAAACCATGACACAGGCTTAGTTGGTTGCCTTTTTAAAAAAATTTGTCCTTGTTTTCTCACTCCAAGACATTTTATAACCAAATTTTCTCTGCATGTGTCTTTGCAGATAACAAAGTAATCTCATTCCTGAATACCCCTGGAAACTAGATCTGATCTTTCACAGATGTGCATTCATGCTTGAAGGCTTTTCAAGAGATTGAACACAAGCTGGAAGGATGAGAAATCAAGGGAATCCACTATTCTCCTGTCAGACTCCTGATAAAGGAAAAATTAAATCCCTAGCTGTCCTGGTTTCATCTGGGACACAGTTAATTTTCTTCCTAGTAGCTGGAACAGTGCTAAGGGTGCTCCCCGTGCAGTACCAGCCCACCACCCAAATTCAGTTGCAGCTGGTGGGAATTGCACTGGGAGTGGATGTAGTAAAGCTTGAAGTGATCAAACAGAATGGTGATGAGAGCTCCAGAGGCCCTTAGGGAAAGCATGTAAAGAACTGTAGATCACCCCAAATGATGCATGAAAAATATTTAATTAGTAATGGGCACTATTTAATGTAATACAGGGAGGGCAGAATTCCTACAGTCATAACTTAATGAGTTCTAGCATGATTATACTGCACCCTTCAAGAGACATCAGACACAAAAAAGTTTGTGGCTGGGAAATGACAGCTGGGCTTAGCTACCTCTAGTCACAGTCAGATATTATCTTTGAAGTTCTATTAATCATGCTTCATTGGGAAATATTCACATCACGCACAGAAAAGCATACAAATTTTTAGTAGATACCTTGTTATTGATGCTTTTCACATAATATTATTAACTCAGGAAATTCAAAATTCTGGTTGCTTCCTATAGCCTCTTTTCCTGTCCTCTTGATTCTATCCAACTACAAAAAGAGATTGTGTCTGTTAATGTTCAGAGTTGAACAATAAGACAGAGATGACTTTTATGAATTAGGGACTAAAACGGTATTTTGTTTTAGCATAGATAGCAAGAGGTGACAACTGCCACAATTAAGGAAAGGCTGTTGACAAATCATTAACATATGATGCTATGATGCGTTGTGAAAATTCACACTGCAGCTCTCTTAATTTCCAATGTGTGTTTTTCTCTGTAAGATATTCATTTAATTCAAAGAACAGAAATACTCTCTGACTCATTGATGTGGCTGCAATAAAGGGTGCATGTGGGAATGCCCATTAAAGTTAAATATTACCTTAAAAATCAAAAAGTTTGAGGAGGTAACTGCCACACCGTATATATATTGTGTACCTTGGATAAACACCTTTTGAAACGGTTAAAGAAAAAATAGCTACCTGAATTTGTGTGAACACTAAGGAAAAAAGTTTCATAAAACTTAATTAGAAAATATTGCATAGAATCCCTACCTTATGAAATGCATCCAACCTTTTTTATAACTGAGTGTATGTGGAATTTTTTGCAACAGGTTTAATCTCTCTGTGGATCCTGATGTTTTCACAGGGCATAAGTGGGCTACTATTTCAAGTGCAAATGTCTGTATTTGAGAAGTAACTTTGATGGTTTCAGTTTAAATCATATTAACAGCTTAGATTTTGGGTTCTCAATGTGCATCACATTTTTTGATTAAAAGAAGTCAAGCCTTCAAAATAAAAATGATAAATGATCAGAAATTACTGTGCTTCATTTTAGGTAATATTTCCAAAGCAATAATAAAACACTTTACCAATCAACCAGTTAATGACCAGTGTGAGTTGTTATAAGGCATTGGGTGAAGTTGACAGAACCTAATTTATCTCGCTGGCCATTAACTCATCAATAAAAGGGTTACTAGTCAAGAGTGTAAAAATTGTTCGTATAAATCTCAGTTATGTTACTATTAAAATACTAAATTAGTTTTCTAAAATAATTTACTTTATCATTACCACAGTGTAATACCAGTAATTTATCACCAACACTTTATTTCAGCCACTATTGGCCCAATAAACAAAAAAAAATTGACCTGATTGCAACCTAAATGTGGAAGATAATTTTATAATGATCTGGGCTTCCCATATGCTCTACATATCTTTAAGCCTGAAGTTCAGTACCCAGATGTTAATTTACTAGGATTCAGAAGTCAGAAACAGAATACTTCGTACTCTCCAACATTTTAGGCAATATCCTACCTATATTTAGCTGTGACAGCTATTTTCACTTGGTAAGCATGGATTTTGAGATGATGACCCAAAATCATGCAACTTGGAACAAGATTAATGTTTTCACAGAACCATAACAATAATGCCATACAGAGGCGGCCACATCTGTCCAGTTTGTTTCTTTGGTTTTGGAATTGATCTGAAACTCAAAACTAGATATTTGGCTAAATATTGTCCTAGTTCAAATAAAAAATTGCTCAGGAAACAGGGCTATTCAGTCAAAATCCAAGGAAATAAGACCAAGTCAATGCAAGAGCCACTGCCTGCATCACTCATGAAACTGCAACAATGGAAATCCCATTCATCTGAAAATGAGTTCAGGCTACATCTTTGCAAAGTGATGATACATAGGTATTAGCATAAACCAATTGCCAGCAAAGGTCTTTTTATTTTTTCTTTCTCCATATCTTATTGTGGAGGACATACACCTCTTCACTTAATATTCATTTTGTTCAGATGGGATCCTGAAAGAAATGGAATGAATTTTATATAATATTTATATAATGAATATGAATGAAGGCAAGAGGAAGGATAGGAGGAAGAAGATCATTTTAAATGTATACCAAAATGTAGCCAGTGTACCCATTTAAAATAGACTTAATGAGTACTCAAACACCATGAAGACTTTAATTAAGAAACAAGCCTTATTAAAAAAAAAATCTGCTAATTTCCTAATTAAATCAACATGCACTTGTTAATGGGTTATCAGTAATTTCCTTGCCAGTGTCATTGTGTCATTGTATCTTTTAGGTATAATGTATAGTTTTTAATAGGCAATTACTTGATTCTTCATGACCCAGACATGGTATTGAATGATTAATTCAGTAATGTTAAAAAAGTCATGGACACTGTCTTCTGATGAAAGGTGGTGACAAAAATAGTAAATTAGGTAGAATGTTTCAGAAGACATTAACAATTACAGATTAGAATACATACACAGTAGTGTCAGTGGACATTTCAGATGTCAGAATACAGATGAAAATCTTTTAGGTCCAGTTTGACACTCTGTAATATGTTACCTAACATTTCTCTGTATTTTTTTTTAAGAATGCCTCATGAAGAAAATTTCAGTAATTTATTTTTCCAAAATAAATTTATTAAATAATTTCTTTTCCAACAAAAGGGAAAAAAATAAAGAATCTAATTAACCAAGTGTGTTAAAGCAGTTCAACAGAAAAAGAAATGGAAATTAAATCTCTCAAGACACCTGCTCGATGCAACAGGCTGCATTGTTCCTGAAGATTTGCTCTACCCTTTGAAACACTTAAAAGAAAACTTGTCTAAATAGCAAATTTTGCCTTAAAAGAAATGTTGTCCAAATAACCAACTTACACAGATCATTTACAATGTACAGTGGAACACAGCTCAGATGACTGGTGAGCAATGCCTCTGTAAATGAGGCATGCTGATAAAGATTCCAGACTGGACATGAAACACAAAACTTAGCACCACATGATTGCTCAGACTAGAACAAGCTGGAACTGTTCACAAAAAAATGGCTTGTCCTGATTTTTGAACTGTTGTATAATTTTTCCCACAACAATCCCTTCCTTTTGGAAGCACCACAACAGCATAGTGCTGAAAATTTGTAATTCCTTTTTCTTTTGCTTCCCTCAAATATATAAAATTTTATCACATCCAGAATTATTTTTCAAACTGATAAGATAAATTAGCAGAGATTTACTGAAAAATCTAGATTGCTTATGGCATGTTGATTAGTTCTAAATAAGCTGAGTATCACTACAAGGTACAGTTGTTGATTCTATATTAGACAGATGCCAGAAGAAAGTACTGTAAAATGCTGTGGTGCCAAAATGTTGTAGGAGTATTATCAAGAAATGTAAGTGGTCTGAATTTATTTCTTTTTATTCTTCTTTCCCTCATTTTTTTTCATTGTTTAACAAGGTTCTCTTCCTTACCCTTCTGCAGACTCTTAATGTAAAGTCTTCTCCTTAGCACTCATCACCTAAAAGAGGCTTCATTGAGCATCCTGCCTCATTGACTTCTTTTTTCTCCTCATCTCTTTTTGAAATCTATTGACTGTTTCTTAATTCTTCTCTCCATAAGTTATTGCTTTTATGACTGAATGCCTTAATTTATTCCCCATATAATGCCTCCACACTACTGCTCCTTGTGATTTATGGTATATGTGGTCTTCTGTTGTTTAACTCCATAAACGACTTTGGAATAAAATTCTATGAACGTAGATATACTCCCACATGACTAATGAAGTCAGCTGCACTGTTGACTCCTCATCATCTTGAAAGCACACCTACACATGTACGCAGGCACAGTCAGGTATAAAGTCTTTAAAATATTTCCATTTAGGTTAGTGTCACTGGTACAGTCCTACTGAAATTTCTGATTATTCTGAAAATCATCTAACACACCCAAAAGAGCTATTAGACTTTTCCAAACTACTACAATGCAAATAAGAACTAGGAAACTTAATACTTTGACATGGAAGGGTTCTAGAAAATCCACTAACCTGTTGACCCTGCACTTTAAAAAGTGTATAGTAAACACAAAAATATTTAGAAATAGAAAAGCTTGATTAGAGACTGTTCATAAATTCTAAGTGATTTCTTTAGTTTATATATTTTGATTATGCAGAGTTCAAAGATTTCTCTCTCCTCACCTTGATACTGATGGAAAACAAAGTTTTCCATTAATTTATTAAACAGGGGTGTAGAATCATCCTTTACTATTATCTTAATCATTCGTTCTTCTCCCCTGTACATACACTTCCACAATTTACACAGCTAAAAATAACAGCAGCACTCTGGTGGTTTATTTTCTGCATCTTCTAATGTACACCTGCTTGTTGCTCATCAGCTGTCATTTACTTAGCAAAAAATATAATCATGATACTCTAATTTATATGTCAAAAAGGTTCACTACTTCATTTGGAAAGAAGGGAGCTGAGGGAAAGAAATGCAATGTTTGTGTATCAGGGATCCACAACTTTCTGGAAAGCTAAAATCCCGTAAAGACAGAAACTGCAAAAACTAAGACAGTGTGGGCTAATACTTGTATCTACCTAGAGTTTTTCCAAGCAAAGTCTACATGTATATTTAGGAGTTCCAAAAATCCAATCAATCATCTAGTGTTTCTGAAAACATCTAGAAAGGTTAAGTAGCTAACTCTCCAAAAAATCAATGGAGTTTTGCTGCAGGCTTCAGTCACGCCATCCACAAGAAGTCCAAACATAATTTTCAGGTAGCTCAGTAAACCAATTTTGCCTGTAGGGGTTCTGAAATAACTTGAAGTTTGGGGTTTTTTTCCCCAGGAAAATAAGCTTTCTACAATCCTATTACCTGTGTGTGACTAGTTTCTTACATGCTCACCCAATAAATTTCCTCAAATTATTTTTGGTGAGTGAAATCGCATTTGCTAGGGAATTTAAATTCCAAAGATAGCAAGCTCTCCACATTTGATGGAATGCCCTTGGGTAGTAACTGCAGTACAAACTTGACCCTTCCAAGGATCACAGGAGAGATCCTTGAAAAAATTGTACTCTGACCCCAAAGCATCCTTGTTAGATCTTCATCATTTTAGTATCAGGTAAAAGTTGTCAATACAATGCTGGTTGTACTTGCTTTTGGTCTCCTTGTTTGTTGTCATATCCTAGAACCTGGTTGTCCTATTGATATATGACAGTGATGGAGACTCAGAAGGAGGTAATTTGTCACACAGGCAAAACATTTACAGTTTTGTTAAACATTTACAGTATTATTAAACATTTACATTTTACATTTACAGTTTAACATCCAGCATAGGTCCTTTCCATCTTTGGGATCACATTTGTGCTGTAGAGGTTTTCCAGCACTGTCTGGGAGCACATGTGCAGGAATAGGATTCTAGAAACAAATAGAGGCCATTGTGTCACAACAGATTTCTCAAGTTTCAACAAAGTCCATGGATTTAACTCTACTTATGTTAATGCCTTTGGGGGGTTATTTTTGGTTATTTTGGTTTTCTTTTAACTATTACAGAACACAGGGTATACCCTTTGTGGAGGGTTTCTCTGGATATTTAGAAATCCTTTCAGCACTCTGAGTATCACAAAACCTTTTTTTTTAAAATTCTCAGTTGATTTTGATTGTCATGATGAACAGACTAACTTATCCTCACAGCATGATCATAGTGTGATTGGTCAGATGGTTTAGTTTAATTTTTTTAATGGGGCAGGAAAAAAGCAACCTGCTCTTAGAACATAGCATATTGTGTTATGCACTAATCGGGACATAGGGTTTGAAATCGTGGTTTGTAGAAGCAACTACATAAGTTTTGATAAGTTTACAAACCTTTATTATCAGAGCTGTTCTCTCCTTTCTGTGCAGGACCAGCAAGGTCCCAGCCTGAAAAATTTTCTGCTTTCACTGTCCACTGTCACTCCACCTATGCAAGATGCCAGCCCAGCAATCTCTATCACAAATTCTTTTTTTTTTGGTATGGCAAAAAGCTCAGTTTTTAACATAACACATGTCCAATTTCACCCTCCTTCTCTCTGCAAGGCCATCAGACCTTTTTTTAACAAGAAAGATTTTATTCTGTAAAATGCACACAAATCTGTAGCTAAAATATTTTGTCATCTAATAAACCTCTACACTACCAGTTAGGTCTTAAGAAATGAGAAAAGTAAATTCAACACTCAGAAGGTGAAAGTTTCAATCAGAAAATCAAACTTTTTGAGAAAATAGTGCAAAAATACACATTGCATTGCAGGTGTGGAGCAAATGCTTGGCTGGTTTTAGTTGCCAACCAAAGAGACAACTCCCAAGGACTGTCCTGTGTCACTGCGTGTCCCTTTCCTTAGTGAGCTGCCCTTCTGGCTAAGACTTACCAAGAGTTCCCAATACAGTGTCCCAGAGCAATTATTTCACTTTTTTGTTGTTGTTTGCTTGTTTGTTTGCTTGTTAACTGATCAGCTCTCACTATGCAACAAATAGCAGTGCACGTGTGTACAAAACCAGTGTCCATTCTAATGGGGAGAGCGATAGAGTACGTGGAAAGGGACTGTCACTTTGTGTTGGAGTCACAAGTACATGAAAATGGACCCAACTGTGTAGCTTCTGGTCAGGAGTGGTTTGGTTGTATGGCCAAAGCACATTTAATTTATAGAGGTGTTTGGATTCCTGATACTCACTGGCTGTGGCAGAAAATAAACAGAACACTGCTACAAACCTGGCTTATAATATTTCACTCTCAACTGAACCCTTGTGAAAACCTTGGTCTCTGCCACAATTAGCTGCTAAACTTTGAGCAGTCTTTTAAAAAACAGGGGGTTTTGTGAATGATCCTTGTAATTATTATAGCATCTGGAAAAAACAAGGAAACTGAAGTCAATGTGTATATTCCCTGGGTAGTGATGGAATGTAACACTATCTTGCCCTATTAATAACCTGTCATTTTTTAATGAGGCCTGCTGATATCCAATAAATGTAAGGGTAAGGTAAAAATATGAGTACAAGTTCACATGAAGAAAAGATGCATTAGCTCTGTAAATAGCTACATACACAGTTAAATTTGAGCTGACAATAAGAAAATAAAACAAAACCCTTACAAATCCATCATCTATTCTAGCTGGACGGTGATTTAGGTTATCCTCAGTTCCTGTTGTGCAGAAGACAAATTGTATTGGGTTCCCATGACAAGGTTTTGGTGTGAGGGGAGACTACAGGGGTGGCTGCTTTGAGGAGCTGCTGGAAGTTTTCCTGATATCTGATGGATCCAGTGCTGTCCAGCTGTGAGATGGATGCAGTGCTGGCCAAGGCTGAGCCCATCAAGGAGGGTGGTGCTGCCCAGCCAAGGTGCTGCTCCTCAGGGCTGAGTCCTACAGTGCATTTCTATGGTCTTTGTGCAGCCTGAGGAGATATGCAGAATGCTCCAAGACAAGTCAGAACGGCCCATGAGGGTAACTGGCATCATGACCCACTCCTGGAGGCAAGGGTAACTCAGGTTCTTGTTAATTAATCTCTTGAGGCCGATTAGAGTGAAAAGGCACTCTAATTGTGTTTGTAAATATATCTGCATCTGCAGTGTTTATTTTTGAATTTGGTGTAATGGAAAGCAGATGTGTAGCCATTTTGGTTATTATTATCTGTAGTAATATGACAATATGAAAGCATAAAATAGCACTTTATAAAGGGATATAGGGGAAAGAATGGAAGAAGAGAAGCAATATATGCAATCACCACCCATGGATTTAGAACAAGACTCGATTGTCACCTTTGGACAAAGTGATGATCAAACATCTTGATCCATTGAGAGTGGGGATGGGAATCTCACAAAACACAAATTGCAGTGGATTAGTAAAAGCTCAGACTCAGGTGGGAATGCCCAAAAACCTCCTCTGGTGAGGGGAGTAAGAAAACACTGTCTTTTGATCATACACAGTATTCTGGTGGAAGCCTCAGAAATGAGTCTGGGGTTGTTTGTGGGGTCTTTGATGGTTTCAGCCAATATCAACCCAAATACAGACCAACAGAAATACAGACAAAAAATAATTATATTCCACATTATTTAACCTATATTTTTACATTACTTAAGACCTTTTAACTTCTATTTTGTATTTTAGATATGACTTATGAATTTTTATTAGAATTATTATAATTAGGAGATTAAATGCTGAATTTGAGACCATAGACAATAACTCAAAATTACCATATCTTGGAATGGTGCTGGTTCATGGAATTAGAAAGAGGTATACCCCAAGCTTTTCTTCCACTCCCAGATTTTTCCATATCTTTTGGAATAGTTTAAGAGGCATGGGAATAGCCATTTATGAAATGTATTTTTCTTTGGATTTTATTCTTAACAAGGTTAAAAAGTTAACATACATATCCTATACTCCTGTGTAATTTCTCAATCAATTTAACTATCAAAGTGTTGTAATCTGCTACAGTTTCCCTCCTCACTCCTTCCCCTCTTTTTCCTGCAGTTTGTCATGCAGTTCATTTCTCAGTTCTGAAACATGATGGACTGAAGCAATTTATGTGCAATATATATGCATTTTTTCCTTAGTTGTGACTGCATTGAATACTCCTGATAAACAAATGAGAATAAGAAAGTTCCTTTGTGAAGTCAGGCATAACTCTGAAATCCCTTGAGCTATTAGAGTGCATCTGTTTTTATCCATATAGTATAAAATGAACAGAGATGCTTACAAAATTAAATGTCACAGGTTCAAACCTACTTAGATACAGTAAAATAGAAGGTCAGAGTTGAAAGAATTAAAGTTGCTGTAGTTCCTTGGTTTTAACATGATACGGATTCATCATCACATTTTCAACATGGCTGTAAACTTAAGTTACATCTCCTTGTTCTTGAACAGGTTCCTCTTAAATGCGTGTCAGTCTGTGTTCTCATCACAGAAATGAAAAGCAGAGGTAAAAGCAACAGTGTATATGGGGAGGAAACATGAAGTCTGCTAGATCAAACTTGATTGAAAAAATTAGGCAGGGACATTTAGGGTTAGGCCAAAATAATCTTCCTTCAATTGGCTTGGAGGAAGAGCATTGTTAACAAGTGAACATGACAATTCTAGAGTAATCATGTATTTCCCTGGCATGGCCCTCACAGCACCTGAAATTCACGGATACAGAAACTCCCCATTGCACTGATGTGAAAGAGATTTTTGCTTTTTCATATATTTATAGCTCTGTAGACTATTACTGTATAGTTATGTAGTTTCTTAGCCAGCTTCAGTACTTTTTTATGGAAACAAATTCCTGGAATCCTATTCTAATCCTGCTTCTTCAGTGAAACAAGGCCTTGTCCTTTTCCCATGAATTTAGACGTAAACAATGTGCGGCTAGAAGCAAAGGGGGAACCTTCACTAGGGGGCTGAACCCGGAGGGGAATTACTTCATCAGCTGCGTTTCTAACTTGGGATACTTGTAAATTATGCCAATTTTCTATATTCATAAAATTGTTGAATTCCTATATCACGTGTGCATTTCACCATAAGTGTACCTGGAGGACGTTCATCATCATATCACAGTCATAATAAATGGCAAGCTCTTTTTTTTTCATTTTAATCTCATTTGGCTTGTGATTTTAAGGTGGATAAGACATCAGCAGCACAAAATCCCACAGGCTGGAAGGTTCTGCAGAGGTCACCTGGACCAACCGGCTGGCAGGAGTGGGTACTATTACAAAGGACTGCTCAGGGCTATGTTTGGTCAAGCTTTTGACCTCTCCAGATTGCGTGAGTCCTTGTACAAGCACCCTCATGTTATTTTTTTAATTTATATCTAATTGAAATAGTATTTTTCTTCTTTTTTTTTTTTTTCCTTAAAAGAGTCTGGGTCTTCATTCTCTGCATTCCTCTATTACATAGCAAACTAAATATGAGTAACTGCCTAAAACAGTAGACTCTTTTTTTTTATAAAATGCAAACACATGTCAGAAAAACCTAGATATATGCTTCTCAGAGCCTGGATTTTTAATTAATCCTAATTTGGTGTAAATCAGGAATACTTAATCTCATTTACTTTTTAATCTCTTAGACTTTAAAAGGCCTTAATATCTATTATGTTAAATCAAATAAAACTGAGGCCATAGCTTCAAGTGGTTGAAGACAGGCAATATCTAATTACTTTTGGAAGACATATGTAGGTCATTTTTTAAAAGATGGAAATAAACCAGCCTATGCTTATGTAGAGCTGTTTGGCCTTAATATCTAAAATATACCATGACTAATTCAGCAAGTCATTAACTTCTTCTCCACTGCTGGAACCAGAGAACTCGCAACTCAGACTGGAAGATCTGACACCAAAAACATTTAAATTTATGGGCTGATGAATACAAAGAGTAATGGCTGTTGTTAGCCAACAGACCTTTCACAAGTGAGTGATCTGTATTTACATTAGAACTCAGATGATTTACAAATGCCAAGGTACCACATTTTAATTTCATGATATACACACGGCAGGAGATTTTTTATTCAATAAATCATATCCATAAGCCTTTGCACTGTATTTTATATGAAATAAGAAATGAGTAACAAATTAAACCACAGTCACAAAACAATCCATGGACAATATAAGGAAAATAAGGCTATGTTTCAGTTATTATTGTTGTCAATGTCCATCTTTGTATTCTGGAAGGATTCTGTCTTCTTGAAAGATGAAGGAAACTTTGAGGTATTTATCACAGTTATTTCTATTCTCAACTTTCATGGATCAAAATGTTAAGAAATTACAAAAACATTTTCAGTTAAAAACTTAGATCCTAAAATGCATTGAAACATATGCTTTCCTCAAGGGAACCCTGGCAGTTTTTCTAATGTAACTTCTGTCATGTTACCTGTATCAAAATTTCAAATCAAATCAACGAAATCTTAGTTACTTAAAAAAAAAAAGTTTAAATATATATTAGGTCAGGAGGAAGAAAACCTTCTATTTTTGTTTTCCTACTACAAAATATTAACTTTTTAATAATGCATGAAGCATTAATCCACCTACAATAGATGAGGCATAACATGGCTAATGGACCAAAATTGACACCTAGCTGACCAGTATTTCTCAACTTATATTAACAGGCAAATACATCTCAGGGGGATATTTTTCCTTCCAGAAGTTAGAAGAAAAAAGTGAACAAAAGAAAGAAGTGAGCAAAAGAAAACCCCAAATGAAAAGAAAATAAAAGAACCACCAAAGATGTCCAAAAAGAAAACCAGCAGTGTAGAAGGATTCATATCTTTACACATAAAGGCATCTAGAAATGTAATTCTTAAAACCACCCATCTTTAGATGAATCTGGTCTGTGTTTCAAAGCTCTGAATTAACAACTTTTAAAAAGCTTTCAAATTCACGCAGAGATTTAAATGTAAGGTTTCCAATCAGTAGATGGAGACTAAAAATACATGGAATTAATTTAATGAATGACAGCTAATAAACATTTTTCTACCAGAAAGAAGGCATAGCATCACTCTAGAAAAGTTCATAACTCTTGTTGCTAAGGGTGAAATTAGAAATATAAAACTAGTCTAAGAAACCCATCTAAATCATCTGAGAGAGAGCAAAATGGAACAACCCTTCCTCTAAAGAGCCTGGTATTAAAAGACATTTATTAATTGTTTTTAGAGCAGAAGAGGTTAAGGCCTTTAAATAATTTTCTAATAAGTTAAAATTTTGTCTTTCCCTTGTAGAGTTCATTTACTCAACTTGCAAGCCTTTCTTTGCATCACTTATAGAAGTAATTTACATTCATCAAGTCTGTTGTATGTAGAGGAAAGATCCATTTTATTTTGAATAGAAAAGGTCACATGAAAAATCAAAACATACAGAGTCCTAATGGACAGAAATGACAGCACTCTTATTCTTCTCCATGATGACATAATTTCATTTCAGGGGACAGAAGAGCTTCCTTTACTCTTTTCCTTTTTTCCCAGATGAACGTCTTTTGACAGAAAACCTACAATTAATACTATAGAAAAATTATATGTAATTAATTGCATCAAAGTGGTATGAGCTATATGAGCATTAACTTTGAGTGATGTGCAAGCCTTGCTCTGCTACTGCTATCAGCTCAGTGATTTTATGATTCCTGTCAGCAATGGATGATAAAACAAAGAAGATAAAGAGAACTAGGCATATTTCTCCTTTGTTACAGCAGAGAAAGGGCTAGTTTAAAGAGACAGGCAATTTAGTGGGTTTGAAAGACAGGCTGAACCTAATTACAATGTTCTAATCAATCCTTATTCTTTTAAGTTTTTATTTTCTATAACATCAGAAGCTTAATTCTTTCTGGGTACCCTCCAGCAATTCTTTGAGAGACTAATACCTCTAAAAAAAGCCCAAACCCAAAAAAACATTTACAAATCCCAATAAACCAACAAAAACCCTCTGTGCTCTGTTGATTCATTAGTTTCAATCACCTATCATAGAAACTCTGCTATCATACAGAAGAGCTAAAAGATAGGAGGAATTAATCAGTTACAGAATCCAGTTTCTTCTTAAAATGATCTCCATATCAGAAGTACTGCTTGGCCCCCTAAATACCTAAAATGAGAAATACAGGGGTATAAATGCTGAGTAACCTATCCTGCAAAGGAAAAGAAGCAAGAATAAATACTGACTGGACTTTTATGCCCTTCTGTCAGATATCAGCAAAAAGAGAGCTGCAGCTGCCAACACCAAGCAGGTGTTTTGCACCAGCTGTAAGCAACATCACCAGAGTGAAGACTGTGGAAACTTCAAGGCTTGAGCTGAAGGGATGCTAATCTGCAGTCATAATTCAGATTTGTGGTAAGAGAAGCAGGTAAGGCTGTTGAATGAACCTATTCAAATGACAATGGTGCATCTTAAATTTCAGATCTGGTTACTTCATTCAGTGAAAGTAGGGTATTTGTGAGGGTAATACATACAGATAATGTCTCCAGTCTTTCAAACCACCTTTTTTTTTTTTCTGTATTCAGAATTCTGGAACCTGAGTAAGGCTATTGCTAACAATTGGAATTACATAGTGGCTTTAATAAGACATCTTGTGCTGGGCTGATGCTGGCTGGATACCAGGTGCCCACCCATGATGCTCTGTCACTCCTTTCTTCAGCTGGACAAGGGAGAAAAAATATAATAGTGGGCTGGGATAGGAGCAGGGAGACATCACTCACCAATTACTATCACAGGCAAAACAGACTCAAACCAAATCAGAGTAGGTCAATGATAAATCTACCCAAATCTTAAAACACCTTCCTCGTACACCCTTCCCTTTTCATGGGCTCAAATTCAGTGTTGACTTCCCTCCCTCCTCCCCAGCAGAGGCACAGTGGGATGGGGAATGGGGCTGTGCTCAGACCATCTACTTATCTCTGCTGTTCCTTCCTCATCACACTCTTCCCCTGCTCCAGCCCTCCCACAGGGCTCAGTCCCTCAGGCTGTTCCACAGTGGCTCCTGCATGTCTTGCTGTACAAAAAAATCCTGCTGCTGTAGGCTTTCAGTACAGGTACTTTCACAAAGCCTAATGGAAGGATTTTTTCTGTTTAATTACTAAAATATATGTGTGTATATTGAAAGATATTCTGTGCTTAGCAATTTTATCTCGGATTGGATTGGTGAAATCAAAATATTTGGGCTGGAATAGTGCAATTTGTATACACAATTATAGCTGTATAAGAAGAAAAAACTTTTCAATTGAACTAAAACTTAAATCCTACTCCACAGCTTTGAATTCATGCATTTATTCTCTTCATTTCCTGTATCTGTCAGCTTTTCTTTTTCAATCTTAATTTCATAATATTATTTCTCTATTGGTATTTTGCCTTATCCATGCTGCATTTTCCCCTTTTAGTTCTTGCTAGTACTGTCAATTTGAAGGTTTTTGTTGAGCTATTTACCATCCTAGTACCTGTCCTCAGTCTGATGATGATTCTTTAACTCTAAGCTTTATCTTTGTAACTCTGCCTGTCATGGTCATTGTGCACATGTGTTAGTATTAAGGACACTAGTTATTTTTTAATTAGTTTTGACAGAGAGGATTTTTGCTCTAAACCAATCAAACAGTTAATCTTGTGCAGTGTTGATCCATTGCCGAAGGGAGACCTTCCCAATGAAAAGGAATTTAAGCTTTTGCACAAAAGACTGGTAAATCCTGCTCCAGCACAATTTGTACATCCCTGATCAGGAAAGACAGGAGCAGATCAGGGGAGTGAAAAGTCCCTTCTGTTGGGGTAGACTAAAATATTGAGACTTTTTAAGGTAACAGAATAAAAATTAAATATGGATAGCCAGGTTAAACCTTGCATGTGAACTCAGCTTTATAATTTAAGACCAGTCTAAAAGAAAATATCTTGGTAATGACAATGAATAAACATTTAAATATTTTATGTTATTACATCAGAAACTGAAAAGTGAAATGCACCAAGACTTATCAGTTTAAGTTAGACTTGACCCTAGAAGCCTTAGTCAACGTCATATATTTCTACATACTTAGGTTTAGCCTAGTCTCAAATTACTTTGTAAAGCAAAGGTCACATGAGAAATTTATTGAATTAAAGCAGACATGATTTTCCATAATTTGGGAGACTAAGTTATTGGAATAGGAATCACCATATTCTTCCTTTTCTCAGTTGTCTGTTGTCAGGCACCATAAGTTTTGGGAATAACTAGATATTTGGTCTGACATATAGAATTATTTTGGTTTAATCCTTGTTTATTCTGAGAACAATTAGAATGGTGCTTCTAATTTTTAATGTATGATCACAGAAGGGAGCTAAGATGTACAAAGGGTATGTAGGACTACTTTTTTGCAGAGCAGAACAAAATAAAAAAGTTGATATTGTCTCCTTTCTGCATCTGGATTCTCTTATAAGTAACCCAGAGTATCTTTTCTTTATTATGGCTCACCATTTTCATCAAAAGGTAGAAATTTAATTTGCTTAGAAATGTCTGTTTTTTAAATTAGCTGCTATAAAATGCCCAGTTCAAGAGCTCTTGGAAAAAAAAAATTACACTTATCTAGCTGCAGTACTATAAAAAACTCTCCTCCTCAGGATACTACACTAAAGAAGTTAATGTTGTTCACCAAAATTTTGTTTTCTGAGGTTGGAGGGATATTACCCAGCTAATACAATGAAAAGAACAGAGAAGACAAAACCAGAAGTGATCTTAAGAAACTCATTTTAATACCTGCATCAATCACAGACATATCTCATAGCTTATAATCAGAAAATGTTGGGTTTGGGGTGATTAAACAAATGTCTACATTTCTCAGTGTCTCTGAAGAAGCACACCTTTATTGCATTATTTTTCTGTTGGTCATAAGCAAAAGTTGCGCCAAGTAGCTGTAGCATATGGCCCCCAAAACTGAAGTTCCCTGCTGGTAAGTGCGATAATTTATAAAATAGAGGTATCAAAAATAGGGTTTCTGGTTTCATTTTTAATCTGCTGCAAATGCAATATTTAATGCAAATACAATATAGGGAAGTTGATTTACCCTTCTTCATTATTGCAATCATTATACAAAGGGAATGCAATATTTCTATGAATGTCTATTTGTTCAGGTTAGCAAAAAAAAAGGTCGATAATTATTTGAACATGGTAATAAAATGAAAAATGGAAGTGTTTTGTAATGGATTATTACATTTTATGACCATACATTTATTTTACATAATCCAAACTGTTTCATCCCTACTGTGTGTAAGGAAAAAAAAACCTGTAATATGTAGGTATTAATTTTAAAATGGAGTCAGGTACAGACAATCAGCTTAATGAAACAACAAAGAAATTTAAATTTTCCTGTTTTTAACAGGTTTGTAATTAGGACAGACTGAGTAGACAATTCAATGCAAGCAATACTTGCAGGTGGGTTTTGGCAAAAAGAAAAAAAGAGTTATTTTGTCACAGTCTCAGATTCAAACTGATCCTGAATTTCAGTCTCCCTTACTGTAGCTTATCGCTGAAAGCAGAGAGCATTGATTCAACAGTAGTGTGAACATGTGCTATACCAGTAAACCTGATCAAATTGCAGCCTTATACAGAGATTGGTTTTGCCCAGTTTATCAGGCAAAGATGAGTTGTCTCAAAGACAGAAGACTAAGGGCAGAAGAAATTGGTGGTTTGATACAGCTTTGAGCCAGACCAGCCCATTCACAGCTTTCCTAAGATTTATTGAGCAACAGGTTCGTTCTCTCTCAGCCCCTTCCCACAAACACAGGGACACCAATTTCTCCCTTCCTTGTGCACGGAGCTGAGAGGCTCCAACAGCAACTGGGGACTTGTGGCAATAACGGAGCTGAGATCCAAAAATGGAATGCAACCCCCTGGTGCAGGGACAGGCAATCCTAGGGTACACCATGAGTCAGAAGGGTCATCGCTCCCAATTCCTGGCCCTGCGCAGGACAGCACTAATAGCCCTACCATGTGCTGAGAGTTGTCCTAAATCTTTATTTAGTCTGTCAGTTCTTGGGCTGTGACACCTTCCCTGGGGAACAGAACCCTAGGATAGGTAAATACAGACTCTGACCTCTCCAAAGGAGTGAGTGGATGAAAACAGAAAACCTGTGAATCAACTCTGACTAGTAAATAGTTGTTTGAATGGAATAAAGACAGCTCAGGTTTAATCAGTGTTGTTGGTTGATTTGGTTTCTTCCTAGGCATTTAAGGAAAAATAAGTTAAAGAGCACTGGAAAGATCTAGAATTGCACTGTCACTTTTGTTCTAAAAGTATTTTACACTTGTTTATTAATTTTCGTATTTTCAAGTAGCAAGTAAAAAAAGTAAAGCCAGGTGAAATAATTCAAGGCCAGGTTGGATAGGACATTGAGCAACCTGCTCCAGTGGAAGGTGTCCCTGCCCATGGCAAGGCATTGAAATGAGATGGTTTTTAGTGCTTCTTCCAACCCAAACCATTACAGGATTCTAAGATTCTATAATTTGTCATTTCCCTGAGCATTACAGAGTTATAGTATTTAATTTTTTCCAGTATCCTTCTCGTTCTTCTCATATTTTATCTCCATTAGACTAAAAGCTCATGGATGTCCTTCTGTAAGAAAAGGCTGCTTTGTGCCTTGTGTTTTGGTTATAGCAACAACAACAATATGGTTGTCACAACAACATGGTTATTGCACACAGTTGATGTTTATCCTGTTCCTGTGTCTACTGGAAGACAGGAGGGGTCAGGAAACAGGGCTTTGGTTTTACCCTGTGCTGGAATTCTTAGGAGCCAGCTTTATGTTGTGAAAATAGTAATGCCATGAGACACAATAAAATAATGAATTGGACTCAACAGGTGAGACATTGGTGGCGTGTTACCATCAAAACTGAGAATCCAGAAATTGTTTTACTTAACTTTACTTAACAACTTAATCCCAGAAACCATCATGGTGATACCACAAGATTTATTTGGCTGGGATAAAAATACATTAATTACAAAATGGAGTTAATTATTTTCTAGAATCATAAACTATCTTCAGTTGGAATAGATACAGAAGGATCCTCAAGTTGAACTCCCTCTCATTACCCTTACCACCAGCCTTTACAGAGAACTGACACATTTCTTGGTATTTCTTTGAACAAGAAGTTACCTGACTTTAATTATTCCTATCGTCTTTTTCTCTTCATTCTTTTTCCACAAGTGTGAAAGAACAGCTGCTACATGATAGAATTATTTTAATTGTTTGCATGCCATAAAAATGTTAAAAGCAATTTTAATTTTAACAGTAAATAGGTTTTATTGCCAAGTTATGCTTTTGCTTATAGCTATAGGATGGCAACGGGTGGTTAAAAGAATATTTGATTCTGTAGTATTATTTCTCCTGTATCCACTGTATAATCAATGAAGCGATACTATTTTGCCCTCAGGAATAAAAAAAAAATAAAAAAGGGTAATGGAAGCAATTAAAATATATGAATAATACTGACACCTCTTTATTATCTTTCAGGTGCACTCAGAATTATCCAACACATTAAGTGGTAATGATGCAGGTAGAGTTATTTTCCAGTTGACATGATTAGTTCTGTGGCCCAGACACATTTATCTTGTGCTTTGAAGCCCTTCACACTAAGTTATTGGATTTGGGAAATAAAGTAAATAGATATATGAAATGACCTCATCCCTAACATCGAAAGATATGGATAAGAATGGCATTTCCATGGTCTACAACACTACTCAAAGTTATATGAGTTATTCTTGATTTTCTGCTGTGTTCTGTAGACTAAGGAATTTCAGGGAAGGATGGTGTAAAGAGCTGACATCTAGGGCTACAGACACAAAAGTGTTTCACCTTGTTGTCTGACCTTTGTGTGATGCAGTTTTCTTCATGTTCACATCCCCAAAATGCCCTTGTGCTCACAAGATAGTCACTGTATATTGAAGGAATATTGTTGTTCCTTAGTGTCCCCTGAGTCTTGTGATGCTGGTGTCTTCACCTGAGTTTGTGTTTTCCAGCTTCTGTGGTTTTCCTGTTGTCTGGAGAAGGACTGTATAATAAGGCCTTCCTAAAAATTTAGATGCTGTCAGGAATCTATTGACATCTGGACAAACCTTGAAAAATCAGATACATATCTGTGATGTGTGAACAAAAATCCTAAATTGCTTGAGCAAAATTTTTTGAGACCAGCATTCACTGAAACACAGAGGAGTATGATGTGTTGTGAGTCACAATATTATGAACAATATTAATAATAAACTGGGAGTCTGAATAGAAATTAAAGGTGAGCATGAAACAGAATAATAGACTTGACTGAAGAGGGCCTTGACATTCCTTTGTTCTTTATAACTCTTTAAATACTAGCTCTTTAATGGTCCTGTGTGGAGTCTAGAGTATCCACAGAATCACAGAATCATTCAGGTTGAAAAGACCTCTGAGATGTGGCCAAAATGTAGGACCTGGTACTTGGTCTTGTAGAACCCCAATTTGATTGATCTGCTAGAGCTGTGGGCTCCAGCAGGGATCAAAACTCAGGAAATATTTCAAGCATTCAGGATAAAAAAAAGTTTGTCCCACTAAATAAAAATTCAACAGTTAAGATATGGCTTTAACTCTATATCCAAGTTTATACTGTTATCTGCAGCAGTAGCAAAGCGAGAGGCTCTGAAGAACACCAAATTAATGAGACAAGACAGAGACATGGAAGGGATGCAGGCTAAAAGAGAGTAGATTTATATTTGATATTGGAGGAAGTTCTTGGTTCTGAGGGTGGCGAGGCCCTGGCACAGGATGCCCAGAAAAGCTGAGGCTGCCCCATCCCTGAAAGTGTTCAAAACCAGGTTGGACAGAGCTTGGAGCAGCCATGGATGGGGGAAAGTGTCTCTGCCCATGGCAGGGGTGCACAAAGATGATCTTGAAGGTTTCTTCAACCTAAATCATTCTCTGACTCTATGCTTCTATGTTTCCATTCTTCTATGACTGATTATTAAAAAAAGCTGGTGTTAATACTAAAGGAAACAAACTGCTGGTTTTTAAGATTCCTTTTGTGACAACACTTAGTGTCTGCACTATTTTCTGCACACATTATGTACTTGCCCTGCTGAGAAATGGTGTCTCCTTTCCAAAAGATGACTTTTCTCTAATACATATTGTGATTCTGTATGCTGGGAGTCATTAAGGGTCCCCACCTGTTAAAGGCAGGAACGGGGTAACAGCACAGCTTCATCTCATTTAAGTGTTGTGCTGTGCATTGTGGATATGACAGCTTTTATACACCAGATAACTGCGTGTATTTCTAAGCGTGCACCAACTATCCTCGTGTAATTTATCTTATTCACCTCATTATTATTATTTCTGGCACCTGAATAAAAGGTGTTTTTATTGGTCTCAAATATTTACTTTCTTAGCTTGATTGGCCTATAAGCTCAACAGTTTACTCTTTGATCATGCTGAAACTCTGGCCCTCCTTCGTGCCTCCCATGTGATCAGGCAATCAATAAGGAAGTATAGGGTTTTTATTATTTATTTTAGTGCCTAAGTACTACATTACATGGCAACTATCACCCAGCAGTTGGAGTTGAACAAAGGAACAATACATTTCCTATTTTAAAAAAGTTAAAAAGAAAACATGCTCTAAATGGTGTCATCATGATACTTGATTTACGATCGTGTTGTTTTAACAAAATGATACAAAGAAACTGGTTTATTTAGTCCATAAAATGAATATTTTTTAAAATCAGAATGACCAGTTGAAGCTGCAGAAATGAAAAATTCAAAAGTTTTCAGACAGCTGAGTGGATGGATAAAGATGTCACTGCTTGGAAAACAGGACATTGACTATGACTGTTGGAAACTTGGAAATTAAACAAAGTATCTAAGAACAGAAGAGATTAAAACATGAATTTTTTTTAATTAAGAGATTTTTTTTTATTTTTTAATTCAGAGGAATATTTTTTTTAATTAAGAGGGATAAGATTCAAAAACTACCAGCTTGTTGCCTCTTGAATGCAGTACTGAGAGCTTTGGGCTCAGAAATGTTTGGGCATTTCCCAAGCTGCACCTTCAGCAAAGGCACATTTTCCTTTTTGAACTTCTTTTTAAGGAAAATAAAAATTTGAATTCAATAAATGACTTATGTAAAGTCTCAGGAGGTACAAAGGAAACTGGGGTGCTTTTGAGGAACACATGGAAAATACAGTGCAATTATCCACGTTGCTCACTGGAAACAGAACCTTTCTCACTCTACTTCCTGATCATGTTTGGGATTCTCCAGAAGAGTGGTAATTGAAACAGGCTAAAATTGTGCAAGGTAATGTGTTAATTGTTAACTGATGTGCATGGCTAAAGTTAGTGCTCAAGCCATTGTCCAGCTCTTTTACCTTCTTTTTTGACCTAATTGAGAGCTCTGAATACTCTCTGGAGGAAACATAAAAATAAAACAAGCCACCGAACAAACAAAACAAACAAACCAAAAACCCAAACCAAACCCGTTGTGAGGTTACAGTTGAGCATCATATTCTTTTTTTTTTTTTTTTTTTTTTTTTTTTACCCTAGTAGTTTCTGAATAAGAAATGAGAGGATTGAAAATGAGGATGTCTGATCACTCAGGATCCTTCAAGCTGCATTCAGGCTCCTACCACTTATGTGGATGTTTTGTTCCATTTTTCAATTCACAAACCCTTCTGAACCTTCTCAACTTTCACTGGAGCTGTCCAGTCAAACATCTTATGCAAGATTTATGCAAGGTGTCAATTTTTGTGCAGTTGTTATAGCTGGCAAATAAAAATGAGATTACTTGTAATTGAAAAGGATGGCTAAGATTTTTAAAAAAGCAAGACCGTAAATGTCAGTAAGCTGCTTTTTTTCCTTTTCAGATGTTGTGTTTTTGCTGACATTTAAGCCCTATGGTTTGCCATAAGAGGATTCACTTGGCTGAGCATAAACCTCTGTGTTGTATATGTTTATGTTTGAGCTAGTCACTTTAGCTAATTACAGATGAAGGTGAGAAATAAGGAGCTCTAGAAGTCAGTCAGTGTTTCACCCAAAGCTTATCCCTTGTTTCGTCTCTTTTCATTTTCCTGTATCTTTTTCCTCTCAGCTCAAAGTCAGTGTTACACTTCACATGGCTGATAGAAAAACACCTTATTTCCCAAGGGAAGAGGAGGAAAAAGATGGAGAAAAATAAGCACATACAGGGGGATGAGAAAGGAAGAGAGAACATTTTCTAGCAGCTTCTTATGTTTTCCTCCCTTTGCTGGGCTTGAATATCTACTCTCTTCAAATTATTGTTAGTCAAAGGGACAGTTTCCATCTGAAGAATAACTGTCTCATTTCATACTAATTTTTAGGAAGCTTTAAAATTCTGTGGCGCCTCACTTTGCCATCATTCTATCTCCTCTCTTTATACCTGATCTTTGTTCCTCTGTGTTTATTACAAGTGAGTGCATTGTGGCTCACCTGTCAGCTTACAAAAGCTGCAGAAACTCCAGACACCAGAGAAGCCTTTTATTCCAAAGGCTGAACAAAGACAACATATTCTCCCTGACAATGCTGCTGTGGCAAATTTCAGGAGAGGTTTCTTCAGTTGCCTGGAGAACTGGAATTATTGGTTCCTGATGCAGGTGTAGGTTTGAGAAATTCCTTACTTTACAGTAGCTGTCATAAGTTGTTACCTCCTCCAAAGTCAACAGCAACCTGGGGTTCTGCAGAAGGACTGAGGACTCAAGAGAGCCAAGCTTTATTTCTCTGTGTGACTTCCCACAAATATGGAATGACTTTGAGAACAGGGAGAACATTTTTGGGCTTATGACAGAGCAGGTACTTGCAGAGCGTGGTGAGAAAGTGTTCTCAGAGCTACGCAAGCATGGGAACCCTCCTCTTAGCTTCCAAAAGGGAAAGACCTGTAGAGATCTCTATTTCTCCATTCTTGTTTCCAAGTCCTTTCAACATAGCTATAATGTTTTGTTAAATGCCTGCACAAATTTGGCACACTTATAGGATGCTGCAGGAACTGTTTAGTACTGTTGAATGCAATTTTTCCCTCCAGATGGATTTAGAACTTTCATTCAGTTCACTTTTCTTTCCAAGCCTTCTGAAAGTTCTCAGCAAGTAAAATTTGACCTCTTCCAAGAGTTCAGGGGTCAACTCTTCCAATTTCTAAAATTTCCATTGTGTCAGGCAAATGGACAAATCTGAAACTAAACCCATCTAAAATTGATTGATCTTTGTATGCCACCACCTTCCAGGTTTTATTGATTTTTAAATCTAATTTCATTATTTTTCTCTTGTTTTTATGATATAATAGCATATTGCTTAGGAATTGTAGCTTGTTTTTACATGGTGTTAAAATCTACAATGAAATGCCAAGTTATCTGTTGGTAGAAAATAATAACTCAAATAAATTGTGACAATAGATTAAAAAAAGTAAATAAATATTCATGAACATTTTAAAATTTGAATTTACAAGAAATAAATATAGTAAATTGCTTTGGGGAAAATATGCAAATACTAAGGAAACAATTATTAATGCTCTGATTATATATCCCCATTTTTGTGATTCATTGTTTAAAAAGTTGCACTGAGCTTCTATAATAAAATCCCACATTTTACAGTATCTGGATTTTGGTTTTCTTGAGGAAAAAATGCAACTCATATTAGTAATTATGGAGAAATGTGGAAGCACACATATCTGCTTAAAATCACATTGGGAAATAAACTTGATGGTTATTTCTGACCCATCTGTTTCCCATAATTGTATAATAATATATGCATTTTGGGCCAGCAAGAATTCCCCTGGGAGCACTTGGTCTGCCTCAAACGACCAGCCAGGGCCCACGCTCACCCTGCAGCACAGTTTGATGGGCCACATGTGCTGTCCTTCTCACTGAGGCAAAACTGGGCTGCCCATGCCTTTGGGTTGAAGGAGAAAAAGCTCTGAAAGCTGCAGGTATGATAAGGCAGAAGCTCCAAGGCAACAGAGCTCTCCTGCCACATGAAAGAGCAGGGTGAAGCCCAGGCTCTAATTAAGAGTGGCATTGCTCCTCACTGTCTAGACAGTCAGTTTCATCTATAAGCAGAAGCTGATTCACAGATAAGTTCTTTATTTTGTCCTATAAATCTGTTTGTATGTGTTTTTGCGACATAATACTGAATGTATACAAATAAACCGGATCAGTAGGGCGTGTAGTCTAGACAAGATGTGGCAAATAAATATGAAAACATGTCTGTGTACCTCTGAAAGAGAGAGAAAAATCCTTTTCATAGCTAGGTGAGTCCTTAGAGAAAATGTTGCCCTGAGGGGTTGTGAACTCTGCATCCCTGGAATTTCTCAAGACCAGGTTGGATGGGGCTCTGAGTGCTGACCTTGTGGCTGCTGCCCTACCCATGACAGAGGGGTTGAAACTAGATGGTCTTTGCATCTCTTCCCACACAAACCATTCTGTGATTCTGTCTTGTGAAATGAGAGAAGAAAGAAATTATGGTGTTTCTCATAAATATGGAATTGTCTCTGATTAATTATCGTGAGCAGGGAGGACTGCAAGAGGCATGTTTATGGCACTGCTTCATGCTTATATTCATGCATGCTGTTTTAAAGAAATATTGCAAGCCTATTTATTCTCTACTTGTCTGTAGCATCTGAGAAATACACTTAAAAGTGTCAGGGGATGTGCACAATAAAAGGCAAAGCTGTTAGAAAAAAAATGAATTTCCAAACACTGTTCCACAGCTGGCTTTCTGCCTAGTGATCAGCTCCCTACTGCCAGCTTCATTGCAGAAGCAGCTTTTCACCTGGTCAAGGGTGGAAGTTTTGGTGCTGTCCACAGACTCCTATTTCTGGAAAAAAAAAAAAAAATTGGTACAGGTCTTTCAAAAGCAGACTTGAAGACATGAATTTTTAGAGGTAGTTGATATTGTAAGTGTGAATAATGTTTTGAGTGATTTAACTTTAAAAAATGTATAGAGGTTTCTTGAAGACATTTTTCAAGATTTTTGATAACCTGTGAAGTTTGGTGGTACAAAATGAACACGCAATTTGATTTTGGGCAATAAATTTTTCATTTAACAGTGAATTTAGGGGAAAATTTTGCTTAGTTATCATGGAATCGCAGAATCACAAACTGGTTCATCTTGAAAGGGACCTTAAAGATTATCTAGTTTCAATCCCTCTGCCAGGGGCAGGCACACATTTGATAACAATACGTAGGCAAAATAATTTGAGAAACAACAAATCACTCCCAGTGCATATATATGTCATAACTTTGATATTGATTAGTTGCTGTACACTTGTGCCAATCTTTTTTAAGACTTAAGGGCAGAACAATACCAAATTCTCTGCAGTTTTTTCTCTCCCTCAATCCTTGCGTATGATTTAGCTGAATAATCCACGCCGACAGGCTATCTCAAAAAACCCTAAAACATAGTTACTGCATTATCAAAATGTTTTCCTTTTCACTTTATTTTGAGTCCTTCCATGATGTTTAGCCAATCCTTCCATGATGGCATGGGATAGAAATTCATGTACACATGGTGTTCAGAGCCACCTGCCCAAAGCAAGGTGTTTGACACCAGCAGATAGCAGTCACTAAACACAAAGTGAGCTCCCTTAGATATTTCATACATTTCCTAATGAAGAGATTTGAGGTAGCATAGTTTCAAAGCAGTCTCTTTTTCATACAGTGAAAGTTTAATGTGAGTTGTCACGTTATAACCAGCAATCTAGGTGATTTGCAAATGTATTTTATTGTGGAAAGAAAAATGCCATGGGGTTTATTTTGTTTGTTTGTTGTTTGTGTTTGTGTTTTGGTTTTTTTGTTTTTTTTTTTTTTTTTTTTTTTTTTTTTTTTTTTTTAATGTTTAAGGTGTGCAGCTTTGCTTTCCCTTATAATGAATGATATCTTGGAGAACCCATGCTAAGTTGATGTGGTGATTGACGGCCAAGTCCTATAATACAGCCAGAATGAAATGAAATTTCATCATTCCTCTATCCTCATGAAAAACCATACTTTGAGAGTTTGCTGTGAGAGCTCACACTTAATTTATTGTAATATTTATATTATAATGCTGAAATGATTGTTACTAGAAATGCCATTTTTATCAACAAACGATGATCATCACAGCTTTTTTTACCAGAGTCCATTAGAAATTGAGACCACCAAGTTTAAGTGATGATATATATTTAATGGTAGAAAATTTCTTGTAATAACCCATAGAAATTGTTTCACTGTGGAAATGGCTGGTGAGAAGGCATTTGTGAAAGTGCATGCCAAGTATACCAGTAAGCACGCAGATGTTTTTAAAAATGTCACTCTGCTGTCATGAAACCTATCAGAAAGTTCAAAGATATTTTAAAGCAGGAGTGTGCTCACAGCTTTGGTCTCAGGCCAGAAAGAAGAGTAAGTGCCAAGTACAAGATAGGTTTGTTGTGGAGCCAGGTGGACCTTCTGTTTGCCCACCAGACAGTAAAAGTGCAGCAAACAGAGAGTGAAGATTCATGCTGAAGGTGCAGGTGCTGCACAGACACATGAGAAGTCTTTTATCAGAAAAATTAATTTTTTGGGATCTTAGCACAGAGCAGTGTTGACTTGAAGTATCCAATCTTTCCAATGGGGTGGCCAATTGCTGTCCAGACAACAGCAGCAGCAGCAGCATTTTTATCTAGATCAGGCGTGGCACCATAGAGATTTTCCTAACTTCACATTTGTTCAACTAGACATGTCCCAGTTGTGCTGTTACAAGCACTTTAATTCTGAATTTTGTGGTTTGAGAAGAATCACAGGATGGCAGAATAGTTTGGGTTGGAAGGGACCCTAAAGTTCATCCAGTCCCACCCCTGGCATGGGCAGGGACACCTTCCACTGTCCCAGGTTGCTCCAAACCCCATCCAGGCTGACCTTGGGCACTCCCAGGGACACAGGGGCAGCCACAGCTGCTCTGAGCAACCTGTGCCAGGTCCTCTCCACCCTCATACGGAAGAAACCATGAGGAAGGTGGTACCTGTGACCTGTTAGAACATTTTAGAAAGTATATGAAGCGGTGTCTTCCCTTTCTGGTGTTCCCATACTGATGTTCAAGGATCATAGAATTGGACCCAAATACATCAGAATCCACAAGAGAATAGTTTCTATTACCTGAGCTACGGAATGAACAGCAGTTACTGCTATTCATATAAAAACATGGAGATTTTAGCTAAACTTCAGGATTTTCAGATCAGCTCTGACTAAGTTGCTTCTGTTCTGGAAATCTCACTCAAGAGATTTTTTAAGCTCTCTGAGCTCTACAATTACAGTCTTGGAGGACTGAAGAGGTTGAAAGGGACAGAGCAGATTAAGATTCTCCCCTTATAATGAAAGACATTCACACAAGAATATTTTTATAAATCATTTCAATCTTTGCAAACAGACAGCAAGGACCTACTTAAAGAATTTTCATACTGAACTGAGTTCTGGGCAATGTAAGCCAAACACTGCTGAATGTTTTTATCTTCTCAGAATGTAAATTCAGAGTAGGTCCTGTACAAGCATGGAAGTATTCTAATTACTTTGATTCCTCTAGAAAAACACAAGGAAGTGAATTTATACTTTTAAATGCATTTGAATGTTTTAATGCACTGCTATTTTGCCCTTGGTTGAAGTGGTTGCAAAATTTATGATGCTTTAGACAATTTCTTTTACCCTAGTTAGAAGTTGTAATATCTGACATTTCAGAACATTTTCAGTTGCTGTAGTGAATCTTATATTGGTTTAGCTATGTTATTTAATAAAATTAAAATTTTATAATGATAACATTTTAAATAAAATTAAATGACACAGATATGTCAGTTGCATAATCCAAATTTGTTTATGTATTTTTCTATTTCATTTTAATTCCAGTAATTCTCTTGGCTGCTTTACTCTATTTTTAAGAAATATACTTAACAATATGAACTAACAAACAAATTTGCATAAAACAATTCTATTTACTTAACAGCACGGAATTAAAAATTCCATATGATCAGCTGGGATCAAAACAAAGGAGACTTTCAAGCACTTTTTGAGACTTGTTTTAACTTAGGTAAGATTTGAACCAGTCCAGAACTTCCAGTAGGGAATTTCTTAATATCACTGGCTCCCATTTACATTA
The DNA here is from genome assembly GCF_000277835.1 of Geospiza fortis. Classification (NCBI taxonomy): domain Eukaryota; kingdom Metazoa; phylum Chordata; class Aves; order Passeriformes; family Thraupidae; genus Geospiza; species Geospiza fortis. The sequence continues at coordinate 704,657 of NW_005054365.1, forward strand.
CAGATTCTGCTGCTGAATAATATAAAATGCAGAAAGAGATTCAGGAGAGAAATCTGAACACAAGAAAATTTTTCTTGCCATGAGAGCCTTAAGATGAAGTTATCTCTTCTCTTTCCAGTTATTAGTTCCTCCTGTGCACTGGTAGTTTCCAAAGTAAGGTTTATGAAAAAAGAGTCTTCAAAAGTAACATTTTCCCTACGATTAGCAAATAGTCTGTGGAGAAAAGAGAAAAGCTTGAAACTATACCTATGCATTCTGAATACTTTATCTAACAAAGCAAACAAACAAACAAAACTACAAAACAAAACAGAACTGGAACTAAATGAAAACAAAAAAACAAACAAAAACCCCAAGAAAAACAAACAAAAAACAAAACCAAAGGAAAACAAAAACAATCAACCAAAAACAACAACAAAAACAACAAACAAACAAAAATCCCTCCCAAAGAAAACAAACAAAAAACCAAAACAAATGAAAAATGTGTTGGGAAAACGCCATTGTCCTTCACCTTTCAATAACAGTCCTTCTCAATGGTGTAAGAGCAAAAAAGTACACGCCTGTTTTAACTTTGGAATTTTCTTTTTTTTTTTTTGAATGGAATGAGCTGTTTTCTTCTGTTGTTGCATAAGGAAAATCATCTCAGATTCAGTTCATCTTCACTTGTCCCTGTTTTCTGGGTGAGCATCCTGAAGCTGTGGAGTGGGAGCTCCAGACCAGAATAATGTGGGTACTGCTGAGACATCAGACATGAACTGCAGACCCCACAGGGACCTTCCACAGGGGATTTCAGGCTCCCCTTTGGGAATTAGGGAGCTGTGACCGTCTGTCTTTAGATCAAGTGTCAAAAATTTGCCCTAATTTTTAACAGGTCTCTGGAGTTCCTGCTGTATCACGCGAGAGAGTTGGCTAGGGAGTAACCTGATAAGCTATCTTGCATATCCCTTGTAATTGGGATGTATGAAAATAAAAGTGGATGTATGACAACTAATTAGAAAATTCCCTTGCCGAAAAGCTTATCTCTTTAAGTTCAACAAACCCACACTTCACTCAATTTGGGTACCCTTTTGCTCTCCTAGATAAAAAAAAAACCTGCAACACAAAAACACCCTCACAACTTGTTACTTTGGCAGTTGTAAAGTTTGAGAAAAAACTGATTTATCACCTACTGGCTTCTGGTTTCTGAGGCTGTGTGTGAAATCATCCAGCGCATCTAAACAAACTGAGCTCTTGGCTGAGCAAGGGAACATGTGATCTGTGTAACTGCATCTCAGCGTGAAGTTTGGGATGTGCTGTGAAGTGCACCATTATCCAAAATAAACAGCTGGCTCCATTAGGAGTTAAGAAAGGGAGCTGATAACAAGCCTGTTCTCCCTAGGATAATAAACATCTATTGACTTTGCAGGTAATAATTCAGAAAAGCTAAATGGATTCTTGCTATTCACTCCAGACTTGTTTAATGGTAACAACTGAAGATTAGTTTCTACTCCAAATTACTGCTAATTGAATCTTGCTCTCTGTGTTTGTTTCTAGCTTTATCTGACTCTTCAGGCTTATCTGCAGCTCTGTAAATGCTTTGTGTTAATTCCAAAACAGTGGCAATAAAATTCATCGTGCTTCTCACATCCTTTTCCATTACTCATGTGTACTCCATTCCTTATTCACTGATACTTCAAAGAAAATTACATGAGGTGGAAATATCAGCATTACTGACACACAAAAAACTGAGACAGATGGGGTTCTAATTTGAAGTCAAATGCCTGATGCAAAGACACACATTCCCAGCACTTAGTCCTGCTGCAAACACAGAATAAAATCTAATATTTCAGTTCTCAGGCATGCAGAGCCAGTGCAAAAGTAGCAGTGTCCTGTCTCAAATAATGAGCAGAAGAACTATACTGTTCCATCAGTCTCAATGACATGTGAGACAAACCAGCCAGCTCTAGATAACAAGGGAGAGGAAAAAAATGCATCCTTTGGGTCTTCTTGATACTCTATAGTTGTTGCAAACTGGCATAGAATTAAGTCAATTAATGTCTTAATGTGACTCCTAGTGTTGCCCATAACCAAAGAAATCACATAAACACAAGAGTGACTATAGCCGCTTCTTATATTTAAAAATAAGGATTTCAGACATCCCAAATCACATTTAAAGTTTTTCATTACAGAACATGCCTGTGTATGCATTTGACTTAACATTTTGAATGTTTTTCAGGCTGCTCTGTTACTTCAGTAACTGCCAGGAAGGAACATGATGCACTAATTTTCTTCCATTTAATGGAAACTTATCAAGCCTTACTAAAACACAGTGGAGAGAAATGATGTAATCCATTTCCCTAGAATTCATGTCACACTCACTGAAAGCTTTCAGCATTGTAGATGTGCAGGCTTTCATTATAAATTTAGGTCATGTTACTCACGCCTCCTGCTCATCTCCTCAGCTCATCTTTGTGCAGAATATGCTTAAGTGCATTACAGTATTTCTCTGTCTGGAATTTGATTTCATTGATGGAGTCTGCTCCTTGGCCTGCAGTTGCATCTTTCTGTGGGATCAGAATGATGGAGAGAAAATGGCAGATTAAACAACTTCAAACCATGAAAGTTAACCCATTCATTGAGTCTAGAAATTTTTGTTTATTATCTTCTGGTGCCCTTCACATTTGGAATGAAAGTTTACTTGTGAGCCATGATGCTGCAGGAGAGAATAGAAGGGTCAGAAAATATCCTAGTAATCTAGGTGTAAAACTGTAATATCAACTTGACCATTCTACTGACTGTAAAATGACAGAGGGTGAACTTCCCTCTTGTCTCCCATCTAAATAAATGAATGAAGAAAACAGGGAAAAATTCCAGTTCTTCCACAGTCAGCAACCAGTGGACACATTTTATTGCTGATGGGGCAAAAGGATGCTTTACTTGCACCACATCTTTAAGCCAATTGGTTGTAATGAGGGAATCTGGCATTTGCCAAATTTGTCTGGTAGTCTCACTTTTAAAAATGATTTGTCACAATGTTTGCAGAAAGACATTTTTTCAGGATGGGAGAACATCCCATGCTTAATCAAAATGTGACAATAGTGACAGCATGTTAGATGATTAAAAAGCATGTCTTGTCAAGGCCTTGGTAACTGTCAATAATTTCAGATAAAGTGACCGTGTGATGCAGCGAACAGAGCAAACAACATTTATCAGCTTTTAATTGGTAGCCTGCCATTAGTTTATTAATATCCAGCAGTGTGTACTGCCTTAATTCAGATGGAGAAGTAAAGTAAGTGAGTAAAACAACCAGATTGCATTTACTGTACGATGTAATGATCCTACAGGTACAGATGCTACTTTTTCCCTGACACTATCTTTGTCCTTGAAGCTTAAATTCAATTAAACAGGTGTTCAAAGTAAAAATCTTGAGGGCAAAGGAAGGCAAACCCCACAATATGACCTTTTAAGATATGAGGAGATTTCTAATATCTTCTATCAGGAAATAGCCAAGGTTGAATTAACATCTGGCTCAGTTCAAGGAGCTGGATCCCTCTACAGATGTGTGCTTTTCCTAAACAGCTTGTCTAGGCTCATACTGCTAGAGACAAGAAAGAGGTAAGAAAAGTCACTCCTTACGGTCTCTTGCTATTCTCTGCTCATTGCAATAGAAGCCAAAATTATACCTTTGAAATAAATAGCTGACTTTTTAACCATTAAAGAAGAGATGGTCCTACTAGTGTAAGTTCTTTTATATGAAAAAAAAATTGAGCTGTTCTTCTGGGTGGGGTTTCCCTAGGACAAAAAATGACAAAAATCTTGTAGCTGAAAGCAGATGTTGAGTGTATGTCAGGCACATATAGCAAGAGTTGTCACAGCTACCATATTTTGTAGCAAAACATGGATGTCAGAACATATTCCTATGTAGGAAGTTATTGAAGTATTGTATTCCTATAAAAAGTCCAAGGGATTTTTAAATTACATTTCACTATATTGAGAAAAAAAGGAAGACAAGACGTCAGGACTTGTTCCATCAGAACTTCTGACCTACTTCCATATTGACAGAACTGCCACCTTAAACCATCTTGCTGAAAATATCCCAGACAATCCCACTGTGAGGAAAAGGCAGAATAATTTCAAGCTAAGATTAAAGCATAAGGATTTAACAGTCAGAACAAAAATCTGATTGTTTATCTTCACATTAAATGGTCCCAGCCAAAAACCAGTTACAGATTCCTATGCTCCTTGCCCAGAATGAAATCCTGGGCCCTGTGATATATCAGAGGTCACATTATACTGAATTTTGGAAATTGATTAAATGAGTCTGTAGAAAATTCATATTATTTCATGAAGTTTTTGGTGACTTCTGATGTTTTCTAGCTTGTTTGAAAATACTTTTTCATTTACAACTAAAACTGCATCTTTAATTTTATATGTAAATCTTTCTATTTACATATGTAAAGCTTTCTGTATTGCAAAAATAATTATACAACATGATTGCAAAGTTAGTTTGACTGCATTTATAAGGCAGAAGAACAATTAAATGTAATCATGTTATAGGTAATATTTTAGCCTAGCTTAGTGACTGGCATTAATATTCAATCCTTAATATATTTGTTTCCTTCATCAGAGTCTAAGAAAAATAATTTCTTGGAAAAAAAACCAGAATACAACCAACCCCAAGGAAAAGTCTTTGTTTGTTTTTAATTTAAGTTTCATATTAATTATAAAACCAGCATGAAGTAAATGAGACTCAAATGTCTCATTTTCATTTCTGGTTTTTTATTTGGTTGCTTTGGTTTTGTTTGTTTTTTTTTTTCCTTCAGTGATCTGGTTTTGTGTCTTTGTGGGAAACTGTTGCTGATTGCATTTGTTCCTCTGGATCTTCTCAGTTGCTCCATGGTGGCCAAAATACAGCTAGAACTAGAGAAATGAGAATGGGTACCAGTCCTGGGTGCAAGAGTGTGCACTTCTGATCCATGGGAAGTACTGAAGTAAGGATTATAAACGATTCTTCTAGTTCTGCCTCAATTTAACCTTCAGTAAGTTTCAATTTTAAACTGAAGAAAATTATAAGAGCTTCTGTGAAGTTCCAAGTGATTAAGGACTTGAATCTCTTTGGGATTCTCAGATAAACTGTGCTTAGAAGGCTAAGCAAAGCAAAAATAGTAGTGATACTGACAGTGTAATTCTTTATTATCTCATCAGCATTAATTTAAATTGTATTCATTATAACTACCTTTGCCTGGAATACTGTTTCATTTTTACAAACTGTAGCCTTTGCTGCTATGGACAGGTGCTTTTGGATGGCTACTGTGCAATATCAGATATGCAGTTAATATAAGGTGTAATTCATACAAGTTGCCTTGACCTTCTCCTCTGAGCAAGCAGTGTCTGAGCAGGCAAAGCTAGCTGGTTTCAGCAGACAATTCTACAGCTGGCACATGGATGTCTGCTCCCCAAGGACATATGTAAATCCAGCAATGCAAGAAAATCCCTTCTTCTTTTTTTTTTTTTTTTCCCTTTCCACTGCTGTGATTCAGAGTTGAATACATTGACCTTTTCCCCCTGCATAAACTTTCAGTAGCAAGACACTGAGACAAGCCAGACACCCACTCACTCATCCTGTAAATGTTATTAAGGGGACAAGAGTGCAGATTACTTGAAAACACAGTGGCCAGAAGCTCAAACAAGATATTTGTGTGGTGCCCACCTCCTAATTTTGCTATACCTATATTTTATCTTTAGAACATGCTGAGAAGTCATCTTCTCACCAGCACTAAGCAAAATGGGGTAATAACTCCCCTTGATCTGATGGCTGTGCTTTTCCTAGTGCAGCCCAGTGTGTGGTTTGCCTTATACGCAACAAAAATGTGCTGCTGGCTTTTGTGTGTGTTGTCACCCACTGTTGCTCCAGGTGCTTTTCAGCAGTTTGTTTCTAGCTCATGCCAGTTTGTAGGCAGGTCTGTTCTCTCCTGAAGCAGCTCTTTGTGCTTTTTCTTGCTGAACTTCCAGGATTCTCTAATGATCCAATCTTTAATTTCAGCGAGGTCTCAGTGAAATGAGGATCTGCTGTTGATTTGCCATCTCCCTCTCCCTTTGAATCACTCAGAAATTTGCTGAGGAATCACATTCTCAGCATCAAGGCAACCAATGACGTTATTGAGCAGTATTGGCCTAAGTATTGATGCCTGTCATGCTCCACTTTTTACCAGCTGCCAAACAGTCATGGAGCCATTGATCAGCACTCAGTGAGACCAGAAGTCTGGACAATTGTCAGCTCATCACAGAGTCTGGCCAGCACGTGCTCCTTCAGTTTATCAATGAGGTTGGTGGTGGGAGAGTTTATTTAAAGTTTTAGTGAAGAAATGAGTTGTCTCAGCCTCTCTGCTTGCCTCTCATCTATGCAGCTGGCCATGGGCAGCCTTTAGGCTTGAAGGGCTCAGCACAGAAAGGTGAACCCTGGACCTTGTAGAGTGGGCCCAGGGGAGGCCACAAAGATGCTCAGAGGGCTGGGGCCCCTCTGCTGTGGAGCCAGGCTGGGAGGGCTGGGGGTGTTCACCTGGAAAAGAGAGGGCTCTGGGGGAAATTTATAGCAGCCTCTGGTGCTAAGAGAGGGTTTATAAAAAAGCAGGGTGAGTATGCACAGAGCACAATATGGCATGTCTTTAAACTGAGAGATGAGAGATTTAGATTAGCTATTAGGAAGAAATTATTTCCTGTGAGGGTGGGCAGGGCCTGGCACAGGGTGCCCAGAGGAGCTGTGGCTGCCCCTGGATCCCTGGGAGTGCCCAAGGCCAGGTTGGACAGGGCTTCAAGCAAGCTGGGCTAGTGGAAGGTTTCCCTGCCCATGGCAGGGGGTGGAATGAGGGCTCTATGATATTTACAATGTCACTATTTCAATGTAATACATTTCTCAAGACATTATTGTTGTTCCTGTCCTTCACTCCTTTCCAGTTGCTGAGTTTGACTACAGCTGCTCAAACATTTTTTCCACAGGTCTTCAGTTCTCTAGCTTTATGGTTTGACAAAATGTGGGAGAGATCTACTCACACACTGAGATTACAGAAAAAAGTTAAAATATTTATTTTCAAATACAGTTTACTGAGCAACTGTTTGTTGCACAGCTACAATGAAAAGTAATTTTTGCTATTTTCCACTGTGTTGGCTCAGTGAGATTAAAATGAGATTAAAGGCAAAGGGAAACAGATTAAAAGAGACTAACTGAAAACACAAAAATTGGTATATTTCAAACAGATGGCTGCAAAACTTTGCACAGTGATTCATGAATCTTCTGTTCTAGACAAAGAAGTCAGTTTGAGGGAAAAACAATTTCACATGCACTCTTATAGAACAACTTTAGTTACTGAAGACTTGTTGGTTTAGGGCATTTTAGGAAACAGGCCAGTATTTTTATATAAAAAATTTCCTCAGTAAACTGTCACATGTTACAATTACAGCAGCTTGATACAGCTGGAGCACAATATAAGATGGTGCTTAATAATGCCAGTACCATTCTTTAATAGCCACTCCCACACTGTGGTGAAAAAACTTTCAGCAGAAAAAAAAGGCTGTGTCATCTTGATAAACTTTTACATGTGCTTGTGCTCAAGCCACATATTCAAAATAATTTCCTTTTAAAGGAACACAGCCATTATCTAAGAAGACTTTTTTAAGAGGCCCTCAGATACTCAGATAATCCATCCTGACTTCTGGTGTATTTAGCTCAAGGAATTAGTGTTCCTGATCCCTGAAGCATGGCTGTGTTGTCTGCCTGAGCTGCAGTTTATCTTTTAAATTTGCTTAAAGACACAAACCATCTACCACATACCTACATCAGTTGTTAAAATGATTAATCCCCCACAGGTTTCAGAGGTAGGGAACTCTAAAGGGATTAATCACCACTTCCTTTCCCCTGTTTTGCTTGAGAAGGAGATGAAGATAGAGAGCTACATGCAAGGAAGATTAAAATGAAGTTGAAATTTCCTACAGCTTTTGTTAAGAAAAACTAAAAAAAAAAAAAAGTGAGACTAGTGCTAGGGAGGAAAAGATTTAACAATATTCAGAAAATAGGATTGAGGGTGAAAGTGCTGGAAGAAACACGATACATCACCTTGATAGAATCCCAAGCCCTTGACAATGATAAGGGAGGAGTTTTGCCACCATCTATTGGTGAGTGGGAGAAAGAGACAGAGACAGAAAACTTGTTTCCTTCCCTCTCCAACAAAACCAATATTTTCATTATTTCCTGAATTCATATATATTTTGGATGCAGCTTAGTGAATGATTGATCTCCCTCTTATGTGACAAAGAATCACTCGTGTCTCTGCAACAAAGATTCATCCTAATCAATACCTCTATTTTAGAATGGGTAACTGGAAGGAGAAGGTAGAAGGAATTGACTAAGGACTTTGACTGCATTAGAGTTTGTTCCATAGACAGTTTCTGAGTTGTAAATGACTCTTCCTTCCTACCCTGAGAAAGGAGGTGCAGTTGAACTCTCCCCTGAGCTTGGTTACTGGTTATCAACCTGCCCATGCTGAGCTACTCCCCTTCCTTACTGGAACCAATCTGCTGAGATTGCACAGCACTGCAGGCAGGGACAGCTATCAGATTCTTTGAATGGTTTGGGTCAGAAGAGACCTTAAAAATCATGGAGTGCCAACCCCCTGTCATGGGCAGGGACTCCTTCCACTATCCCAGGTTGCTTCAAGCCCCAACCAACCTGGCCTTGGACACTTCCAGGGACAGGGCAGCCACAGCTGCTCTGGGCAACATGTGCCTGTCAAGAATTTCTTCCCACTATTCCACCTAATCCTGTCCTCTGCCATGTGGAACCTTCCTCCCTTATCCTGTCACTCCAGGCCCTTCTCCCAAGTCCTTCTCCAGCTCTCTTGCAGTCCCTTTATGCACTGGAATGGGGTCTAAGGTCTCCTTGGAGCCTTCTCTTCTCCAAGCTGAGCAACCCCAGCACTCTCAGCTTGTCTATCTGAATGTCCCTACAAAAGGAGGTACTTAACAGGGTCACATCAGCACAATCATACCTCAAAATTATAGGTCCTGTTCTAAGTCAGGTTGAAAAAGAAATCAATAGCAATAAAATCCTCTAATGCTCTGTAAATCCCAAGAGAATTAAATTAATTTAGAGGATTGGAGCTGTTCTTTCTAGCAGGCACCATGCTATTAGTATTTATTCCCTCTTAGATGAAAACGTGCTTTCAGGGCAGAAAAAATTGTGTTTCTTGTATAGTGTAAGAGCAGTTAACATATGCCATAGATGTATTGCTGCTTTTTCCTCTAGACATTCAGCAATCAAAATCTACGTAGTGTGTGTGTGTGCCTGGATAGATTCTTGGATCAGCAGCAGCTGCAGGAACATATTCTCCCTCCTAACTTGCAGTGGTTTTTGCTGTCTGCTTTGTTTTACAATCCTGACTTAAGTATCTAAGTCTCTGTAAACCTTACTGAGTCCCTGGTGTTCAAAGAAAGCTGCATAAATTTGCAGGCTGCTGCTAGTGACCAAAAAGCTCTCCTCCCTTCTCTTATGCTCTGTTCTTCCCTAACTTTGTTTCTTAGTCTGATGGAAGACAAAAAACAAATTCAATAAAATGTAGTCCCTCCTGTGCTCACCTCTGACACTTGTCTCCTGAGTGTGAATAGAGACTCGTGGCTCAGTACACAATGGAAATGCTTTTTCAGTGTAAATTTTAACATCTGCACTTGAGGCTCGTTTGGCCACACTCAACACCATCCTGAAACGTGGTCATAGGTTTCATTTCAGGGAAAACAAACTGAGCCTTGTGTAACAGGGGCTACAGTAGCGTGTGGCATAGGAAAACATTTTTTTATCATTTCCGTCTTGATTTTAATCTATTTTCATTTTTAACTATCATTTATTTATTTGTTTACTATGTCTACTAATTTTACAACCAAAAGAGGCATCTTCAATAACAGAGCTGCAGAAGGGCAGATAAGTTAGGCAAAAGCCGAATCTAATAACAACATGAAATCACTGCAGGCCGCTGGGTTTCAGGTGGTATTTACAATGTTTATTCTTAATTGTTAACATTGAGTGCTGTAGCAGTGGGATGAACACAACACCGCTGCATCATCTGTGTTTCCTGAGATGGTGGGAAGAGAAGTGGAGGCAACTTTGTCCTCTTCTGATCATGAAGTAGAAGAGGGATGTTCTACTGTTTGCAGAAATAGAAGAATATGTATAAAAGACCATAAAATTAACAGAATAGTTTAGGCTGGACCTTTAGAGTCATCCAGTCCAACTTCCTGCCATGAGCAGGGACAGCTGCTAGATAAGGTTGCTCAGAGCCCCATCCAAACTCACCCTGAATGATTCCAGGAATGGGGCAGCCCCAGTTCCTCATGGACAATCTGTGCCAGTGTTTCACCACCCTCACTGTAAAGGATGTGTGAAGACAGCAGAGTTGTAGGTTTTTAAGCTGATGCATTAACATTTACTCATCTAGACAATCAAAATTGTCTGGCTCTCATCCAAATTTCAGCTGCAAATTGAGCAAAACTCAGCTTTTTTCAGCCCACTCTCCACAAAAGAGCAGAAAACACTGGCTCAGATTCCCCGGGTTGTAAGTCAGATTTTTTTCTTGGTCTTACAAACACCATGTAAAAATTTTGACTGTGGGGTAAATTTTAAGCCAAGAGGAAAAAGGAGGATCCCGCCTTCTCCAGTACGGAGTGTGGGTAAGGTCTGGTTATGCTGGTGGCACCTGGCTCCTGCAGAAATCATGGTTCAGTGGCTCCTGCCTGATGAAACTCGAGCAGCTTCCAGGGTTTATTTGCTCAGTGGTACCAGGGACAAGCAAATGGCCTTGTGAATATCCAGCAGTGAGGATTTTAACTGCTGGCTGCAGCTGCTGTGTGCTCCTAGGGGACCTTAATGTCCAACCCCTATAGAGGCATGAGAGTTCCTGGCATACCCTTATGCATTTAGGTCTAAACCAGCAGTCCTTTAGTGGCTTGCTGTTGGCTTCTTGAGGTGCCATTAGGTGCACCGCAAATCCAACCCAACTCAAATCAAAACTCCACACTGAGATTGTGTTGCTGGAAATGCTTTTAAAAATGCAAAATTAGAAGAGAGAGCCCTTCAAGGGCCAGGCATGTATGAAAAAGAGCAACAGGCTCAGATAAAAAGGAAGCTTTCATGTTCTACAGCAAACAGGAGCTGTGACAAATAAAGTGGTGGGTGTTTTGCTGTGTTGGGATGCAGGGAAACAGAAGAGCTGTCTGAGAGGAGAAGGATTGCAGTGAAGCTACTGCCTAGAAACAAAGGGTTTGTGTATCTGCTGGGCACTCACCTGCCTATTCTCTTCCCTTTTATAAATATAGTTGTAATTTGGACTCTGAGTGTGGCTCACAGTGTCAAGGTAGCTTTCACAATGTCAAAGTAGCTTTCCAGTGCTACCTTGGCACTGGAAAGGGAGGACTTGAAGAAAGGAGTTAAATGCTTAAAGAACACTTCAACCCACTGCCTAAAACGTGCTCTTTCTTGTAGGGTTTTAGTAGGATTGACTTCTGGAAACTCAAACAATCCATTTGTTTCAGATTTTTCTATTTTTGAAAATCCAGGCAAGCACGGTAGATAAACACTACAGAATCTAACCCAAATGCACCAGAAAAATTACTTTATGCATCTTCTACGGTAGTGTTGGCTGTTATTAGAAGATATGTCCCACAATGTCAAAAGAGCCTGCATGTATAACTATTAATCAGTTTTTTGGTCAGAGTTTTCACATCTCAATATTGCCATTAAGTGAATTAATGAAGATCAGAGATAATGGAATATTTATGCAAATTATCTTTAAGAAAATATCTTCAACCTTTCCAGAGCTTATAAGTCTTTATTATCATAATGCTCTTGACATGTATCTCATCTGAAGACTACATTAGTTATTTCAGTAATGTTAGTCCTGAATTAATCATGTCTGCACTTGGTGTTTTTTGGTTGTTGTTAATTTGGAGGGGTGGTGTGCGGGGGGAGGGACAGGGAAGAGGGGGAGTTGTTGTGTGTTCTGAAACACATAAAAGTAGCCATATTTCTTAAAAGTGCTGGTCTACCTAAAAAATCTACCTAAAATCTTAGGCTGACAGGCACAGATGGCTACAATATTAAAAGCCTTGTCACAGGGTATAAATTTTTAATAACCTTTGCCAGATTTAGCTGAGTTTATTTGTGCATTTTCTTCTTTTCCCTGATCTATAAATTAAAAAAAAAAAAAAAACAACCACCAAAACAACAAAACAAAATCTGCACTATTAACATTTCCCTATCTCCCAATGTAAGAAAATAATTCCTGGGCTTTTTTTATTGTCTTTGTGAACTTGTGATGTTTTTATGGGGCTAGGCTAGAAGAAACTGCATGTTTTGAGGTTTTGAGTTTTTTTTTTTTTCTTAATTATTATTCAAATCAGTAAGGTGTAATGGAAACAATACTTACAGAAAAGTCATTTACTACCACTGGGACTCACTGTATTCCTCTAGCTCCATGCCTGGGAGCAAAAATAGACCTTGAGCCCTAAGGTGCTGGAGAGTCAGCAGACTTTCTGTGTTTGCTTGCAGATGGAGCCTCGAGTTCACAGTGCAATGCTGCTGCACAGCAGATGCTGTGATCCCTGTGCTGGCAGGTATGTGAGGCGTCACCTCTGCCACCGCCAAATGCTCTTTCCCACATGCCTTTATTGATGCATGAAACAACCTTCTGCAAGGCTGTGTGGAAATGTGCAATTAAAAGCTCTGTTTACGTTCGCCTTCTCTGCCTTATTTAAAAATTCCATTTAGTCATGGGTGTGTATTCAGCAGTCAGCCCCGTATAAAAGTATTTCATTCCAGATTAGCTGAAATACAGAGGAGGTTTCATGCCTGAGGATTAGCCCTCCACTCACACAAGGCGTGGACTTTCTGTGCCTCTCCATAAAAGCACACAGAGTGACTACGTCATGGGAAATCTAATGGCTGGGAATGCTGATGAAAACCAAATGCAGATGGCCATCCAGGATTTCTTGTTTGCAGATTATAAAATACACATATTTTTAAGCACAAGAAAGACACATTAATCAAATGAGATTCCATAAAGCAAATAACCACCCACATCTATAGCTACTCAGATATATCTGGCTGATAATGCTGCTAACCAGCAATCAGGAAAAGCTATAAAATAATCCTTAGCCTCTTCAGCTGATGGGTAAAAGGAAAAGAAGATGAAGGACCACTTCAGTGCCTCCAGAGTAGGTCTTTAAAAATGCAGCTGCCTTAAAATTATGAAAGACGGCATAAAAGTTTAAAATTTTTAGAGAAAATTACAAAGATAACTGAAAACTGAGCCAATATTTTAAAATTACTATTGCTTAAAAATAAAAACAGTTTATCCATTAAAGTACATTGGAACAATGATGTGGACAGTGGGGAGAAAGGTGTGAAAAATCCAAAGCCTTTTTCTCTTAAATTACAAACAAGTTTTCACAGGAAACAATTTGTTTGCCATCTGTGTTCATTATGTGTCTGCCTTTACTTTTAACTCACAGTTCCTCATGGCAAATGTGGAACAATATGGTATATCACTCAGGAAAAGCTCCAAGCAATGAATGCTCTGGGTGAGAAATGGAGAGGGGTGACTGCTGTGATCCATCACCTTCCTCATAGTAACAGTGTTGCTGTCTAAAATCCTAAAAGTGACAGAGTTTAAATATTTTTGTAGTTTTGGGAAAGGTATTTCACTATGTGATATCGAGATAACATTTTCAGCTGATGTCTGCTGAATTACATTAAAATACAATTGATTTGGCCTGCATGAAGGATTTTTTAAAAACCATCAGCACAGCCATTGAAATTAGTTTAATGGTCATATTTCATGGTCTTATTTAAGCACAATTTTTATTCTCAAACCTGTGGCAGTTATGTGACACTGATTCTCATTATTCTCCAGGATCCATTTTGATAAAAAAAAAGACCCCAACAAGAATTATTTATAAAGCTGATCTCCATAAAACGGGGTTAGCATTCCTCAGGAAACCTGGCATGTGAACACAGTGATAGGCACTGGGTGATCACCAGAATGCATAAAAGGGTCTGTGAACTCGGGACTAAATCCTGTAAATATAATCTCTATGACCCTGAGTCTCCATTTCCACAAAAATTAAGAGAAATCTTTTGTGTTTGTGTTGGAGAGTCAGATCTGAGAAATGCATGAATGCCTTTATGTCCTTACACAGGGAATTTTCAGGCTCTGGTTTTTCTGTTCAGCTAAAACATCTGTGTGAAAAACATCTCTGTTTTTGCTAATGCATTCCACCTTAAATGTGGTTTCCAGTCCAGTGGCACAAGAGATCCCAGAAGTTATTGAGGAATTTCTGTGAAAGCTCACATAAATGGACAGTTCTCCTCTTAAAATTTCACAAATTGTGACAGAGTGGAAGAGACGCTGGCAGCACACAAAAAGGGATGTTGATTAATTTAGGATCTATTCTTTATACTAAATCTCTCATGGGTTTTTTCACATTTGCTGATATTTGTGAACTCTGTTAAGAAACAACAGGTGCTTTTGTAATTTTTGGTTCTAGCAGCCACTGGGGACTTTTCTAATGAATATTAGGTTGAGGGTTTGTTTTTTTTTTATTATTTATTAGTCATAATCTCTGAAATCTATCTTCTTTCAGCTTCTCTACCATTTATTATGTCCACTGATGCAGTTGTCACATATCTCTGACAGACAACACTGTTCTGAGACACAGCCACAGTAGACCAGCGCCAGGCCTGGGAATGTAAATTCAGATCAGTAGGGTACAGGAAGCTCTTCAGGGAGACAAACCCAGGTTTCTGCTCTAAGGAGAGCTGGCTGGTTCTCCAGATTCTCTTGATTGCATTGTCTGTTTGCTAGATCAGATTGACTATCAACAAACAGGATGTACTACAGAGCATCTCACCTCCAGATGTCTGTGAACAACTTTGGGGGGCTCTTGGAGGCTCTTTGTAGACCTTCTTATCACAAAAAGGCCTTTTTCTTGCACCAAAGTACCTCAAATATCACATAAAATCTCAGGAACTGTGCTCTTTCAGGGAGGAAATATTCAGCTCTTATTCAGAGTCCAGTTTGCCCTCGCCCTATGGATAATACCTTTCAAAAAATTTCCTGTGCACCTAACTTCATGCACTTGCCAAGATTCTATGCCAGTCTGTCTGTTTCTGCAAATCAGAGCTGTTCAGAAGATGAAATTATTTGAACAATTTACCATACTTGTAAGATCCAGGGACTGCTTGCATTAGGCAGTCTTAGTTTGATATTGTTACCTGGCTCATTGAAGTGAGAATATATCCATTATAATCACATTTCCTGTTCACTTTAAGGAATAATGTGGGTAGTAGAGAAACCATTCAGTTATTACCATCAATTCCAATGTCTTTAATTTTCTTTGCTCAGTTTGCTGTGGTCAGTGTCTGGAAAACATGCAATTGGCTTCAGCTGTTAGTAGGGGTTTTTTTAAGGTTGTTTTGTGTTGGTTTTTGTTTGTTTATTTGTTTTGGCGTTGTTTCTTTTGTTTCTGGGGTTTTTTTTTGGTTTTTGTTTTTTTTTTTTTTTTTTCTTTTTTGTTGTTGTTGTTGTTGGTTTGGGTTGGGTTTTGAGGTGTGATGGATTTTGTTTGTATATTGTTGTTGTTGTTGTTATTGTTCTGGTTTGAGGTTTGGGTTTGGATTTGGTTTTACTTTTTTTTTGCCATACAGGTAAATATTTATTTTCATGTTGGGGAAAGGAAAAACACTCAATGAAATTTAATTCTGATGAAAACAGGAGAATGATACTATGTCTGTCCTTGAAATTTGATATTTCTTATAGCAGGGTAAACACTATCTCAAATCTGTGAGTGAAAACACATAAGAAATAATGCATGTCAACATGATCCTTACTTAATCCTAGCATGCTTGTCATTTTAATAAGTGATGCTTTACATTAGTTTACAGTGCTGGGCATTGGGTGAATTATTTATTAAAAAAAACCCAAAACCCTGTTGGTAAAAGGCAGCCTGCAAGGTCACCTACAGATCCTAATAATGAATTATTCCTGCAGGCTGCTCCTGCCCACACATGACCTTCTGCTGCCATCTGCATCTGTCCAGTGGGATGAATCAGCACGATCATGAATGGGAGATGGAATATCAAGGCCTTAAAAGATGAGGGGTGGCCACGATCTGCACCACCATTTCCTTCTTCTGTAAAGCTCCCTTCGTGGAGAGGAAGCTGCTAGGAATAAATTCTTTATTCAGACAGTGCGAGACCCTGGCACAGCTTTCCCAGAGCAGCTGTGGGTGCCCCACCCCTGGCAGTGTCCAAGGCCAGGTTGGATGGGGCTTGGAGCAACCTGGTATAGGGGAAGGTGTCCCTGCCCATGGCAGGGGTTGGAATGGGCTTTAAGGTCCTTTGCAACCCAAGCCATTTGATGGTGCTGTGATGGAAATACAGAATAAATGACTGGGGGAGTGGTAAAACTCAGCACTAGGAGGGAACACATGTCACAGGGAAGAGTTTCCAGTGGCATCAGTAAGAGGTGAGTCACCTCCTGCATGCTTAGGTTGCTAGCTGTGGTTGCAGCCTCTCTGGAAATAATTCCCTCACCAAAATCTCACAAAGAACAAGTGCAAATTAGATGTAATGGAGTTATCATGTGTTGCTCCCTACTAGCAGGTGCATGTAATCTGGCAAAAGTTAATCATTTACACAAGACTTTTAGTAAAGCAGGAAGTAAAATTGTGCATAAAAGAAGGCTGTACATAGAAACAAAACCATCATGCCAGATTAAGGTAATAGGGGAAATGGGATTTCTAAAATAAACAAAGCACATGCAAACAGGAGAGAGGAAAGCAAGAACATAATTTATATTTACAACTGACCTAAATTTACTTCTAGGGACAGAAAAGAATTAAACCTTTATCAGACTTCATTGGGAAAGCTTGGATGAGAACAGGGAGAATTCTGTATTAGAGGCAACAGAATGGACTGTGGGGGATGGTGTCAGGGTCTTATTAACAAGTTGAGATGAGAATTTCAAGACATACTATGAACACTGGCTTGAAGTTGTAATTGAAAAACATTGAAAGGAAAAAACTTTTGAAGGGGTCCTTTCCCAAGCTTGGTTCATAAAGGCATCAGTAAGAAAATTAATCAAAGACAGGGAAAACAAACAAAAAAAAAAAAAAGCAACCAACTAACTGACCAAACAAATAAAAAAAGAAAAAAACAAAACAAACAAACAAAAAAAAACCAAACAAACCCTGATCCAAATTCTAATGCAAGCTGAATTGTCCTGGGAAAGGAAGAAAGAGTCAGTAATCATTTTAAGCAGAACAAGTGGAGAGATATAAGCCATAGGCGTAAGGTATGTGAGTTCGCATGAACGACACTGAAATCACATTTTAGACTCCAAGTAACACCACAGCCACTAAGAAAAATAGGGAGTCACCAAAACCAATATGGATTTGTGGAAAACAATACAGCTCAGGCACTGCTGCACCACTCAGTCATGCAGTGTAGACATCCAACATAAAATGTGCCTTTAGATTTAATTATTTAGAGCTGTGTAGGCAAATTATGATTACTGATGATAAAACTGTGATGATAGCCTCTTCTTCTGGGAAGGTGGAGGAGAAAGCAGTATTCTAAAGCATTGTAACAGCTCAGAAGGTAATATTTCATAGTGAGTCAAAGGAAAGATGGAATTTGGAGGAGAACTCCCATGCGAGGACTCAGGACCATACTACGCCAATTCCCATTAATCCTTATGGGTCCCTTGAAGAAGAAGATAATAAATCCTGCAAGAAAGAGGTATTCCTACATTCATTGCAAGATTCTCTGAGGAGATCAGTGATGAAACAGTGGCAAAAGAGCTAGTTCAGGAATAAAACTCAGGAATATAATTCAGGAACTTGCATGAGCTTTTAAGGACCCTGAAAAGAAACAACAGACAAAACTGACAATAGATATATTTTCTTGGTTTCTGCTCAGGATGCATGAGAAAAAAGCTGACTCTCCCTGCTCTGTATCATCCATTTCCATGTAAATTAAATCTATAATGTGTGAATTTTAAATGTTTTCTTTCATAAAAGAAGAAAAATGAGAACAAGAAAAAGGGAAGTAGGAGTTTGGTGAGAATGGTCAGGAAGAGGGCACAATGTATTTAACATCTTTTGATTTCTCAAATAGTCCTAAGAACCATTACAAACTTGCCAGTATCACAGTGGGAAAGGAGCTTCACATTGCATATGAATGCTCACCTGTTGTGAAACCTGTGAATCCCAGAGACGTTTGGTACATGGTGCTGCAGCATATGAATTGAAAATTGACAGCTTTCCAAGGTGCAAAGAAAACAAACATCTAAACACTTCTTGTCCTGCAGATCAACTACCTGCAGGATTCTGCAGTCTAAGCAGCAGATGAAGGCACATTTTTCCCAGAGTCCTGACAAACATGGCAAAGAGGTAGGCAGAAATAACGTAACATACCCTCTAGAAACTTTAGACTTCAAGTGGACGTGTAATCTGAGCATCAGCTTCAGAAAGGATGCTCAGGAAAATACTGAATGTGCTGATGTATACAAATAATCAATAATGTATGCTATTGATGCCCTAATGGCATGATGTTAGAGTAAAAAACTGTCCAGATGAGACCTTACCATTGATGGGTAGACTGAGCAAGGCTTATTTTCCAAAATATACCACAGCTGCCTGTGGAGCCAGGGAGGAATTCCTTTCTTGCTGCAGTATATCTGTGGCTGTGCAAGGATCAGGAAAACAGGCAGAACTCAGTGGGGATATCATGTTATAGGCAGCAAGGTCGTTCAGAGTGCCATCCAGCAGGTGACACATCTCTCATGTGTGACACAGCCCAAGATTCGCAATGCTGGTGAGCAGGACACAGGTGCCCTCACCACTGCCATGCCAAGGGCTCCCTCTGCCCTCAGCTCTGCATCCTGTGGTTTCTACTTTGGTGTGTGCTGCTCTTTTCCTTCTATATCGTCATGCCTTGCATTGTGGAATTAAAGTCTCTGCACTTTATAGTTCATATGGTCAAAATCTACCATATGTGACACCAATGCCACATATATTCCCATTAAATATTATTGAATGATACGCAGGCACAAAGCTCAACAAACAATCATGGAATCAATGAATGGTTTGGGTTGGAAGGGACCTGAAAGATCACCTGGTTCCAACCTCCCTGCCATGGGAGGACACCCTCCACTAGACAAGGCTGCTTAGTCATCATGCAACACCTGGACCTGATCAATTGTGGTCCAAGTAGTGTTAATAGCACCACAAGCAGGAACAGCTAAGGAGCAAGTTCTGATGGAAACTAGATAGGTACTGTGAGAAAAAATATTTGGGCTGGTCAACTACCACACTGCAGAGGGTAGACAAATGGTGATATTCATCTAAGGACCCTCTCATTGATCTCACCAATTTAAGGAAATATTTTCCCTTTTCTCTTGCTTGGTCTTTCCTTAAATTTTTGTTCTCCTCATCCCCAAAGTAATTTTGAAATCAAGATCTGCTCTCTGCTGTGGACTCCACAAACCTGTCTAAGTTTCTTTGTGCTACATGACACATTTATTAGAGTACACCTGTCAACTCAGTCTCACATTTGACTTATTTTTCCTCCTTGATGTTCTCTGGAATCTATCTGAACTGTCCATGACACTTCCCTCTCCTGGTCTAAAAACACCTTTTTCTCCAAAGATTTATAGAATCTCATTGATTTCAATAAAGAATGAATAAGAATTTAAACTAATATTTTGCACAAAATCCTGACCATATAAAGCATTTAAATTACTAAGTACATTAAAGCTAAGTATTGTTTTAAGGTCAAAAGGCAGACACGGTTTTTCCATATTAACCATCTCCATTAATCTGCACAGTGCTTGCCTTTGATGTATTAATATTAATGGGCTGTTAGTCTCACCCAGGTTAAAACAGGGAGTGTAGAATATATACCTTCATAATTGCCATTAGTCCTGATGAGGCTGATTCTTGTACATCTCCAAATACAGAGAAGAGCATATATCCTCCAGTCTCTTATAATGAGCCATGTGAATGATCATTTCCAGGAATTAATGAACTGCATAGCTCCTTTGTTTAAAGAACTGTGTTAAAACTGTACACAATGATGAAAGAAAAAAAAATCTTAAAGGTTTAGAATTTTCGTGACCAATTCTTTACTGGAATAAGGCAGAATGTCTTGCAAAAGCTATGTCAGGGACACAATCCTTAAGTGATTTACTTTCTTTATATTTTTATTTTTTAATCACAGCAACTCTGGTTACTCTTTCTGCATTGTAAAACAATAAGGTTTACTTTCTAGTTTTATTTTCTGAGTTGATGTATTTCAGTTTTTTCATACTTGGCCTACTTTGTAGAGTTCAAGTCTCAAACAACACAGGGAATTACCTCTGACATTAAGATTATGAAAACTGCACTCAGACTTTGGGAAAAATGAAAAGGATAAAAGCAACCCCCCTAGGTTTTTAAATATCCTGCTAAAGGCCTGAAATAGTAGAATATCTTAGTTTTCACTTATTGCTCACAAAGACCAAAATGTAAGTATTATTTTTTTTCCTAGTAATAGATAAGTGAAATGAAGAAAGGTTTTACTGTCAGCTGTTGTCCTTGGGTCTAGCCAGTGACCTTGTTCCAATTGCAAGTGAATACAAGGAAATTTGCAAGGCTTTCTCCTGTGCTACTTCTAAATGATAAGAGGTAATTATGAGAAGCATCTGGGAATTACCTAGTATTAAAAAAATAGATTAGCACGCATGATCAGAATCTTAATACATTCAGTTCCTATCTATTTTTCTTTATATGCCTTGGAATGTTAAGAAGGAAATTAGTAAGTGAATGGGGAGGTATTTTATATTGGTTTTGCTAGTTGTGGGTTTTATTAACACCCCTCTCTTTATTCTATATTGGTTTTATATAAGAAAGGCAAACTAAATTGAGCACATCAGATAAAAGGGATATCAAAATGACTAAACATTAGATGGAGGCATATTTTTGCTCCGTAATTGGGAATGAATAAAAAGGGATAGTGTTAAGAAGTAGTGTTAACAACTGAGTAACAAAACAAAAAAAAAAAAAAAAAAGCATTCAAGAAATGTTCTTTGGTTTTGGATCCAAACTGTGTTGCCAGGGTAAATAGAAATCAGATATGGGTAAAATCAGAAAGAGATAGAAAGACAAAATAAAGAGGTAAATGGATGCACTGGATGATATTTGAGGAGATAGGAAAGGACATACCTGAAACAATTAATAGTTGCACAAAATACATTAACTCCACTGCGGAGAAAAAGGAGGAGGAGGTTCAGTAAGGATCTATAGGTCCATAGTGAGCATGGGAAAAACCTTCTCAAAGGGCAGAGAATAATCACAATTTGTTCATCTACTGGAACTACTGGAACAGGGAAAAGGTATTCTAACATATTATAATGGGCTAATGAGGTGTCTTGCAAATTTTTGATCAAGAGAAACACAATCTGAGTATCTCTCCATCAAAGTGGGAGGAAAAATATTAGGATAAAGTTTTTCCCCCAATAAGGTGCTTGGGTACTGACCAGGTTCCCCAAGGAATGGGCACAGCTCTGAGGCTGCCAGAGCTCCAGGAGTCTTTAGACACCACTCTCAGGGTTGCACAGGGTGGGATTGTTGGAGTGTCCATGCAGGGCTGGGAGTTGGACTTGATCATCCTTGTAGGTCCCTTCCCATGCAGGATATTCTATACTTCTCTGATTATATGAACATTTGTTCATCAAAAGGATTGCAAAGCTTTGAACAGGTTGCTCGGGGAAGTGATGAAATCATCATTGGAATTGTTCAAAGGGCATATGGGTGTGGAACTTGGGGATATGGTTTGGTGGTGAAAACAGTGGTGCTGGTTTATTGGCTGGACTCAATGATCTTAGAGGTGTTTTTTAATCTTAACAATCCAACGATTAGGTGATTCTAGCCATGAGCTATGTATTAGAATTGCAGGACTAGTGAGCTGGATGAGAATTATTTCTTTCTGTTGCTGTTTGCTCAAAGACAGCACAAAAGAATCAATATAGTGGGGATGGACAACAGTCATGCTTGTTGCATTCTATTTTAATAAAGAAATTATATTCATACCTATAATCAAATCTAAAATCCAGATTTTGTAAGGAGCAGAAATTAGAATATATGCTATTCTGCTTTTCACCAGCCATGAAGTCTCTGACTGAGACAGACAAATATTTCTTCATAAAAATATAAATACAACAAATGCATTTCAAAAAGGTAGTAATACTTACCATGTTTCCAACAGAGAAGGGAACTTGAACATTTTAAAACAGAACATTACTACAGGAAGAATTAAGAAGACAGTACTTTGTGTAGTCACAAGAAAACTTTGTTTAATAAGCTTAAAGTAGAATTGATTTCATATTTTATACCACAACAACTTTGCATAAAACTTTATTAAAAGTCTTTATAAAATGTGTCTCAAGGTTGCTTGGCCTTTGCCCCCCACAATTTTATTCTTTATGACTGAATAAGCAAAGATGTAATTTAAAGAGCTCAGGGAAGGAAGAAATGGATGAGCAATGTGATTATGAAGAAAATATATGCTAGGCAAATTTCTGAGTTCTCCTTGAATTGCTTCACCACATTATTCAGGATTTCTTCCTCTATTTTGTGCATGTCTTAGGTTCATAATATATACAGTTTTTTTAACTCTTATACACTTCAAATTCTGCTGCTTGATGACAGTGAGAAAACCTATTAAAAGACTTCTTGCCAACAGAAGTGAGCTGTGTTCATAGGGATAATCAAGGAACATATTCCCTGTGAGAAAAGTGTCTCATTTAACTTTCAAATAGGTAGCACGTAATTTGACAGGTTCATTTGGCACAAATTTGGAAAGGATTTCTCATGTTGTCCAAGAGTTACATGATGTTCCGAGAATATATTTTCAGAAAAGCTTTTTTTAATGCTACATCCTCAAGCCTTTGTAGCATTTTGTTGAATTATTCCTTTACCATTAGGAGGAGATGGGTGATGTAAATTGCCTTAAATTTGAATACACTTAAGAACCATGTTGGAGCCCCTAATGCACTACTGGCTATTCTAACAAAGCAGTAGATCAATGCAGCTGATTAGGTAGATCACAGTAATGGAAAATCTGAACTGTAAAAAGACCCCACAAAATCTTCCCTTTGTTGAGGCAGCTTCTATGTGTCAGGCACAATCTACCAACTGAATTGACAGAAAATTTAATAGCCCTCAAACTTCTAAAGGAAATTTCCTGAATTAGTAGAAGAATGAATAGACCCAAAACTTTCAAATGAAATCCAGGCAAATTAAATTCATATAAGTAAAAATGTCTTCCTAAAATCCTCCATGTGATAGAGAAAAAAAGTTAAGATCCACATGTTTTCTGTTTGCTAATCTTGAAGTCTGCTTCCACATTAACAAAGAAATTGTAGAAACTCCTCCCTGAAGGTAGGTCATAACTTTTCCAGCTAATTATATATAAACTTCATATATACTAACTGACAGATTAAAATCTCTGTTGCTGTGACAAAATCAGCTGGATTACAGTAATTTGTACCAAGGACTACACTAAAGATCAAGGATGGAAAGACTGAAGACAGCAATAGCTGCTTCAGTAATTCCATTATGATGTTTTTCTAGATTCTGGAAACCTTGAATACACAGAAACATTTCATAAATCCCAAACTTATCTACAATTTTCCAGCTACTTCTTTAGCTTTTGATTTTTCATAAACATTATTGACCAGCAGATCAATCATAACTCAAGAGATCACTTGTATGTAACTTGTGAGATTACTTTCAAAAGTTTTGCACAATTACACATTTATAATTTTGGATATCAGACCTACAAATAAAAATGAGAAAACAGAATTTGTTTTCATACCTATAGCCTGTATAATGACATATTTACTTTTTTCTATAAATTTGGATTATAGCCAGGATTTTCTCTGTTTTTTTCTGCTTTATTCAAGTTCTTCCCAGAGAATTTATAAAATATACATTAATAATAAAAGGTTATTTTTCATATTGTTTTATTTGTGTTGTTTTATTGTTGAGACTCATGTTTCTATTGCTGAAATGTTTAATTTTGCACTGCCTAAATTCTGCACTGTCATTGTGTACTGCAGTTCATGTAATTGTGACTGCAGGAGAAGAGAGGATTTATTTCTGTATTTTCCATAT
Source organism: Geospiza fortis (assembly GCF_000277835.1). Lineage (NCBI taxonomy): Eukaryota > Metazoa > Chordata > Aves > Passeriformes > Thraupidae > Geospiza > Geospiza fortis. Next base: position 728,888 of record NW_005054365.1, read on the forward strand.
AACTGATTTTTTTTCTGTGATTGTGCTGTTTCCGGCAATGCCGACATCACAAAGGTAAGAAATAGTTAAAAATTCCCCCGGTGAGTTACAAAGAATGAGAATGTGAAACAGGGTCTTGCCTTTCAGCGAAACAGACCTCATAGCTTCAAAGGAAGGGTCCTGAACAAAGGACCACCTGGATTTCATTGAACAGTCTGGGGTTTTCCTGCT